>NC_088284.1:11301385-11617521 GCF_036013445.1 Caloenas nicobarica
TGCTCATTGCCAAGACGCGCACACCCTTCCCATGTGAGCTGCAGGATGGCAGAGCCCACAAAGCAGCAGTCACACAAAGAGCAGCAGGTCACCACAAGAGGGAAATGAAGAGCATCTAGCTAAGACATAATTGCAAACTTAAGTAGTGTCCAGAACATTATGGCAATGCACTGAGTAGAGATACTGCTGTGTTAGCAGTAGAAGGCTGGACTGTTCTCTAGTTGCCCAGGAAACACAGAATCGTGGAATCATGGAATTGTTTTAGTTGGAAAAGACCTTTAAGATCATTGAGTCCAACCATTAACCTAGCACTGCCAAGTCCAGCTCTAAACCAGCGAGAGCATACAGGGTCTCCAGGTGAGTCCTAGAATCACAGAATCACAGAATCATTTGGGTTGGAAGAGACCTTTAAGATCATCTAGTCCAACCGTTAAAACTGGCACTGAAACATGTCCATGAGAACCTCATCTATGTGATTTTTAGATACCTCCAGGGCTGCTGACCCAACCATTTCCCTGGGCAGCCTGTTCCAATGTCTGACAACCATTCCTGTGAAGAAATTTTTCCTAATACCCAATCTGAACCTCCCCTGCTGTGACTTGAGGCCATTTCCATTCATCCTTCTACTCGGGAGAAGAGCCCAACGCCCTCCATGCTACAGCCTCCTTTTAGGTAGTTGTAGACAGCGATAAGGTCTCCCCTCAGCCTCCTTTTCTCCAGGATAAACAGTCCCTGTTCCCTCAGCTGCTCCTCAGAAGACTTGTGCTCCAGACCCTTCATTGCCCTTCTCTGAACTCACTCCAGCACCTCAGTGTCTTTCTTGCAGGGAGGGGCCCAAAACTGAACACAGGATTGGAGGTGCAGCCTCACCAGTGCTGAGTACAGGGGGACATCCTGACACTTCCGAACTGTCCATGAACACACTGTGGTCACCCCTTTGGCAGTACTTGCCGAACAAAGCAAGAGAGTCCTCAAAGGTAAGGAAGGGACTGGAGCGTCTCTCCTATGAGGAAAAGTGGAGAGAGCTGGGACTCTTTAGCCCAGAGAAGGCTCAGGGGCCATCTTAGTAATGTGTCTAAAACCTGACAGGAGGGTGCAAAGAGGACAGAGCCAGGCTCTTTCCACTGTCAGGACCAGAGGCCGTGCCACGGGCATGCACTGAAACACAGGAGGTTCCCTCAGTATGTCAGGAAACACTTTTTGACTGTGAGGGCGACTGAGCACTGGCACAGGTAGCCCAGGGAAGTTGTGGGGTCTCCCTCCTCAGAGCTACTCAGAAGCCATCCAGCCACCGTCCTGGCTGTTGGCTCTGTGCCGCCAGGGAGACAGGCTGGAGCGGTGCTTTCCTGAGCTGTGGTGCACCCTTGTCCAGGGGCTGCTCCCCAGCCAGAGGGCTTGCCCTGTGTCTTCTGGAAGAAGGTGTCCACATGACTCTTCCTTTTCTTTTCTCTGGCCGCAGAGATGCTGGTTTTCAGTGGAGACATCTTGAAGTTTGCCGGTATGTACTTCAGATCCCAATGCCCGTGTGTACTGCTGTGCAGCATTTAACTGTTGTGGTGGCCATTCGCTCTGCTCTCGTCTCAAGAGGCTCTATGTGGCACCTTGAGTTAGCATTCTGGCCATTCTGGCCACACACCCCCCATGCGGTGTCCTTTCTCCAGGCTTCTCTTTCCCCCAGGCAGTTTGCCTTTGGCAAGGGCTGTGGCGCCCCTCACTCTGCCCCCACTTGTAGGGCCCTGGGCTGGGGGTGGCGGCAAAGAAGCCCTGAGAGGAGGAGACCCCCCCCTAGAAAGTGCAGGCAAAGGGCTGTGTCAGGGTGGTGGTGAGGGGCAGGGAGGCCCTGGGAATGGCAGAGCTTGGGCTGCCAGGCTACCAGGGGAGGAGGAGGAGGAGGTCCTGGTGTGCTGCAGGTGCAGAGAAGCGCTTGGGGCAGGGGTGCCACCGCTACTGACTGGCTGCTGCTGTGACTGCCCCGGGAGACGGAAGGTGTCCTGCTGCCCAGGATGTGCTCCTCCAGGATGACGTTCTCCCACAAGCGCATCATCCTCAGCACGTCAGCTGATTTCTGCTGTCCCTGTCACTGAGCACAGGTTGGTGAGAGTCACATCTCAGCACAGCCTTGACCTTCCCCTCACTTTCCACAGGGGATGCTGTGCTGTTGCTGTGGCACACAACAGCGGAGAAGGTGATGAGGACCCTCAGCCTGGTGCTGCAATGCAGCCAGCAGGTCCAGAAGAAGTATGGGAGTCGTGACACCAATGTGGATCAGAACCTCGACCTGAAGATAGGTAAGGGCACTGTGCCAGGCGCAGATCCGTGGCACTTTCCCCTGCCACCGGATGCTTCTCAGCGGCAGGGAATGCAGGGATCCCCACCGGGGCTAGTGCCAAAGGAAAGTATCTCCTGCGAGCATCCAAGGGGCCAGCTGCAGTCGGAGTGGGGACGGGACACCAGGACTGCTGGCTTTGCGTGCGTTTGCTAATGCAGAGGAAGCTTAAAGGCAAAGCGGGTGTCAGATCAAGAATTAGGGCCTTTGACTGTCTGCAGGAGATAGCAATCCTTTCATTTTTTCAGGTGGGAGCAGCTGGTTGTCCTTTCCCCTGCTGCATTCTCTCGTGCCTTTGGCAAAGGGGAACTGCTTTGCTTATGGCTATGAGAAGGGCTTTTGCAGGCTGTCGTGTCTTCTCAAGCAGACAGCTACAACCTGCCTGCGTGTCAATGGAGCAGGTGGTGATCAAGCCCCTTGCCTTGCTGGGCTTCGGAGGCAGGCAGCTGGGTCAGATGCCCGACACTCTCAACACACTATGAATGTCGACTTCATTTGCCTAGATCTAGACACCCATTTCAGGGCCCGTCTCCCCACTGGGCTTTCGATTACTTCTGTATCTGTGGCCAAGCCATGCATGACATTCATGAGGCCTATGAGCTTGTGGAGGAAGGTGAAGTGATCCTGTCAGCCACCACCTGAGAGCTCTGTAAGCAGCACCGGCTTGCGACCGAGCATCTTGCAGACAACAGACTTGTGAAGGTAGGTGGATGGGATGGCCTCTAGAGCCATTCAGAGGAGCCAGACTTGGCCACCAAGGAGGGAGGTGTCGGAAGTCTGAGGAGCTGAATGTGGGGACAGTGGTAGCTGTGAAAGATGACAGGCAGCTGAAGCTCTTGTCCTTCCATCTCAGGTAACTGTGGGCTGAGCTTGCTTGGTTTGAGGGGTCAGGAGGCACTAGAAGGCTTTTGGCTCCACCAGCAATGTCCTCTGTGTGTCATGGAGGTGTTGTTGACAGCTGGGGGATGCTTGGGTGGTGCCTGCCCAGCTCCGGTACTTGTGAGGAAGCACTTCTGTCCCATCCAGCCAGGTGGGCTTGTTGTCCCCTTTTCTGGGCAGTGACAGTGGAGGGCAAGCTCTGTCCCCTGGGAGCCCTGGCATTGCCAGTGTCAGTGCTTTCATTCTGTGTGTCTTCAGGTTACAGGCATGGAGCAGATGTCTTGATCTGAATGCCAAGACACTTTACACAAGTTTGCAGGAAGGCCAACAAGCCACTGTTTGGAAGGGCAAGGTGAGTGTCAGCTTCACCTTGTTCTGTGATTGCCCCGAAACACAGGCCCTGGCCGCTTCAGAGGCCACAGAGGAACCACCTCCACCCTCTTTCGCCTTTCAGTTAGCACTCATGCTTTTAGCCCTCCTGTGCAGCAGCTGGGGCAGCTGCTGCTGCTGCTGTCTCCTCCTTCCAGGGGACAGCTCTGCCCTGAGCACCTGAACGTGGAAAGAGGAGGAACCACAGAAGTCTCTTTCTCCTCTCTTTCCAGTGCCAGCCCCTGCTTTCCAGCACCACGTAGTCCCATCCTCTCAGTGACTACCTGCATTTTCTCTCCTCAGGTGCCATGAGTCCTGTTCCCTTCTTGCCAAATTTTTCTGATGTGGAGATGTTTAGGACGTAAATACCAGCAGCTGCTCTCAGGACAGTATGGCCAGGTCACCACTGCTAGGGGCTGCATTTTTGGAAGGCACAAGAAGCAGTGCGTTGCAGAGATGGATTCCTCACGAGAACAGAGAACCAAAAGAAAATGCACACTGAGAAGACAGTAGGGGGAAAGTTGAGCCAAGGGGCACCGGTGCTGCATCATTGTGAGCCTTGTCCTCAGAGACACATGGGCGGTGGGAGGTGGACTTCTGTCTCCCTGTCTTACCGTGGGTGTGGGTCTGTATGTGCTGCTCACATGACAGTGTGACAGAAGGAAGATTCCACTGAAGTCCCTAGAGCATCCCTGAGGGTCTCCCCTCACATCCATACCCGTCCCAAGATGGGATGTTACTGGAGCACTTTTCCCTCCCTGGCAATTTGAGTTATCGTTGGGTGTCTGCCTGCCGCAGGCTGTGCAGCCTGCCTGACATTTGCACGGAGAGGAGGTTTTGTCCCTTCCGCAGTAGTATCTGCGACTGCCAGTGCACCTGCTCTCTCTCAGTGTCTGATGTGGGCAGTAAGCCCCCAGGAGAACAGGCTGGTGAAGCCATCATGTTCTTATCTTCCAGCTTGGTGGCAGAGTGCCACTGGCCCTCTTCTCTGAGCTGCGGCCAGTCAGCAGCCTCTCTGTCCATCTGAAGTATGCCGGACATTTCGTGTCAGTGCATTTCCAAGAGATGCTCCACACTGCCACCACGATAATACTAGAAATCCTGTATCCTCACAAGGGTGAACTCAACAAAGTCCTCCTGGTTAATAAAGTGAGTGTGGGGAAGCAATCGCCTCCCCCGACCGTGAGAGGGTGGGCAGTGAGTAAGAGGGAGAGACTCCCTCCTAGGCATTGTAGCAAGATATGCTGCATCTGTTCTTGACAGGGCTGCATGTTCCTCTGCGTGTTTGGGCTCAGTGGAGAAAAGCTGCCCCATGAGAGCATTCATGCCTTGCAGAGGGCTATTCAGGTCTTCCAGTTGTGCTCCACCGTGCTCGAGGATGTAGAATGAGTGTGTGGCAGGGGTGGGGGCTGCATGCTGCCTGGAACGGCACAAGGGGGCTTACCAGAAAGAGGTGTGCCTTCTAGCGTGCCCTCCATTGTCCCTGGCACGTGCCCTGAGAGGTGGTGGCAGGTGGCCCTGGGCTTAGCCCACGGCAGCCATGCAGAGTCCCTCCAAGCACACCCTGCCAGCCATCGCACTGGCACCAGTGGCTCAAGGAACTGGGGCTGTTTAACCTGGAGAAAAGGAGCCAGAAGGGAGACCTTCTTGTTCCCTACAGCTACCTGAAAGGAGGTTGTAGCATGGAGACTGTTGCTCTGTTCTCCCAGGAAGGGAGCAATAGGCCAAGAGGTTGTACCAGGGGAGGTTTAGATTGGATATCAGGAAAAATTTCTTCACAGGATGGGTTGTCAGGTATTGAAGCAGGCTTCCCAGGGAAGTGCTTGAGTCACCATCCCCAGGGGTGTTTATAAGACTTGTAGATGAGGTTCTTAAGGATATGGCTTAGGGGTGCACTTAGCAGTGTTGGGTTAGTGGTTGGTCTCGATGACCTTAAAGATCCTTTCCAGCCACAATGATTCTGTGATTCTAAGGGCAAGAGGCTCTTGGTGCCACAGGCAGGCCCTTCTGGGCAACTGGCCCATGAACAGGGATGGAGCCCAGCCACCTGAACTCAAGTTGCCGTCATCACAGGCAGTGACATCATGGGCATTTTCTTCCCTCCCTCTTTGCTCACCAGAAAGCTGTGGCCTTCTGCAGGTGGCAGCTCTAGCCCTGTCCCTTGCAGCCTCAAGCTCTCCACGTCCCTGCGACCCACACTGGCAGGGCAGGATGGCAGGTGGCCCAGGCTGGCACGGAGGCGAGGTGCAGGAAGGGATGAAGCCGGGCAGGCAGGACAGCTGCTGAAGCCACACTCTTTGCATGTGCTCCAGGGAAGCGTCTGTTGCAGTTACCAGCGGGACAACATTCTGCAGAGTCACTGGCCACCCAGAGAGGCACGAATACACAGGTACGAGGCGCGTGTCTGAGGCGCGGGAGGCTGGTGTGAGAGAGGGCCTGCCAAGCGGCTGGTCAGGAACAGCCTAGGGGTGGGAGAATGGGCTCTGTGGCCAGTTGTTCCCCTGGGTTCTGCTGGCCCCGCTGTACGGGTGGCCTAGAAATGTCCTGTGGGGCTGGTGGCACAGGTACATCAATGCGCCAGTCTGGCTCCCAGGGGAAACGGGGACCACTGGGGACCTCATGACTTCCTGCTGAAATCTCAGCTCTCCTGCTGGGCCAGGATTTAACCTTCTCTTTGGATGACAGTTTCAATGTTAACACTGCTATCTCTTTGAAACTACAGGAGGACTTGAAACATTATGGTGCCCGGTGCTTGGCATCCCAGCCCTTTCAGTGACACAAGTCCTCCTTTCCAAGACACTTCGCCTTCTTGGCCAATGCGGTAGAGCTGTTCGCTAGCCAACCGCACACACGGCCTGCTTTCGCCTGTCTCTGATTTTTCTGGGTTCGGCCTCTGGTGATGAACCCTTGATAAGTCCTCCTGCCTTTCCAAGGCCGTTGGGCTTCTTTATGCTTGAAGCTGTCCTAGTGTGCCAGCTTGAACTTTGGCTGGGGGAACGTGCAGGGGAACAGCAGATAGGTGAGGAGCATACCCTGCCCCTCCATGCCAGGCTGCTTCTCTACATCTCCTGTCTTCTCACCAACTAATGGGCTTGGGTTTTCTTTTCCCCTTCTTCTAGCATATTTGGAATGGGTCTTACCAAGAAGAGGTCAGAATACAGCCCATTGCTTGGTAGGTGGAGAACATCTTGCTCTTCTCAACCCCAGTTTCTTCTCCCTGCCTGCAGCGACTCAAGTCATCTCTTCCAGTCCTGTGCTGGATCACTGTGGGGAATTGTGTGGGGCCAACTGAACCTCTGTGCCTGGGGAAGGGGAGGGGGGCAGGACAGAGAAGAGGGCATGGGAGCTGTGCTGTGGGGCAGGCAGGTCCCTTCCACCCTGAGGAAGGCAGAGGTGCGAAAGCTGACAGGAGTGGGTGGGAAGGAGGCCTGGGTGTAGGCAGCTGGGGGATGTGGTGGCGGGGCGGGAAGCGGTGGTGGAGGATACCAGCAAAAGGGACAGCTCTTTGCTTTTCAGCTCACCCCAGCAGCTCATTTGCTTGTTTGCTTTCACAGGTTGGGAGAAGGAGATGGAGATCTTCCAGAGCTGCTTGAAAGCCTACCAGGATTTTCCGTAAAGGCACATCCTGGCATCTGAGGGCTCGACGGGCTCTGGAAAGAGCCACTTAGTTACTGAGCTGGCCTACATAACCCAGGATGTTGGCCAGAGGTACAGATTTTTGACCTGTAGCTTTGGGACACTGCCCCTGCCCATCCCCTGACAGCCATGGAACACTCCAGCCCCTCTGCCAGCATGCCTGGCCCTGGGACTGCAGCCTCCCGAAAAAGCCTCCTGGAGACACTCCCCAGGAGTTCCTGCATGCCCTGCTGCCACCTCTGTCTCTTTGGGGATTTGGAACTGGCTTCTTGAGCCATGGCCTTTCCTCCTTCACCTTTGGGTACGTCACAGATAGAAGGAAAGAGCCCACTCTCAGTGCTTTTCGTCTGCCTCCAGACCCAATAGAGAGCAGGGTGGCATGTCCCAGAAGCCCTGCTTGCCCTCTGCCTGTTTCCCAGAAGGAGCACTGGGGCAGAAAAACCTTCCTGTGCTCTGGGAGGCAGATTGCTACAGTCTGAAGCCCAAGGTCAAACTCGCCACTTACTCCATCCTTGCCTCTTGAGCCCTTGTATCGGGGTCATATAGTGAGATCTGGGCCAGCACTGCAGAGACACAGGCTCTGGACTCAGCTGTCCCAGTGGCTTGGCAACCACTGCCCCTCCGTGCCCTTTCTCATAGTGGAAAGCTTGACTGACCTTCTCTGGGAAGCACTTTGAGATGGGTGACTGAAGAGTTTCCCCCAAGGGAATCTCCACCCCTTTCATCTTAGAAGGCTTGGGCTGTTGAGGATTTTGGTCCCTTTTGTTTTGCGTGGCAGGGTAGCAGTGGAACTGCTCGAGATCAACGTGAGGCGGCACTATGCTGCCCTCTGCGCACTGATGGCCAGGGCCCTGTGCCTCCAGGACTGTGAACAGTGCGGTGACATGGAGCAACAGCTGGAGACAGAGCTCCAAGGGACAACCGAAAAGAGCAGATATTGCCTCCTCAATGGCCTTTTCACTGTCCAGGTGAGAGCGAGAGGCCTCTCTGGCTCTGGAGAAGGCCTTCTCCTGAGCTTTTCTGGGTCTGACATCATGTGGGCGTGCTGCTGGGAGTGCCTTAGCTCGGGGCTGCAAATCGCAGGGGTCATAGCACAGATGACACGTTCCTGGGCCCAGGGTCTCCCTGTCTGTGGTAAGTTCATGTCCCACACCACATCCAGCGGTGCCCAGTGCCTTGTTCAGCACCCTGGAAGTGGCATTGGAGAGAGGTGGTTGGCACTGCGGTCTTGCTTGGTGGGTATGTGTGCCGATCCCTGGAGCCGTGTTTCTCTCTGACTCTGCTTTTCTGGCATTTCCCGTCCCGAACAAGATTGACAAGATGAATGAAAATGAAAGAATAGAAGAACAGTTCGCCACTTGGGACAAAGTGCTAGAGAAGGTGAGCATTTCTCCTTTCTTCCTTCCTTCTGGGTTAGAGAAGGAAGACAATGCTGCCAGCTGAAGGCTCTGCAACCGCAGCAGTGTGAGCAGGCGGGAGGACCACAGGCCCCGGTCATCACCGGTCAGGGTCTGAGAAACCCCCACCTCCTCCACACAGCCCCACAAACAGCCCTGATAATTCTGCTCCCGTAAAGTGTGCCATGGAGGAGGAACAAGGTCTTCTGCCTTCCCTTGCCCAAGCTCCATCGTTCTGTAGGGCAAGTGATGTGAAGTGTGAACTGAAAGTCTCAAAGAAACTAAGAGTCAGTGAGCTTCTGAACGGGGAAGTGGCTGGGGAGACACTTCAGAGCATCTTCTCAAGAGACAGAGGCTAAATCTCCTTCCATGGAAGACACTTGAGAATCCATCAGATTCCCCTCAGAACAACCTGCTTTTTTCACATCATTGGAGGAGAATTTGGACTATTTGTCATCGACAATGCCCATTTCATCAACCCTGCCTCCTGGATTCTCATGTCAAGAGTGCTCTGGAATATCCCTGTCTTCATGGTCATGAGCTTAGCTCCAGGCTACATTGGAACAGAGAAACTTTACAAACTCGCAGCAAACGTCAGGCTCCAGAGATTCACCCGTCTTCACCTGGACAAGCTCAGACTTTCAGCTGTGGTGCAGAAGGTCTGTCAGGCCCTTAGAGTAGTCAGCCTCTCCAGGAATCCAGCAAGGTTAGTTCAGGGCAGGGGAGCTCCTCATGAGGGCCTGAACCCACGCAGACAATGAAAGGGAATCGGCCCCTGTCACGTCTCGCCCTCAGGTGTGAGTGTGGGGCAAGAAGTGACTCAGGTTTGTGTGTCCCTTTTGGTTGAAAAACAGTACACACAGTACTTAAGGTCTGCAAACAAAAGACTTTTATTTTGCAGCGTGGCCCAAATGGTATATGATTCAATGGCAGAAGGATTTATGTTAATGTAGGTTCAATTGGTAAGCATTGAAAGTTTGCAAAATATGTGAGGCTGTAAATCTTATGTTACTATCTTACATATAAGAAGGAAAGCAAAAAGGTGGAAGTATGGGAAAGAAAGAATAGAGAGAGAAAGATTTCACCATCCTTATGGCTCCGCTTTATGTGTGATGGAGTTTGCAGTCTTGGGTCCAGTGATGTGCGGCGTCCTCTGGTGTCTTGTTCAGTTCATGTGGTGAGACTGGTGGGCAGAGTGGTCCTCAGGATGGTGGGTGGGCCCCGCCAGTGCTTGTACAAGCTGGGCCTCTATAGCCCTCTGGTTGCCTGCTTGCATAACTTCTGGTCTTTTGTGGAGGTGTAATTGTGAAGGAGAGGAAAGTCTGGGGGGAAGTGGTGATTGCAAAAGATCAACAAGTCTCAGGCCACGTTGAAGGGTCTCAGCTTTTCCCTTTGTGCCATGCTGAGCTTATCAGTAGGTGGAGCTACGTGCCCTCTGACACGTCCCCCACCTCCTGTATCAGCCAGCTGGCGTGGTCTGTGGCTCGTTAGCTTGTCATTGATATGTAAATCGCAGTTCACCCTATACTGTATGCATCATCTGTTGCTGGATGAACTGTTTTTGCCACAATATCTCAGCCACTATCCTTATCAGTACATGGCACCTGGTAAGAAATGCCTGGTTGCGTGCTGCAAGCCAGTGCTGATCAGACAAAATTCTGGAAAATGGAAGGGCTTTACAACAATGCTCATAAATGCCTGTTTCCGTGGTGTTTTGTCCGAATTGCTGCTCTGATTAGGTAAAAATTACTTTATATGATTGGTTTGGCTGAAACTAGGTTGACAGCATTGCAGGTTTTTTTTTTCAGATGACAGATGATCATCTGATTGATTACATTTAAATCAAAATGTTCATAGCAACCTCAAATAGACAGGTTCAAAATGTCACATATTGCAGTGTAAAAACAATCAATGGTAAATTTGACACAAATATTTTGCATGTGTGTCTTTCTTCCCACAGTAATTGACTGAAAGAATCTTACATTTCCTTACTGACATGCAGCTGATCTCAAATTCAAAGGATATTAAAATGGTTCTCTCTTCCCTGTGCTTCTCAAGTAATGTCTTTGTCTACAGCTTATTTTTTTCTGGAAATTCATTATTTAATGCTGAAAAGCATTTTTACATTAAAAAAACAAAAAACAAACAAAACCCCCCAAAACCAACAACGACAAACAAAGATCCAACCAAACAAACAAAACAGAAAAACAAAACACAGAAGCAAACAAAAAAAGTCCTACAAAATAAGATGCAATTCTTTTTAAGAAGGATATGAGAAGGGTTCTCAGGTTTATTAGTCTTTAATTTGAAACTGATTGTTGCATGCTTGTGTCTTTTTTCAGGAAAGCATTTCTCAGTCCTTGTGAATTGATTCAGGCAGTCCTGAACATAGATTTATGCAAGACGTGAAAGAAATTCTGTTAAGTAAAATGCACATGTGCATTTGCATCTCTTTCTTCTTTGGGTTGTAGTCATCATTTAGAAATAAGCTGAAAATAGAACCAGATGTGCCATGAACTGATTTCAGGAATTACCCATAAATTTTGATGCTATCTGCCATCCCTCTTGCCATTTACTGTAGTTAGGGAAAGGACATGAAAAACCTGCTTTTTCCATTATGAGGAGAGGTTAAGCTTCCTCTGCAAACAGAGCCACATGTCCTCTACTGCAGTCAGATGCACGGTATTAAAAATCGCTCATAAATGCAATTAAATAGATCTTCTTTTTTTCTTGTTCCCTAGCTACTAGAGAAGCAGGAATGGCAAAAGCAAATGGTCTGGCTTCTCCAGCCAGTGGGAGATCATCTAGCCCTCACAACAAGCATGTGGAGTCTGTCTGACCCAGCATCCTCAGCAACAGCCCCAAATCTGCCCATATCCCCTTTCATCGACAGAAGACGGTTGTTTTCTATGATGGTTACATTAATGATGACAACAAAAGTTCCCACTCGCAAAGAAGCCAGAGCGCCAAGAGCGAGGGGGATGCCACGTCACCCAGATATAGTGGCATGGAGACATCTTCCTCAGTCTTCACCACCTCTGTGGAGTCTGCAGACAGCACGCTGGGGCAAAGTGACTCTCCTTTCTTCCCCATCACAGCATTCGATTGCTCAAGTGTGCCTGAAGTCCATCTTGGCAGCCTGAGTCTGAGCGAGCTCCAGGAAGCACAACTCGAATCTAAGAGGTTGCTAACACTTGAGCACAGAGCAGTCACGTGAGTGAAAAGCATCATGAGCACGGAGTGCCAAAGCCTTCAGAGACAGAGGACAGAGGAGCATGGCTCTTACAACAAGCCCGTTGTGAGGATGGTCCCTCCCAGCAAGAAGTGTGAGGCACCAGAAGGGGCCGGGCTGAGCCCGGGTAAAATAGACACTCTGTTTCGCAATGAGCGTGAGCCATTTGGCCTAGATTTCCAAATACAGGCCATGCCCTTAAAGGTTGTTGTCACGGGGCTGCGGCCAGGTGGACCAGCAGAAATGGTAATTTTTTCATTTGAGTTGCTTTACTGTGACTTGCTATCACTTTGCAGGGATTAGGAGTAGTATTAAGCAAGTGATCTGTTGAGAGTAAGTGCAAAGGAGATGTTTGTCCCTGCTTGGCAAAACGTCTCATCCCATATTGTTCTGAAGCTGCTGTTAAATGAAGTGTTTCTGATTTCAAAGTGCACCCTTGGCTGATTCAAAACTAAGAAAGTCAAGAGGCAGTTCCACTGAGATGAGCCAATACCCATTCACAGTTACCATTTTGAGGCAATACTGTTCTTCTGTTGCCTTTCTTTTTATCAGAGGGAAAGACAAAATAAGTAAATCTCGGTGGTAAAAATATTTATTCTTTTATATGCACATATTCCTGTGTTATACAAATCTAGTACCAAGAGACCTTAGATGTTGGCCAAGTTTGCCAAGCACCGTGGTGGTACCAGTAACACATTGCTCTTCTGCACCTCCTAGTGCGGATGCTTGCTTTATGCTGGATGTGGGATTGCTGACCTGGATGCAAAGGTGAAGAAGGAGGAGGGAGGATACTCTGGCGTACAGAGCTGGATGTAGCATTTTTAATCTGGTTAGCAGCCACTAGGGTAAAAGGGGGTATGTCGTATCAGTTTGAATTGGGCTGCGAGAGCTGAAGATTTGGGTTCTGTTCCTCCATTTTTCTCTGACTATTGCCCAGTGTTTAGAAACATACTTAGGCTTTCACCTTAAGAGCTCAGTCTCTGCCCAGTTTAGTTATTTAGGAGAATCCCATTGGCCCAATGGGAGGTTGTGCCCGGGAATATAATTCCTCTGTGAAATGCAAAAATGATAGACAATGTTCCTGTCCTGAAGAAGCTAGGGCTGATTCATGCCAGTTCATTTAAATGAAGAGAGCCATGTCCTCCATCCTGATACTGATCTCTCAGAGAAACCAGCAGCTCTTTTGACCTTCCTGGTTTAGACTGATCATTAATTTCTCTCCTGGCAAAAGCACAGTCTGCTGTTTATTTACATGTTGGCAAACTGACAGCACTGGTACCTCTGATCTGCGGTGATGTGAAATAGGGGATGTTGCTTATAAGCTGTTAGTTGCTTCCCTGCAATCTTTGACCCTTTGGCAGGGTTTCTGAGCTGTATTTATAATTTCCCTGGATCTGTCATTGCATCAGGGATCAATGGGCAAGATGACCGTAGGAGATGAGATTACTACCATCAACAGTATCCCCATCAGTAAGATGACATACGAGGAAATCTGCTTGCTTATGCAGCGTCTTCCCACATCCGTAACCCTGGAGATCCAGAAAGCATCATCAGGTGAGAGAGTAGTTTTACTTTCATACCATTTATTACAAGTACCAGTGAAGAAAATTTCATTGGATCAGCTGTGGCTGATCTTCTGCTGCCCCAGTTTCCCACATGGATTCAGAGAAAAACCAGAGGGTCCATTGCATCTGCACTGGTGAGCCAGGCAAAGCACTTCATCACCAAACCAGGTTTCAGGGTCCTCCTGAGCACTGTGATGAGGGGAGCAAACCTTCTCCTGTGTGAAGCGTTCAGAGCTCGTGCTCACAGCATGTCCCTCCTGACGGTGTTTGCTGAGGTCCGAGTGATTTCATGCAGATCTGGAGTGAACTCGGCAGCGACCCTGTCCTGACAACCCGTTTTACTGCTGTGCCTGTTCAGTAAATATATTGACCCTTTATAGTCACATCTGTCTCTCTTAAATCTGAATTTTAAGTAATGTTTTTATGAATGGGCAATAAGATAATAAAAGCTTCCTTCCTTCCTTCCTCCCTTCCTTCCTCAGATAGAAGCAGGGAGCAATGATGGAGATATGAAATGCTGTGAATCCAGTGAAGCGGAAGGGTCTCTGCACTGCAAAAAGATAAGCTTTTGCTCTGCTGGAAATGTCAATGGCTCAGAGAATGACTTGCTTGAGAAAGAAGGATGTCATGATGAGCAGAGATCCAAATCTGAAAGTGAAACAGTGGCTGATGACTGTAGTCCTGCTCTTAGTTATTGCTTAGTGAAGAAAGAAACCAACACTTTGTCCAACTTGTCTAAAACAGACAGCAATCATGGGAATGCATCCTCACCCAGAGCAATATCACTCAGGTCTCCCTTTCCCACTAGATTTAGAGATGCAAAGGCTAACACGATTCATGACTTCCCAGGGTAAAACGAGAAAGTTAACTGTGTGACCTCAGGAAGCACTTCAAATGCAAAAGTCCAAAACTCAGGAACAAAACACTGCAAAGGAGCTGCAGTACCACACAGCCCATCCTTGCAGAAAAAATCCTGTCAGGAGTCTAAGGGGATTGCACTAAAAAGTATAATGGACACCCTTTTAAATAAACTGAAGGTCAAAGCAGGACCGAAACTAAAAGGGTTCACTATCAAAATCAAAGCAAAGGCAAATTCAGATTCTTCTGGCATTAATCTTACCCAAGTCAGTGGGGCTGAAAATAAATCACCGCTAGTCATTTCCGGAGATTCACTTCTGCCTCTCCTCAGTGGCACTGGCAGCCCGACAGCGAGCGGTGAAATGAAGTGTGGCTGTGAGGAGCTAACAGACCTGCAGCAGACATGGTGAAGGCCAAAAGAAAAGCAAGTTCCCATGCAGCCTGTGGTGTGTCAGGGTAAGGGTGCTAAGGTGGATGATTTCAGAGCCAGGGACGGTCAGTTCAAAGTCACTTCATCTCCTCAGGGGATACAAAAAGCTGAATATGTGAAAGGGAGGACTGAGGACCCTGGAACAGGCCTGAACACCACCAAGAGCATCTACAGTGCAGATGACCTTAAGCAGTTAGATCTGAGAAATGTAGGACCATCTGCTGGAGGCTCTTCTTCATTGAGGTCCCCCTCAGTTCAGCAGGAACAGGTGGAAGGGCAGGAGATCCAGTGCATTTTCATTGACGTGAAGCTTTCCTCTTCATCATCCTCTTCCTCCTCCTTCTCCTCTGCCTCTTCCTCACCAGCGTCTTTTCTGCAGCTGCTGTTGCTGGAGAAAACAGAAGAGGCGAATGCAGAAGTGCTTCTTCTCACTGAGGACATGAGGACCACGCAGTATTTCTCAAAAGGGGATACTGCCAGAGACAGAAATCTTACTGGCTTATCGAAACCCGTGAGCAGCACTTACTCAATGCCAGCCCAGTTATCTGGTCACTTGAGGGGGGAATGCCATGTTGTAGAGTTTCATCTTGTGCGAGGACACCAGGGTGACGCTGCACAGGAGAAATACTCCCAGGCAGCGACAGGGATGTTAAAGGGATGTTAAAGATGGTCCATCTCAACCCGCCGAATGGCCAGAGAGGGAAGGAGCAGGCGTACGCCTGCAAAAGCACTGAGAGGGCGCATGACACGTCTCCCTTGGCAGGTTACATTAGCTACCATGTCACCGATAGGCTGAGGAGCTTCAAGAGGAATTACTACCACTACGAGCAGAACTGGCCACATGAACCTACCTCATCCTTCTCTGTCGAACAGAGGATCAAATCCTTTGAAAACCTGGCGAATTTTTACCAGCTGTGGGAGCTGAGGGAGCTCATCATGCCTGACCTGGAGGAGCTGTGTGGAGAGGGCTTCTTGGGGACACCGCCACCTGAGGAAGAACTGAGTGCTGGGAAGCGAGAAGGGGAAGGTTTGCCAGATGCTGGTGACGGCTGCACGGTGGAGATGCCACCCGATGCCACCAGCTGTCCTGGTTTTCTTAAAAACAAGACCAGTTTCTGTTTCAGTGAATTTTCCTTTCAACTAAGTGCCTTCTAAGTAACTGTACTTTTCTGACTTTTTTGCCTGCATGTTTTTCTCGGACACTGTGCTTGGTGCTGATATCACCAAGGTCAAGACCAACGGAATGCTGAAGAAGCCTCATGTTTAGATTTATTGCTATGACAGCCAAGAATTCCACACATTCCATAATTGAGTGGGGGCCTGTTTGAGGAGGGGCGGACAGAACAGGTGGAAGATCATGAGGGTCTAGCTCCTCTTCGACCACGGCCGACATCTAGGGAGGACCCTGTCTGTCTGCCTGCGATCCTATAGGCCTCAGGCCCTGCATCCCTGAAATCCAGTTTCTGCTTTGCTGTGAAGTCCTGCCCGTGACTCCAGGGTGCCGGCCCTATAGCTGCTGGAGCCACACCAGCTCCGCCCACCCAACTCCATATTGAGCATTCAAGATTGGTTTTGTATATTTTGTATATATTGTCTGTCTATTAGTGGCATCAGTAAAACCCTTTAAAACCTTCCAACTTGAAGTCTAAGTGTCTCTTCCTTCTTATCTTCCTTATCATCTTTCTGATCCAAAGGAGAGGGTGGAAGGAAGGTGAGGGGGTAACAGAGAGTGTCTGCAATGGTTTATTGTCACATTGCTTTAAACCGTGACCCCAGCAAAGGCGTGCAAAAAGGTCCTGTAAAAAGCAGCTGCGCTGGTGACTGTGCTGCCATCCCCATCACTGATACTGATGATTTGCTCAGCCAAATAGGCGCTCCCCAGAGCAGGGCCTCGTGCACCCTGTTGTGAGCAGAAAGCCTCCTCCGAGAAGAGTATACCACCATGTGCTGCTGTGGGACTGATGAAAGCTGTCCCGGTTCTGAGCCATGGCCAGCCAAGGACCTGCTGGAAAAAAATAGGAATTGCGAAGCTAATGCACAGGGAGTTTGGGGGCTGTCCATGTTGGACTTCATTAACATAGGCAAACTTTTCACTGCGAATAAAAACTCTTTAAATAACTATTCTAGGAATTTTAGCAGCTTAAATGAGGATGAGTTTCCTGCAGCAAACTCTCTGCAAGGCAAGCGACCCGTTTCCAAAGCCAATGTATGGAGCTGCAGAGGATTCTCGCTCGGACACAGAATCTGTCACGGAAAACTTCAATAGTGCTGCTTGGGCTGTACACTGCTGCTAATGCCCCCGCAGTCTGTACTGAAATGGAGTCGGATGAGGAGCAAACTGAGATTTTCCGCATGAATGGTGAGCCACAAAAGCCTGCACAGGAACAGCATCTCACATCTGCAACAAGCTCATCCTCTCTGTCCCTGCTGCACCCTTATGGCAGCAAAGTTTCGCTGAGGGCTGTGCAATGTGTGGGTCACTGGAGACACGCATCAACAAACTTGGCTTGGAAGATCACGGTGGTCCCATTCCATGTCCCTCACAGTGTTTGGATACGTCCTCTGCAGCCTTTTGTACTCCTTCCTTGGTTTTCCTGCCAGAAAAAGACATCCTGAAGAATTCAGTCAGTATTGCTGAAGTTTACTGTTCCTGTAACAATGATGCCTTAAATACAGAAGAACAGATGGATGCGGGAAACAGTGATGGATGTATGAAATGTTGTGAATCCATTGAAGAGGAAGGGAGGTGCGGGCTTCCACCAGGAGACTCACAAGTTCCTGCTGTGCTCTGCCTCTGAGCTGGCAGGGCTTTTCCAGCAACACCAGCACCTCCTGGAGCCCGTGCTGCCCTGGCTGAGCCTGGAGCTGGAGGCCATCTATGAGGAGCAGTGGTGGCTGGCAGTGGCAACACAGAGGATCATCCTGTACGGCCTGTGCTGCCACGGGCTGGACCAGGACGCCCTGGTCCAGTGGATGGAGCCCCACCTGCAGGAAAATGCAGCACCGCTGGTCCGTGGCCTCATCCAGGTCATCGTGGAGCGCTGCAGCGAGGACGCCTGGAGGCTGCTGTGCTCCTACGGGGCCGAGGAGGAGGACTACGGGCGCGCAACCAGCCCCAGCCCCACCAGCTCCCGCGTGGGGACTCCCGACCCCAGGCTGGCCCCCACCAGCCCTGCAGGCTCCGACGTGGAGGATGAAGACAGCACGTCGGAGGCCGCCCTGCGCAGGCCTCCCAGCTGCCTTCCATCTGCGCCCGGGCCTGCGCAGCAGGAGCAGCCCCAGGAGGAGCCGGGGCAGGCGGGGGCAGGTCCCTCTGCCCAGGGCTGCAGCCGCAGCCCCTCCGCTGCCGGCCGGGGCACGGACCGCTCGCCCGGGGGGCCCCGGCGCCCCCCAAAGAGGACGAACCCCGGCCCCCACGACTCTCCCCAACCCCGCAAGAGGCCGTCCCGCCGGAGGCACTAGCGGGGCTCCAGCTTCCATTAGTGGAAGAAAAAGGAAATAAACTTCTGTTTCCTTGACACGGTCTCTGGTTGCTGCTTTCTCTCCCTTCTCCTGGGGCCTTTCCCTGTCACCGCACCAACCGTGGCTGCCACCAGCCTGCTGGGGGGCACGGCCATGGGCCCCCACAGCCCCAGGGCCACGGCGGCGGTGCCACCTCCCCAGGAACGCTGATGCAGCCGCACACCCGCAGCGAGGGCAGAGCAGGCAGCAGAGGAAGCTGGTTTTGCTGCAGGACCCATGGGGACACAACTGGCCATGAGAGGTGTCAGTGCCAGTGCCAAGGGCTTCGTGTGTGTGTGAGCAGAGTTCCGTTTCAGGCGTCCTTGGAAGCGGTGAAGAAGCTGGGTGTGGAAAGGAGTGACCTGTCAAGGAACGGGCTGAATAACCCACTGAATTCCCCTGTTTCTGATGCTCCTCGTGTTCTACAGGTGTTGACACCGTCAGTTCCTCAGCGCTCTGATCCCTCAGCACTGCCAGTGTACGGGAGCAGCGAGTGTCACAGCCATTTGCCCTGCTGCACCTTGTAGGGTCATGATAGGGAAATGGAGGACAGAAATGGAAAACAGCTTATGGAGTACACCTCACATGTGTCACGGAAGCTGTAGAGCTCTTGGAGCCATCCCTTTGTATAATAGATGTGCTTTCCTGGGGGTTCCCCACCAGCTCTTAAACATTTCTCCAAAAGGCATCTCCATAAAACAGCAGCCTATCAATACAGTAAATGAAGGACTGAAAGCATGAATGCCTGAGGAAATTGTGTTAGGAAATGCTGGGGAAAATTAAAGCAGCATGTGCGTGGGGACAACCAGAAAACTGGGGAAGCCTCGGCGCTCTGCAAGCCTGTTCAGCACCAGTGAAAACACCAGTGTGTTGTCAACACTGTCTGCTCAACAACGTAAACCCCAGCACCAAGTGGGCTGCGGGGTCTCTCCCTGTCCCCTCAGCCCCCAGTAGCTCCATCTGTGATGTCACAGCCATGAGGTCACACCGCGCGGGGCCAGGCCCCTGTGGAGTGCAGGCTGGCTGCCCTGCCCCACGGCACTTTGGGCCACAACCTCGTGCCTGTCAGGAGCTCGCCCTGTCCTGCTGCCTGTGTGCCCGCGGCAGGCGCTCAGCTCCCGGCAATCGGTTTGAGGCTCTCGCTCAAGTGGTCTCCCCTGGGCAGGCAACAGTCCTGCAGCAGAAGGAGGACACACAAGCTTGCAGGAGACTTTAATTTCTCCCCAGGATGGGGAGGAGAAAGGCTCCTGCAAGGCTGCAAGGCGCTGACCTGGCAAGCAGGCCAGCGACTGCAAATATGGAGGTCAGATATGCAGCTGGGGCCACTCAGGTCCTACGGAACAGGTACAAGGAGGTTGTTCCTCCTGGGGACATCAGCTGGTGGGTGGGACACCCAGAGCGTAATGTGTGGCTGGGGGACAGTGTGGAGAACCCAGCAAGGGCTGTGGGTAGAGCAACAGTTCCAGAGCTTGAGAAACCCGCTGTGAGTGAGGACGAAGATCAGCTGAAAGCGCCTCTACCCGCCCGTGCCAAACCCCACGGTCCTACTGTGCAGGGTCCCACCAGGAGACTCACAAGTTCCTGCTGTTCTCCAGGCCTCAGCCGCCTCCCCAGTGGCAGGCTGGTGCTGTGGGGCTGGGGGGCATTCGGGCTGAGAAGCGGTTGTGCTGCCCCGCTGCTGCTGCTGCTGCTGCTGCTGCTGCTGCTGCTTTTTCTGCTTCTTTTGCTTCTCTACCCTGTCTCACCACAGCAGGGACGTCTCCTGGGAGGCTTCCCAAAGCCTGTCTTCTGGCCAGGGTCTTGGCTCATGTGGCACAGAGCTGATGCAAAGACTCACCCCATCTTTTCCCTTCCATAGGTGCACCCCCTCTCAGGAGGGCCAGGGCACCATCTGGAAAGGGCCACCACGCTGCAGATGCAGTGCTGGAGAAAATGAAGGTAACTCAGCGCAGCCTTTCAGCCCATGTTTACACCAAGCGTGCCTGGTCAGCCAGCACCCATAGCCCTGCGGGACTGGCGTCTTCCTTTCCCAAGGGAGGCCTGGGGCCTGCGTGACCACAGGGAGCCAGCTGCCATGGCCATGTCTTTGTGGGATACTGTCGGAAGCACGGGGTACCTGCCTGCCAGGGTGTCCTGCCGGCCCTTTGTCCTACACCCCCAGGGTGCAATCAGCACCCCCTTCTCCATGGCATAACCCTGGCCCTGCTCCTGCCCCAGGGAGGGACAACCAGCGCCCACCTCCCTGCAGGGCTCTGGCACATGCCCAGACAGGCATCCTCAAGATGGGCCCTCAGCCTTTGCTCTGGTTTCTTTGCCCAGGGTTGGTCTTCAGCATCGCTTACCGCCTGGCAGGGGCCGTGCTCTCCCTCCAGAGATGCATCTACACAGGCTTCTCCATTCTGTGAGTACAACACGTGTCTGGTGTGGACATGGAGACGACGACGGGGTGTGCTGGTGGCTCAGGGCAAGCAGGGGGAGGCTGGAGCTGCTCCTAACCAGGACATCCCCTGGCTTCCATCTAAATTGCTGCTCCTTGGCTGCTAACAGAAAAGCCCTCTCTGCAGGACTCTGCCCTTGAGCACTGCTAACACCAGGACTTTTTTGCAGGAAAGAGGTGGTCACCCTGAAAATGGAGAGAGACTCCGCAATCCTCATTGTGATGAGCCTTGCTGTTTTCAGTGAGTATTTGCCCACTGTCAGCAGAGGCATGTGGGCTGTGAGCTTCAGTATGAGGCTGAGGTGCTGGAGCACCAGTGGGGCCCTTCAAACCTCCCAGCCTTGCAGGTCTGGGAGGTCACCAGATGCTTCCTGCATGCAGGGGAAGGGTAGCGTAGCTTTGGGGTGCAAAGCATGCCCAGGAACCGGGGCTCTGCAGAGCCCCGAAGCCCCGGGAAAGAGTCCCTGCTTGGAGCTGCAGTCTCTGTGCACCCCTTCCCCATGTCCTCAGCCAGTCTCTTACCACCCTGGTGTGGGAGGAGGCTGCATGCCTACGGGCATCATTAGAAACTCAAGTCAAGCAACTCTGTCTTGGTGATCTGAATTGCAGTCGGTGCCTGCTGTGGGATCTCGCTGCTGATGTGGACAGCACGGGCAATGAATGTGCAACAGGTCAGTGGGACACGGAAGTCTTGCAAAGGAGCGCTGCCGGTGGTGGGTGGGTGGGTTGATCGCCCCATCCTCTGGCTCCAGCCAGTGACCCACAAAATCAGCACCAGCTTCTGCCATGCCTTCCTAGAGCCGCTGGCTCTGGAAAGCCCCAGCAGCTCTGGGACTCAAACGAGAGCCTTTCACTTTCAGGTGCTGCTGGGGCTGCCTGCAGCTGAGCTGAGGTCCCTGCGGTAAGAGCCCTCTCCTCTTTCCTGACCTGCAGCAGCTTTGCTGGGTAGCAGCAGATGAGCCCACGCTACTTGCACTCACTTGCACAGCGCCCAGGGCTCGTGCCTTTTGCTCCTGCCTGGGCCTTTTGCTAAACCTGGAGGGGGAAGGAAGGACTTGCAAACTGGGGAAAGAAGAGGGGGCTCGAACACCTCCGTCTCTGCTCCTGCCCAGCCTGGAGCCTCTGGGCTGGGCTGGGCAGCTCTCTGACAAGATCTGCTTTCCTGCTGACTGCAGGAACACGCTCGCTCTGGGGAGGCAACAAGCCCAAGAGATGCAAGAGCTGAGAGATGAGACAGCACGGCTGGCTGCAGAGATCAGTACTCTGATGAAGGTGATCCTGCACTTTGGGAAGGAGGGCTGGGATGAGCAGGGCTCCGCACAAGGCCCTTCCTGGGCCAGCGTGTGTTCTTTTCCTGCTCAGCCCACACACCTGTCCCTTGCCAGGGGCTGCTGGTTGAGCTGCTCCACTGTAAAGCCCCTTCTCCTGGCCAGGTCTGACGTGGCCATTTCCCTGTTCCTTTCTGTCTTTCCCAGGAATTTCAGCAAATGAGAGACGCAATGTCTGCAAACACGGGGATGTCTGACTGGGCTCTGAAAACCCCAGGTGCGGATGGGTGCAGGCAGGCAGGGCTCTCATCGCACTGAGCTTGTCGTGCGTAGCGCTCCCAAAAGCAGGCTGTGCTGCAGACGCTGCTCTCTGGGGCAGAGAAGGGTGGCATGAAGCCACAGGGACCAAGAGCACGACTGTGGCCGAGCGGCTCCCTTGGGCTCACCCCAGCCCTGCCATCAGAGCCCTGGCTGGAGCCCCAGCCATGCCCGGACAGCATTTCTGCCCTTTGCCTTTGCACTGAGCCTTCCTGGTGAACAAAAGCGAGCAGATGGGTTGTCCTTTGCTGTCCACACAGCGAGGCCTTGCCTTGGGTCTGCTGCCCTTCCTGTGGGGCTTGCTGCCTCCCAGCACCCACAGCCCTTCTCTTTGTGCTGCTGGGAGAGAAACACCATCACCAGGCACGGGGATCCCCTCCTTTTCCTGGGGCACCTCCGAGCGCGCGGTGCTGCCTGCAGGGCTGGCAGGCTGCCCTCCAAGTGTCCTGCAGCCACCAGCTCCTCCAAGCCTGAGGCTTCTTGCAGTCAGCTACTCTCTTCTGCCTTCAGGGGCTGCCATCGACCTACAGAAATCATGCAACCGCTGCACAGGGTTCTGTAGTGTGTTTTGGTTCCTGTGTGCTCCACCGCGTCTGGAAAGCTTTGTGCAGGTAGAGTAGCAGAAACCCTCAGAGCTGCTTCTCTTGCGTTTTATAAAGTTGGGGGCCAGCACTGGGGCACCTCCCCTCAGGCCAGTGGTGTCCTCAAGGCCGTGGCCACTGGTCCGGTGCATGACAGCGGAGGTCTGACACAGGGCTTGGCTCCCTAGAACACGCAGTTGCCCTCAGAAGGGGCCTGAGCTGAGCTGAGCTTGCTGCTCGCCATCGCTGGTCACTGCTGGCTGAAGGAGCTTCTCCTTCGGGACCCCATTTCCCCACCACAGCTCTGACTGTCCCCCTCCCAGTGGGGCAGTGCAGGGTGGGGGAGGCTGCAGAGCTGCTGGCCAAAATGAGAGGTTTTCTGAAAGCCCTGACTCCGGTGCAGGGTATCGGATGGTTCCCACTGGCTGGCTGTTGTCCTCTTTTCAGAACCAGGAACACAGCCGGGCGCTTCTGCCCGCTTCCCAACACACATGTCGAGCGCAATTCCAGCCCACAGGCGCAGTGCCGTCTGTGCTTCTGGCTGCACGGGAGCCCAGCGGGGCCCGTCACGGCCCCATGTTCATTGCTCTTGGCCTCTGCTTTCAGCCGGACACATCCCCGGGATACTGCTGGCCTTTCCAAGGGTCTCGGAGTGAGGTGCTAATGCGCTTGCCCACACAAATACAACCAACGGCTGTCGTCATACAACACACCTCAAAGGCCACCTCTCCGCTGGGGACTGTCAGCAGTGCCCCCCGAGATTTCACCATCTCTGTAAGTCTCTGCCGGGCACTGGGAGCTGGGACCGGGCACGGGGACACGCTGTAATGGGGACTCGGTGCTCTCTGCGCATCTGCCGAGATTGCTGTGCTCCCAAGGACTGCTGTTCCCTGAGGGGACATTGCAAGGGACACATGGGGCGGTGTCCCCCCTCGTAAGATTTGCTCAGCGTGTTTTGGCCCAGCACCTCCAGGACCCTGAGCACGAGACAAGGAGGAGACTCAGCCCCACCGCATCCTGTGCCAGACTGTGCTGGAGCCGCAGGAATGGGGTTCAGATCACGGGCCTGGCTCTGGCATGAGCCTTTCCTCGTCGTCGGGTCGAGTCTGACCTGCTCCCCTGTGCTTTATCTCCAAGGGACTGGATGAGGAAGGCGAGGAGGAAACTGTGCTGGGGAGATTCACCTACACTGTGAAGAAAGAGCCGCCGCAGACCTTCCCTCTGCAGGTGCAGTGAGCATGTGTGGGCAAGAGGCCAGGGCAGAAACGTGGGTTTGCAGCAAGTCCCTCGCACAAGGAGTGTGGACGGTCCCTGCTGGGGCAAGGGCCTGACCCCAGGCAAGAGAAACATTGGCTGGATGGGGAGGGAGAGTGGCATCCGGCAGGGCCACAAAAGCAGAGCAAGGGCCACGTTGGCCCCACAGCCGTCTGGGTCCCCGGAGCTGCCTGGCTGCAGCCACCGGGCCGGTGGTGGCAGGGAGGACACCCAGCACCTTGCCCCGGCAGCAGGACTTTCCCCGGGCCAAGGCCCCAGCACCAGCGAGCCTCAGGTTTCCAGAGCTGCCCACCGTGCTCCCTGCAGCGCAGTGTTTGCTCTGCAGGGCACAGGGTCCTTTGCTGCCCGGGTGCGAGAAGGGAAGGAGGAGAAGCTGCCGCCTCAGCCAGGGCGGGAGCTGGTCCTGGAGCAGGGGACGGGCTGGCAGAGGCAGGCATGTGGAGCCTGCTCTCACTCTTTACACCCCAGGAGTGACACTGCTTGTTGCTGTGGTTTCTTTGCAGAATGGGATCCCCAGAGCCTTTCGTTTTTTGAAACTTGTCATACAGAGCAACTGGGGAAAACCAGGATACACCTGCATTTATCGAGTGCAGGTGCACGGGAAGATCGTGGAAGCAAATGCCACCGGCCAGACACAGGTGGAGGCCTTGCCTCAATGAGAATTAAAAGGAAAATGGAGAAACAGACCAGATGATGCGGCTGTTAGTCTGGTGCAGAGCAGTGTTGTTTCACAGGCCCTCTCAAGGCTGCCACCTTCTGCCTTTTGCAGGCTGAGGCCTTCCTCCAGCTTTCCGCCTTCCCTCCACCATGGGGATGTTTCCTAATCAAGCAAAAGGAGATGACGCTCCCGTAGCCTATCCTTTCCTTTCTTTTGTTCCCTGACAAAATCCTTTGGCACAAGCACTGTCCCCCATCTTGCCCCAAGAAGCAGTTTTCAGAGCCTGGCAGCATTTCGGGGTCACGATCCCCAAGGCACATTGTGTACAAGGGACACCTTGGCTCTGGGGACTGGGCCCACTGGGTGCCCACATGGGGTGCAGCCATGTCTGGGACCCATGAGGAGTGTCTGAGGTGCATGAGAAGGCCTGAGGAGCCCAGCTGCCGAGGAGGGAGGATCCTGGCTCGGCTCCCTGTGTCCGCTTGGCAGCCCGCTGCTGATAAAAACTGTTGCTTGGACTTCCCAGGCCATTCTGGCATCCAGGAGCTCCACTCGGAGCACACAACAAGCCCTGGTGCTCCACCGCAGCAGAGCAGCACAGGTTTCTGCAGGGGACTCACACTGAGCACTGTCCCTCAGAGCTCCTGGGCTGATGCTTCAACAATGCTGCCCATGGGGACAGGGCAGGCTCCTGCTCACTGGGACAGCAGCCCGAAGCAGGACCCATCCCAGTTCTTCCCCATCCAGCCAGAGTGCTCTGGGCTCTCCTCTGGCTCTCCGCTGTCCTCCCCTGCAAGAAAACCTTCCAAAGAGCTACATGACTTTTGCTGAGTAGCAGCACAAAATGACAATATGCTTGTTCAAGAAATTAGGTCAAGAAGCTGACACGGCCGGGGGCCCCAGGCTGCCAAGACCGCCGAGCCCACTAGAGAACCCTGCTGAAACTCTGCAATACCAACGATGGACTTCCGGGAAAGGGCGGGGTTATGTAAAGAGTTTATGTTTAACACAGTAACTAGGCAGCCGAGACAAATCAATATGCAACAGACATATGTAATAAATAGCAAGAAGTGCGAATCGCGCACCTTCGATTACAGGAGCAATCCCGGGAGCCTCCCGCGCGCTGTAATAAAAGTGCCTGCTTTTTAACACTTTCAAAACAGTGTTAGTGGGTCTTTTTGACGACTTTTCGGTGTCACTCCCAGCTGAAATCCTTAGGACAGTTCAGGACCGACAGTGGGAACAAGCTCGGCAGGGATTGAGGGTTCCGGTGGCAGCTGAAATGGGGCTCCTGGGCAGACGTGTGTGCGGAGGTTGGCCGTGGCGAGTTCGGGCAGTGACGCTCTCTGATGCTTTACTTTCTAAAATGCGACTTGCCTTGGTTTATTCCCCTGCGCCCGGTGCTTTTACGTAAAGGATCTTGCCTCCCTGCCCCCGGCTGACGGCCGGAAAAGCCGCCGCTGTTTTTCGGTGAGAAAACCAACCTCAGTTCCCCCCGCTCCCTCACAATCTCGCCCCCATGCCCCTCCCGGCTTCTCCGCGGTCCTGCGGAGGGCGGCCGAGGCGGCGCTCCCCGGGATGGCCTCTAGAGCCATTCAGAGGAGCCAGACTTGGCCACCAAGGAGGGAGGTGTCGGAAGTCTGAGGAGCTGAATGTGGGGACAGTGGCAGCTGTGAAAGATGACAGGCAGCTGAAGCTCTTGTCCTTCCATCTCAGGTAACTGTGGGCTGAGCTTGCTCGGTTTGAGGGGTCAGGAGGCACTAGAAGGCTTTTGGCTCCACCAGCAATGTCCTCTGTGTGTCATGGAGCTGTTGTTGACAGCTGGGGGATGCTTGGGTGGTGCCTGCCCAGCTCCGGTACTTGTGAGGAAGCACTTCTGTCCCATCCAGCCAGGTGGGCTTGTTGTCCCCTTTTCTGGGCAGTGACAGTGGAGGGCAAGCTCTGTCCCCTGGGAGCCCTGGCATTGCCAGTGTCAGTGCTTTCATTCTGTGTGTCTTCAGGTTACAGGCATGGAGCAGATGTCTTGATCTGAATGCCAAGACACTTTACACAAGTTTGCAGGAAGGCCAACAAGCCACTGTTTGGAAGGGCAAGGTGAGTGTCAGCTTCACCTTGTTTGTGATTGCCCCGAAACACAGGCCCTGGCCGCTTCAGAGGCCAGAGAGGAACCACCTCCACCCTCTTTCGCCTTTCAGTTAGCACTCATGCTTTTAGCCCTCCTGTGCAGCAGCTGGGGCAGCTGCTGCTGCTGCTGTCTCCTCCTTCCAGGGGACAGCTCTGCCCTGAGCACCTGAACGTGGAAAGAGGAGGAACCACAGAAGTCTCTTTCTCCTCTCTTTCCAGTGCCAGCCCCTGCTTTCCAGCACCACGTAGTCCCATCCTCTCAGTGACTACCTGCATTTTCTCTCCTCAGGTGCCATGAGTCCTGTTCCCTTCTTGCCAAATTTTTCTGATGTGGAGATGTTTAGGACGTAAATACCAGCAGCTGCTCTCAGGACAGTATGGCCAGGTCACCACTGCTAGGGGCTGCATTTTTGGAAGGCACAAGAAGCAGTGCGTTGCAGAGATGGATTCCTCACGAGAACAGAGAACCAAAAGAAAATGCACACTGAGAAGACAGTAGGGGGAAAGTTGAGCCAAGGGGCACCGGTGCTGCATCATTGTGAGCCTTGTCCTCAGAGACACATGGGCGGTGGGAGGTGGACTTCTGTCTCCCTGTCTTACCGTGGGTGTGGGTCTGTATGTGCTGCTCACATGACAGTGTGACAGAAGGAAGATTCCACTGAAGTCCCTAGAGCATCCCTGAGGGTCTCCCCTCACATCCGTACCCGTCCCAAGATGGGATGTTACTGGAGCACTTTTCCCTCCCTGGCAATTTGAGTTATCGTTGGGTGTCTGCCTGCCGCAGGCTGTGCAGCCTGCCTGACATTTGCACGGAGAGGAGGTTTTGTCCCTTCCGCAGTAGTATCTGCGACTGCCAGTGCACCTGCTCTCTCTCAGTGTCTGATGTGGGCAGTAAGCCCCCAGGAGAACAGGCTGGTGAAGCCATCATGTTCTTATCTTCCAGCTTGGTGGCAGAGTGCCACTGGCCCTCTTCTCTGAGCTGCGGCCAGTCAGCAGCCTCTCTGTCCATCTGAAGTATGCCGGACATTTTGTGTCAGTGCATTTCCAAGAGATGCTCCACACTGCCACCACGATAATACTAGAAATCCTGTATCCTCACAAGGGTGAACTCAACAAAGTCCTCCTGGTTAATAAAGTGAGTGTGGGGAAGCAATCGCCTCCCCCGACCGTGAGAGGGTGGGCAGTGAGTAAGAGGGAGAGACTCCCTCCTAGGCATTGTAGCAAGATATGCTGCATCTGTTCTTGACAGGGCTGCATGTTCCTCTGCGTGTTTGGGCTCAGTGGAGAAAAGCTGCCCCATGAGAGCATTCATGCCTTGCAGAGTGCTATTCAGATCTTCCAGTTGTGCTCCACCGTGCTCGAGGATGTAGAATGAGTGTGTGGCAGGGGTGGGGGCTGCATGCTGCCTGGAACGGCACAAGGGGGCTTACCAGAAAGAGGTGTGCCTTCTAGCGTGCCCTCCACTGTCCCTGGCACGTGCCCTGAGAGGTGGTGGCAGGTGGCCCTGGGCTTAGCCCACGGCAGCCATGCAGAGTCCCTCCAAGCACACCCTGCCAGCCATCGCACTGGCACCAGTGGCTCAAGGAACTGGGGCTGTTTAACCTGGAGAAAAGGAGCCAGAAGGGAGACCTTCTTGTTCCCTACAGCTACCTGAAAGGAGGTTGTAGCATGGAGACTGTTGCTCTGTTCTCCCAGGAAGGGAGCAATAGGCCAAGAGGTTGTACCAGGGGAGGTTTAGATTGGATATCAGGAAAAATTTCTTCACAGAATGGGTTGTCAGGTATTGAAGCAGGCTTCCCAGGGAAGTGCTTGAGTCACCATCCCCAGGGGTGTTTATAAGACTTGTAGATGAGGTTCTTAAGGATATGGCTTAGGGGTGCACTTAGCAGTGTTGGGTTAGTGGTTGGTCTCGATGACCTTAAAGATCCTTTCCAGCCACAATGATTCTGTGATTCTAAGGGCAAGAGGCTCTTGGTGCCACAGGCAGGCCCTTCTGGGCAACTGGCCCATGAACAGGGATGGAGCCCAGCCACCTGAACTCAAGTTGCCGTCATCACAGGCAGTGACATCATGGGCATTTTCTTCCCTCCCTCTTTGCTCACCAGAAAGCTGTGGCCTTCTGCAGGTGGCAGCTCTAGCCCTGTCCCTTGCAGCCTCAAGCTCTCCACGTCCCTGTGACCCACACTGGCAGGGCAGGATGGCAGGTGGCCCAGGCTGGCACGGAGGCGAGATGCAGGAATTTGGAAGTGGGGATTTGGAACTGGCTTCTTGAGCCATGGCCTTTCCTCCTTCACCTTTGGGTACGTCACAGAAAGAAGGAAAGAGCCCACTCTCAGTGCTTTTCGTCTGCCTCCAGACCCAATAGAGAGCAGGGTGGCATGTCCCAGAAGCCCTGCTTGCCCTCTGCCTGTTTCCCAGAAGGAGCACTGGGGCAGAAAAACCTTCCTGTGCTCTGGGAGGCAGATTGCTACAGTCTGAAGCCCAAGGTCAAACTCGCCACTTACTCCATCCTTGCCTCTTGAGCCCTTGTATCGGGGTCATATAGTGAGATCTGGGCCAGCACTGCAGAGACACAGGCTCTGGACTCAGCTGTCCCAGTGGCTTGGCAACCACTGCCCCTCCGTGCCCTTTCTCATAGTGGAAAGCTTGACTGACCTTCTCTGGGAAGCACTTCGAGATGGGTGACTGAAGAGTTTCCCCCAAGGGAATCTCCACCCCTTTCATCTTAGAAGGCTTGGGCTGTTGAGGATTTTGGTCCCTTTTGTTTTGCGTGGCAGGGTAGCAGTGGAACTGCTCGAGATCAACGTGAGGCGGCACCATGCTGCCCTCTGCGCACTGATGGCCAGGGCCCTGTGCCTCCAGGACTGTGAACAGTGCGGTGACATGGAGCAACAGCTGGAGACAGAGCTCCAAGGGACAACGGAAAAGAGCAGATATTGCCTCCTCAATGGCCTTTTCACTGTCCAGGTGAGAGCGAGAGGCCTCTCTGGCTCTGGAGAAGGCCTTCTCCTGAGCTTTTCTGGGTCTGACATCATGTGGGCGTGCTGCTGGGAGTGCCTTAGCTCGGGGCTGCAAATCGCAGGGGTCATAGCACAGATGACGCGTTCCTGGGCCCAGGGTCTCCCTGTCTGTGGTAAGTTCATGTCCCACACCACATCCAGCGGTGCCCAGTGCCTTGTTCAGCACCCTGGAAGTGGCATTGGAGAGAGGTGGTCGGCACTGCGGTCTTGCTTGGTGGGTATGTGTGCCGATCCCTGGAGCCGTGTTTCTCTCTGACTTTGCTTTTCTGGCATTTCCCATCTCGAACAAGATTGACAAGATGAATGAAAATGAAAGAATAGAAGAACAGTTCGCCACTTGGGACAAAGTGCTAGAGAAGGTGAGCATTTCTCCTTTCTTCCTTCCTTCTGGGTTAGAGAAGGAAGACAATGCTGCCAGCTGAAGGCTCTGCAACCGCAGCAGTGTGAGCAGGCGGGAGGACCACAGGCCCCGGTCATCACCGGTCAGGGTCTGAGAAACCCCCACCTCCTCCACACAGCCCCACAAACAGCCCTGATAATTCTGCTCCCGTAAAGTGTGCCATGGAGGAGGAACAAGGTCTTCTGCCTTCCCTTGCCCAAGCTCCATCGTTCTGAAGGGAAGTGAGGTGAAGTGTGAACTGAAAGTCTCAAAGAAACTAAGAGTCAGTGAGCTTCTGAACGGGGAAGTGGCTGGGGAGACACTTCAGAGCATCTTCTCAAGAGACAGAGGCTAAATCTCCTTCTGTGGAAGACACTTGAGAATCCATCGGATTCCCCTCAGAACAACCTGCTTTTTTCACGTCATTGGAGGAGAATTTGGACTATTTGTCATCGACAATGCCCATTTCATCAAGCCTGCCTCCTGGATTCTCATGTCAAGAGTGCTCTGGAATATCCCTGTCTTCATGGTCATGAGCTTAGCTCCAGGCTACATTGGAACAGAGAAACTTTACAAACTCGCAGCAAACGTCAGGCTCCAGAGATTCACCCGTCTTCACCTGGACAAGCTCAGACTTTCAGCTGTGGTGCAGAAGGTCTGTCAGGCCCTTAGAGTAGTCAGCCTCTCCAGGAATCCAGCAAGGTTAGTTCAGGGCAGGGGAGCTCCTCATGAGGGCCTGAACCCACGCAGACAATGAAAGGGAATCGGCCCCTGTCACGTCTCGCCCTCAGGTATGAGTGTGGGGCAAGAAGTGACTCAGGTTCGTGTGTCCCTTTTGGTTGAAAAACAGTACACACAGTACTTAAGGTCTGCAAACAAAAGACTTTCATTTTGCAGCGTGGCCCAAATGGTATATGATTCAATGGCAGAAGGATTTATGTTAATGTAGGTTCAATTGGTAAGCATTGAAAGTTTGCAAAATACGTGAGGCTGTAAATCTTATATTACTATCTTACATATAAGAAGGAAAGCAAAAAGGTAGAAGTATGGGGAAGAAAGAATAGAGAGAGAAAGATTTCACCATCCTTATGGCTCCGCTTTATGTGTGATGGAGTTTGCAGTCTTGGGTCCAGTGATGTGCGGCGTCCTCTGGTGTCTTGTTCAGTTCATGTGGTGAGACTGGTGGGCAGAGTGGTCCTCAGGATGGTGGGTGGGCCCCGCCAGTGCTTGTACAAGCTGGGCCTCTATAGCCCTCTGGTTGCCTGCTTGCATAACTTCTGGTCTTTTGTGGAGGTGTTATTGTGAAGGAGAGGAAAGTCTGGGGGGAAGTGGTGATTGCAAAAGATCAACAAGTCTCGGGCCACGTTGAAGGGTCTCAGCTTTTCCCTTTGTGCCATGCTGAGCTTATCAGTAGGTGGAGCTACGTGCCCTCTGACACGTCCCCCACCTCCTGTATCAGCCAGCTGGCCTGGTCTGTGGCTCGTTAGCTTGTCATTGATATGTAAATCGCAGTTCACCCTATACTGTATGTATCATCTGTGGCTGGATGAACTGTTTTTGCCACAATATTTCGGCCACTATCCTTATCAGTACATGGCACCTGGTAAGAAATGCCTGGTTGCCTGCTGCAAGCCGGTGCTGATCAGACAAAATTCTGGAAAATGGAAGGGCTTTACAACCATGCTCATAAATGCCTGTTTCCGTGGTGTTTTGTCCGAATTGCTGCTCTGATTAGGTAAAAATGACTTTATTTGATTGGTTTGGCTGAAACTAGGTTGACAGCATTGCAGGGTTTTTTTTTCAAATGACAGATGATCATCTGATTGATTACATTTAAATCAAAGTGTTCATAGCAACCTCAAATAGGTGCAAAATGTCACATATTGCAGTGTAAAAACAATCAATGGTAAATTTGACACAAATATTTTGCATGTGTGTCTTTCTTCCCACAGTAATTGACTGAAAGAATCTTACATTTCCTTACTGACATGCAGCTGATCTCAAATTCAAAGGATATTAAAATGGTTCTCCCTTCCCTGTGCTTCTCAAGTAATGTCTTTGTCTACAGGTTATTTTTTTCTGGAAATTCATTATTAAATGCTGAAAAGCATTTTTACATTAAAAAAACAAAAAACAAACAAAACCCCCCAAAACCAACAACGACAAACAAAAAAACAACCAACCAAACAAAACAGAAAAACAAAACACAAAAGCAAACAAAAAAAGTCCTACAAAATAAGATGCAATTCTTTTTAAGAAGGATATGAGAAGGGTTCTCAGGTTTATTAGTCTTTAATTTGAAACTGATTGTTGTATGCTTGCATCTTTTTTCAGGAAAGCATTTCTCAGTCCTTGTGAATTGATTCAGGCAGTCCTGAACATAGATTTATGCAAGACGTGAAAGAAATTCTGTTAAGTAAAATGCACATGTGCATTTGCATCTCTTTCTTCTTTGGGTTGTAGTCATCATTTAGAAATAAGCTGAAAATAGAACCAGATGTGCCATGAACTGATTTCAGGAATTACCCATAAATTTTGATGCTATCTGCCATCCCTCTTGCCATTTACTGTAGTTAGGGAAAGGACATGAAAAACCTGCTTTTTCCATTATGAGGAGAGGTTAAGCTTCCTCTGCAAACAGAGCCACATGTCCTCTACTGCAGTCAGATGCACGGTATTAAAAATCGCTCATAAATGCAATTAAATAGATCTTTTTTTCTTGTTCCCTAGCTACTAGAGAAGCAGGAATGGCAAAAGCAAATGGTCTGGCTTCTCCAGCCAGTGGGAGATCATCTAGCCCTCACAACAAGCATGTGGAGTCTGTCTGACCCAGCATCCTCAGCAACAGCCCCAAATCTGCCCATATCCCCTTTCATCGACAGAAGACGGTTGTTTTCTATGATGGTTACATTAATGATGACAACAAAAGTTCCCACTCGCAAAGAAGCCAGAGCGCCAAGAGCGAGGGGGATGCCACGTCACCTAGATATAGTGGCATGGAGGCATCTTCCTCAGTCTTCACCACCTCTGTGGAGTCTGCAGACAGCACGCTGGGGCAAAGTGACTCTCCTTTCTTCCCCATCACAGCATTCGATTGCTCAAGTGTGCCTGAAGTCCATCTTGGCAGCCTGAGTCTGAGTGAGCTCCAGGAAGCACAACTCGAATCTAAGAGGTTGCTAACACTTGAGCACAGAGCAGTCACGTGAGTGAAAAGCATCATGAGCACGGAGTGCCAAAGCCTTCAGAGACAGAGGACAGAGGAGCATGGCTCTTACAACAAGCCCGTTGTGAGGATGGTCCCTCCCAGCAAGAAGTGTGAAGCACGGGAAGGGGCCGGGCTGAGCCCGGGTAAAATAGACACTCTGTTTCGCAATGAGCGTGAGCCATTTGGCCTAGATTTCCAAATACAGGCCATGCCCTTAAAGGTTGTTGTCACGGGGCTGCGGCCAGGTGGACCAGCAGAAATGGTAATTTTTTCAGTTGAGTTGCTTTACTGTGACTTGCTATCACTTTGCAGGGATTAGAAGTAGTATTAAGCAAGTGATCTGTTGAGAGTAAGTGCAAAGGGAATGTTTGTCCCTGCTTGGCAAAACGTCTCATCCCATATTGTTCTGAAGCTGCTGTTAAATGAAGTGTTTCTGATGCAGAAGTGCACCCTTGGCTGATTCAAAACTAAGAAAGTCAAGAGGCAGTTCCACTGAGATGAGCCAATACCCATTCACAGTTACCATTTTGAGGCAATACTGTTCTTCTGTTGCCTTTCTTTTTATCAGAGGGAAAGACAAAATAAGTAAATCTCGGTGGTAAAAATATGTATTCTTTTATATGCACATATTCCTGTGTTATACAAATCTAGTACCAAGAGACCTTAGATGTTGGCCAAGTTTGCCAAGCACCGTGGTGGTATCAGTAACACATTGCTCTTCTGCACCTCCTAGTGCGGATGCTTGCTTTATGCTGGATGTGGGATTGCTGACCTGGATGCAAAGGTGAAGAAGGAGGAGGGAGGATACTCTGGTGCACAGAGCTGGATGTAGCATTTTTAATCTGGTTAGCAGCCACTAGGGTAAAAGGGGGTATGTCGTATCAGTTTGAATTGGGCTGCGAGAGCTGAAGATTTGGGTTCTGTTCCTCCATTTTTCTCTGACCTATTGCCCAGTGTTTAGAAACATACTTAGGCTTTCACCTTAAGAGCTCAGTCTCTGCCCAGTTTAGTTATTTAGGAGAATCCCATTGGTCCAATGGGAGGTTGTGCCCGGGAATATAATTCCTCTGTGAAATGCAAAAATGATAGACAATGTTCCTGTCCTGAAGAAGCTAGGGCTGATTCATGCCAGTTCATTTAAATGAAGAGAGCCATGTCCTCCATCCTGATACTGATCTCTCAGAGAAACCAGCAGCTCTTTTGACCTTCCTGGTTTAGACTGATCATTAATTTCTCTCCTGGCAAAAGCACAGTCTGCTGTTTATTTACATGTTGGCAAACTGACAGCACTGGTACCTCTGATCTGCGGTGATGTGAAATAGGGGATGTTGCTTATAAGCTGTTAGTTGCTTCCCTGCAATCTTTGACCCTTTGGCAGGGTTTCTGAGCTGTATTTATAATTTCCCTGGATCTGTCATTGCATCAGGGATCAATGGGCAAGATGACCGTAGGAGATGAGATTACTACCATCAACAGTATCCCCATCAGTAAGATGACGTATGAGGAAATCTGCTTGCTTATGCAGTGTCTTCCCACATCCGTAACCCTGGAGATCCAGAAAGCATCATCAGGTGAGAGAGTAGTTTTACTTTCATACCATTTATTACAAGTACCAGTGAAGAAAATTTCATTGGATCAGCTGTGGCTGATCTTCTGCTGCCCCAGTTTCCCACATGGATTCAGAGAAAAACCAGAGGGTCCATTGCATCTGCACTGGTGAGCCAGGCAAAGCACTTCATCACCAAACCAGGTTTCAGGGTCCTCCTGAGCACTGTGATGAGGGGAGCAAACCTTCTCCTGTGTGAAGCGTTCAGAGCTCGTGCTCACAGCATGTCCCTCCTGACAGTGTTTGCTGAGGTCCGAGTGATTTCATGCAGATCTGGAGTGAACTCGGCAGCGACCCTGTCCTGACAACCCGTTTTACTGCTGTCCCTATTCAGTAAATATATTGACCCTTTATAGTCACATCTGTCTCTCTTAAATCTGAATTTTAAGTAATGTTTTTATGAATGGGCAATAAGATAATAAAAGCTTCCTTCCTTCCTCCCTTCCTTCCTCAGATAGAAGCAGGGAGCAATGATGGAGATATGAAATGCTGTGAATCTGGTGAAGCGGAAGGGTCTCTGCACTGCAAAAAGATAAGCTTTTGCTCTGCTGGAAATGTCAATGGCTCGGAGAATGACTGGCTTGAGAAAGAAGGATGTCATGATGAGCAGAGATCCAAATCTGAAAGTGAAACGGTGGCTGATGACTGTAGTCCTGCTCTTAGTTATTGCTTAGTGAAGAAAGAAACCAACACTTTGTCCAACTTGTCTAAACCAGACAGCAATCATGGGAATGCATCCTCACCCAGAGCAATATCACTCAGGTCTCCCTTTCCCACTAGATTTAGAGATGCAAAGGCTAACACGATTCATGACTTCCCAGGGTAAAACGAGAAAGTTAACTGTGTGACCTCAGGAAGCACTTCAAATGCAAAAGTCCAAAACTCAGGAACAAAACACTGCAAAGGAGCTGCAGTACCACACAGCCCATCCTTGCAGAAAAAATCCTGTCAGGAGTCTAAGGGGATTGCACTAAAAAGTATAATGAACACCCTTTTAAATAAACTGAAGGTCAAAGCAGGACCGAAACTAAAAGGGTTCACTATCAAAATCAAAGCAAAGGCAAATTCAGATTCTTCTGGCATTAATCTTACCCAAGTCAGTGGGGCTGAAAATAAATCACCGCTAGTCATTTCTGGAGATTCACTTCTGCCTCTCCTCAGTGGCACTGGCAGCCCGACAGCGAGCGGTGAAATGAAGTGTGGCTGTGAGGAGCTAACAGACCTGCAGCAGACATGGTGAAGGCCAAAAGAAAAGCAAGTTCCCATGCAGCCTGTGGTGTGTCAGGGTAAGGGTGCTAAGGTGGATGATTTCAGAGCCAGGGACGGTCAGTTCAAAGTCACTTCATCTCCTCAGGGGATACAAAAAGCTGAATATGTGAAAGGGAGGACTGAGAACTCTGGAACAGGCCTGAACACCATCAAGAGCATCTACAGTGCAGATGACCTTAAGCAGTTAGATCTGAGAAATGTAGGACCATCTGCTGGAGGCTCTTCTTCATTGAGGTCCCCCTCAGTTCAGCAGGAACAGGTGGAAGGGCAGGAGATCCAGTGCATTTTCATTGACGTGAAGCTTTCCTCTTCATCATCCTCTTCCTCCTCCTTCTCCTCTGCCTCTTCCTCACCAGCGTCTTTTCTGCAGCTGCTGTTGCTGGAGAAAACAGAAGAGGCGAATGCAGAAGTGCTTCTTCTCACTGAGGACATGAGGACCACGCAGTATTTCTCAAAAGGGGATACCGCCAGAGACAGAAATCTTACTGGCTTATCGAAACCCGTGACCAGCACTTACTCAATGCCAGCCCAGTTATCTGGTCACTTGAGGGCAGAACGCCATGTTGCAGAGTTTCATCTTGTGCGAGGACACCAGGGTGACGCTGCACAGGAGAAATACTCCCAGGCAGCGACAGGGATGTTAAAGGGATGTTAAAGATGGTCCATCTCAACCCGCCGAATGGCCAGAGAGGGAAGGAGCAGGCGTACGCCTGCAAAAGCACTGAGAGGGCGCATGACACGTCTCCCTTGGCAGGTTACATTAGCTACCATGTCACCGATAGGCTGAGGAGCTTCAAGAGGAATTACTACCACTACGAGAGCAGAACTGGCCACATGAACCTACCTCATCCTTCTCTGTCGAACAGAGGATCAAATCCTTTGAAAACCTGGTGAATTTTTACCAGCTGTGGGAGCTGAGGGAGCTCATCATGCCTGACCTGGAGGAGCTGTGTGGAGAGGGCTTCTTGGGGACACCGCCACCTGAGGAAGAACTGAGTGCTGGGAAGCGAGAAGGGGAAGGTTTGCCAGATGCTGGTGACGGCTGCACGGTGGAGATGCCACCTGATGCCACCAGCTGTCCTGGTTTTGTTAAAAACAAGACCAGTTTCTGTTTCAGTGAATTTTCCTTTCAACTAAGTGCCTTCTAAGTAACTGTACTTTTCTGACTTTTTTGCCTGCATGTTTTTCTCGGACACTGTGCTTGGTGCTGATATCACCAAGGTCAAGACCAACGGAATGCTGAAGAAGCCTCATGTTTAGATTTATTGCTATGACAGCCAAGAATTCCACACATTCCATAATTGAGTGGGGGCCTGTTTGAGGAGGGGCGGACAGAACAGGTGGAAGATCACGAGGGTCTAGCTCCTCTTCGACCATGGCCGACATCTAGAGAGGACCCTGTCTGTCTGCCTGCGATCCTATAGGCCTCAGGCCCTGCATCCCCGAAATCCAGTTTCTGCTTTGCTGTGAAGTCCTGCCCGTGACTCCGGGGTGCCGGCCCTATAGCTGCTGGAGCCACACCAGCTCCGCCCACCCAACTCCATATTGAGCATTCAAGATTGGTTTTGTATGTTTTGTATATATTGTCTGTCTATTAGTGGCATCAGTAAAACCCTTTAAAACCTTCCAACTTGAAGGCTAAGTGTCTCTTCCTTCTTATCTTCCTTATCATCTTTCTGATCCAAAGGAGAGGGTGGAAGGAAGGTGAGGGGGTAACAGAGAGTGTCTGCAGTGGATTATTGTCACATTGCTTTAAACCGTGACCCCAGCAAAGGCGTGCAAAAAGGTCCTGTAAAAAGCAGCTGCGGTGGTGACTGTGCTGCCATCCCCATCACTGATACTGATGATTTGCTGAGCCAAATAGGCGCTCCCCAGAGCAGGGCCTCGTGCACCCCGTTGTGAGCAGAAAGCCTCCTCCGAGACGAGTACACCACCATGTGCTGCTGTGGGACTGATGAAAGCTGTCCCGGTTCTGAGCCATGGCCAGCCAAGGACCTGCTGGAAAAAAATAGAAATTGCGAAGCTAATGCACAGGGAGTTTGGGGGCTGTCCATGTTGGACTTCATTAACATAGGCAAACTTTTCACTGCGAATAAAAACTCTTTAAATAACTATTCTAGGAATTTTAGCAGCTTAAATGAGGATGAGTTTCCTGCAGCAAACTCTCTGCAAGGCAAGCGACCCGTTTCCAAAGTCAATGTATGGAGCTGCAGAGGATTCTCGCTCGGACACAGAATCTGTCACGGAAAACTTCAATAGTGCTGCTTGGGCTGTACACTGCTGCTAATGCCCCCGCAGTCTGTACTGAAATGGAGTCGGATGAGGAGCAAACTGAGATTTTCCGCATGAATGGTGAGCCACAAAAGCCTGCACAGGAACAGCATCTCACATCTGCAACAAGCTCATCCTCTCTGTCCCTGCTGCACCCTTATGGCAGCAAAGTTTCGCTGAGGGCTGTGCAATGTGTGGGTCACTGGAGACACGCATCAACAAACTTGGCTTGGAAGATCACGGTGGTCCCATTCCATGTCCCTCACAGTGTTTGGATACGTCCTCTGCAGCCTTTTGTACTCCTTCCTTGGTTTTCCTGCCAGAAAAAGACATCCTGAAGAATTCAGTCAGTATTGCTGAAGTTTACTGTTCCTGTAACAATGATGCCTTAAATACAGAAGAACAGATGGATGCGGGAAACAGTGATGGATGTATGAAATGTTGTGAATCCATTGAAGAGGAAGGGAGGTGCGGGCTTCCACCAGGAGACTCACAAGTTCCTGCTGTGCTCTGCCTCTGAGCTGGCAGGGCTTTTCCAGCAACACCAGCACCTCCTGGAGCCCGTGCTGCCCTGGCTGAGCCTGGAGCTGGAGGCCATCTATGAGGAGCAGTGGTGGCTGGCAGTGGCAACACAGAGGATCATCCTGTACGGCCTGTGCTGCCACGGGCTGGACCAGGACGCCCTGGTCCAGTGGATGGAGCCCCACCTGCAGGAAAATGCAGCACCGCTGGTCCGTGGCCTCATCCAGGTCATCGTGGAGCGCTGCAGCGAGGACGCCTGGAGGCTGCTGTGCTCCTACGGGGCCGAGGAGGAGGACTACGGGCGCGCAACCAGCCCCAGCCCCACCAGCTCCCGCGTGGGGACTCCCGACCCCAGGCTGGCCCCCACCAGCCCTGCAGGCTCCGACGTGGAGGATGAAGCCAGCACGTCGGAGGCCGCCCTGCGCAGGCCTCCCAGCTGCCTTCCATCTGCGCCCGGGCCTGCGCAGCAGGAGCAGCCCCAGGAGGAGCCGGGGCAGGCGGGGGCAGGTCCCTCTGCCCAGGGCTGCAGCCGCAGCCCCTCCGCTGCCGGCCGGGGCACGGACCGCTCGCCCGGGGGGCCCCGGCGCCCCCCAAAGAGGACGAACCCCGGCCCCCACGACTCTCCCCAACCCCGCAAGAGGCCGTCCCGCCGGAGGCACTAGCGGGGCTCCAGCTTCCATTAGTGGAAGAAAAAGGAAATAAACTTCTGTTTCCTTGACACGGTCTCTGGTTGCTGCTTTCTCTCCCTTCTCCTGGGGCCTTTCCCTGTTACCGCACCAACCGTGGCTGCCACCAGCCTGCTGGGGGGCACGGCCATGGGCCCCCACAGCCCCAGCGCCACGGCGGCGGTGCCACCTCCCCAGGAACGCTGATGCAGCCGCACACCCGCAGCGAGGGCAGAGCAGGCAGGAGAGGAAGCTGGTTTTGCTGCAGGACCCATGGGGACACAACTGGCCATGAGAGGTGTCAGTGCCAGTGCCAAGGGCTTCATGTGTGTGTGAGCAGAGTTCCGTTTCAGGCATCCTTGGAAGCGGTGAAGAAGCTGGGTGTGGAAAGGAGTGACCTGTCAAGGAACGGGCTGAATAACCCGCTGAATTCCCCTGTTTCTGATGCTCCTCGTGTTCTACAGGTGTTGACACCGTCAGTTCCTCAGCGCTCTGATCCCTCAGCACTGCCAGTGTACGGGAGCAGCGAGTGTCACAGCCATTTGCCCTGCTGCACCTTGTAGGGTCATGATAGGGAAATGGAGGACAGAAATGGAAAACAGCTTATGGAGTACACCTCACATGTGTCACGGAAGCTGTAGAGCTCTTGGAGCCATCCCTTTGTATAATAGATGTGCTTTCCTGGGGGTTCCCCACCAGCTCTTAAACATTTCTCCAAAAGGCATCTCCATAAAACAGCAGCCCATCAATACAGTAAATGAAGGACTGAAAGCATGAATGCCTGAGGAAATTGTGTTAGGAAATGCTGGGGAAAATTAAAGCAGCATGTGCGTGGGGACAACCAGAAAACTGGGGAAGCCTCGGTGCTCTGCAAGCCTGTTCAGCACCAGTGAAAACACCAGTGTGTTGTCAACACTGTCTGCTCAACAATGTAAACCCCAGCACCAAGTGGGCTGCGGGGTCTCTCCCTGTCCCCTCAGCCCCCAGTAGCTCCATCTGTGATGTCACAGCCATGAGGTCACACCGCGCGGGGCCAGGCCCCTGTGGAGTGCAGGCTGGCTGCCCTGCCCCACGGCACTTTGGGCCACAACCTCGTGCCTGTCAGGAGCTCGCCCTGTCCTGCTGCCTGTGTGCCCGCGGCAGGCGCTCAGCTCCCGGCAATCGGTTTGAGGCTCTCGCTCAAGTGGTCTCCCCTGGGCAGGCAACAGTCCTGCAGCAGAAGGAGGACACACAAGCTTGCAGGAGACTTTAATTTCTCCCCAGGATGGGGAGGAGAAAGGCTCCTGCAAGGCTGCAAGGCGCTGACCTGGCAAGCAGGCCAGCGACTGCAAATATGGAGGTCAGATATGCAGCTGGGGCCACTCAGGTCCTACGGAACAGGTACAAGGAGGTTGTTCCTCCTGGGGACATCAGCTGGTGGGTGGGACACCCAGAGCGTAATGTGTGGCTGGGGGACAGTGTGGAGAACCCAGCAAGGGCTGTGGGTAGAGCAACAGTTCCAGAGCTTGAGAAACCCGCTGTGAGTGAGGACGAAGATCAGCTGAAAGCGCCTCTACCCCCCCGTGCCAAACCCCACGGTCCTACTGTGCAGGGTCCCACCAGGAGACTCACAAGTTCCTGCTGTTCTCCAGGCCTCAGCCGCCTCCCCAGTGGCAGGCTGGTGCTGTGGGGCTGGGGGGCATTCGGGCTGAGAAGCGGTTGTGCTGCCCCGCTGCACAGCAGGGGACGTCTCCTGGGAGGCTTCCCAAAGCCTGTCTTCTGGCCAGGGTCTTGGCTCATGTGGCACAGAGCTGATGCAAAGACTCACCCCATCTTTTCCCTTCCATAGGTGCACCCCCTCTCAGGAGGACCAGGGCACCATCTGGAAAGGGCCACCACGCTGCAGATGCAGTGCTGGAGAAAATGAAGGTAACTCAGCGCAGCCTTTCAGCCCATGTTTACACCAAGCGTGCCTGGTCAGCCAGCACCCATAGGCCTGCAGGACTGGCGTCTTCCTTTCCCAAGGGAGGCCTGGGGCCTGCGTGACCACAGGGAGCCAGCTGCCATGGCCATGTCTTTGTGGGATACTGTCGGAAGCACGGGGTACCTGCCTGCCAGGGTGTCCTGCCGGCCCTTTGTCCTACACCCCCAGGGTGCAATCAGCACCCCCTTCTCCATGGCATAACCCTGGCCCTGCTCCTGCCCCAGGGAGGGACAACCAGCGCCCACCTCCCTGCAGGGCTCTGGCACATGCCCGGACAGGCATCCTCAAGACGGGTCCTCAGCCTTTGCTCTGGTTTCTTTGCCCAGGGTTGGTCTTCAGCATCGCTTACCGCCTGGCAGGGGCCGTGCTCTCCCTCCAGAGATGCATCTACACAGGCTTCTCCATTCTGTGAGTACAACACGTGTCTGGTGTGGACATGGAGACGACGACGGGGGGTGCTGGTGGCTCAGGGCAAGCAGGGGGAGGCTGGAGCTGCTCCTAACCAGGACATCCCCTGGCTTCCATCTAAATTGCTGCTCCTTGGCTGCTAACAGAAAAGCCCTCTCTGCAGGACTCTGCCCTTGAGCACTGCTAACACCAGGACTTTTTTGCAGGAAAGAGGTGGTCACCCTGAAAATGGAGAGAGACTCCGCAATCCTCATTGTGATGAGCCTTGCTGTTTTCAGTGAGTATTTGCCCACTGTCAGCAGAGGCATGTGGGCTGTGAGCTTCAGTGTGAGGCTGAGGTGCTGGAGCACCAGTGGGGCCCTTCAAACCTCCCGGCCTTGCAGGTCTGGGAGGTCACCAGATGCTTCCTGCATGCAGGGGAAGGGTAGCGTAGCTTTGGGGTGCAAAGCATGCCCAGGAACCGGGGCTCTGCAGAGCCCCGAAGCCCCGGGAAAGAGTCCCTGCTTGGAGCCGCAGTCTCTGTGCACCCCTTCCTCATGTCCTCAGCCAGTCTCTTACCACCCTGGTGTGGGAGGAGGCTGCATGCCTACGGGCATCATTAGAAACTCAAGTCAAGCAACTCTGTCTTGGTGATCTGAATTGCAGTCGGTGCCTGCTGTGGGATCTCGCTGCTGATGTGGACAGCACGGGCAATAAATGTGCAACAGGTCAGTGGGACACGGAAGTCTTGCAAAGGAGCGCTGCCGGTGGTGGGTGGGTGGGTTGATCGCCCCATCCTCTGGCTCCAGCCAGTGACCCACAAAATCAGCACCAGCTTCTGCCATGCCTTCCTAGAGCCGCTGGCTCTGGAAAGCCCCAGCAGCTCTGGGACTCAAACGAGAGCCTTTCACTTCCAGGTGCTGCTGGGGCTGCCTGCAGCTGAGCTGAGGTCCCTGCGGTAAGAGCCCTCTCCTCTTTCCTGACCTGCAGCAGCTTTGCTGGGTACCGGCAGATGAGCCCACGCTACTTGCGCTCACTTGCACAGCGCCCAGGGCTCGTGCCTTTTGCTCCTGCCTGGGCCTTTTGCTAAACCTGGAGGGGGAAGGAAGGACTTGCAAACTGGGGAAAGAAGAGGAGGCTCGAACACCTCCGTCTCTGCTCCTGCCCAGCCTGGAGCCTCTGGGCTGGGCTGGGCTGGGCAGCTCTCTGACAAGATCTGCTTTCCTGCTGACTGCAGGAACACGCTCGCTCTGGGGAGGCAACAAGCCCAAGAGATGCAAGAGCTGAGAGATGAGACAGCACGGCTGGCTGCAGAGATCAGTACTCTGATGAAGGTGATCCTGCACTTTGGGAAGGAGGGCTGGGATGAGCAGGGCTCCGCACAAGGCCCTTCCTGGGCCAGCGTGTGTTCTTTTCCTGCTCAGCCCACACGCCCGTCCCTTGCCAGGGGCTGCTGGTTGAGCTGCTCCACTGTAAAGCCCCTTCTCCTGGCCAGGTCTGACGTGGCCATTTCCCTGTTCCTTTCTGTCTTTCCCAGGAATTTCAGCAAATGAGAGACGCAATGTCTGCAAACACGGGGATGTCTGACTGGGCTCTGAAAACCCCAGGTGCGGATGGGCGCAGGCAGGCAGGGCTCTCATCGCACTGAGCTTGTCGTGCTTAGCGCTCCCAAAAGCAGGCTGTGCTGCAGAGGCTGCTCTCTGGGGCAGAGAGGGGTGGCATGAAGCCACAGGGACCAAGAGCACGACTGTGGCCGAGCGGCTCCCTTGGGCTCACCCCAGCCCTGCCATCAGAGCCCTGGCTGGAGCCCCAGCCATGCCCGGACAGCATTTCTGCCCTTTGCCTTTGCACTGAGCCTTCCTGGTGAACAAAAGCGAGCAGATGGGTCGTCCTTTGCTGTCCACACAGCGAGGCCTTGCCTTGGGTCTGCTGCCCTTCCTGTGGGGCTTGCTGCCTCCCAGCACCCACAGCCCTTCTCTTTGTGCTGCTGGGAGAGAAACACCATCACCAGGCACGGGGATCCCCTCCTTTTCCTGGGGCACCTCCGAGCGCGCGGTGCTGCCTGCAGGGCTGGCAGGCTGCCCTCCAAGTGTCCTGCAGCCACCAGCTCCTCCAAGCCTGAGGCTTCTTGCAGTCAGCTACTCTCTTCTGCCTTCAGGGGCTGCCATCGACCTACAGAAATCATGCAACCGCTGCACAGGGTTCTGTAGTGTGTTTTGGTTCCTGTGTGCTCCACCGCGTCTGGAAAGCTTTGTGCAGGTAGAGTAGCAGAAACCCTCAGAGATGCTTCTCTTGCATTTTATAAAGTTGGGGGCCAGCACTGGGGCATCTCCCCTCAGGCCAGTGGTGTCCTCAAGGCCGTGGCCACTGGTCCGGTGCATGACAGCTGAGGTCTGACACAGGGCTTGGCTCCCTAGAACACGCAGTTGCCCTCAGAAGGGGCCTGAGCTGAGCTGAGCTTGCTGCTCGCCATCGCTGGTCACTGCTGGCTGAAGGAGCTTCTCCTTCGGGACCCCATTTCCCCACCACAGCTCTGACTGTCCCCCTCCCAGTGGGGCAGTGCAGGGTGGGGGAGGCTGCAGAGCTGCTGGCCAAAATGAGAGGTTTTCTGAAAGCCCTGACTCCGGTGCAGGGTATCGGATGGTTCCCACTGGCTGGCTGTTGTCCTCTTTTCAGAACCAGGAACACAGCCGGGTGCTTCTGCCCGCTTCCCAACACACATGTCGAGCACAATTCCAGCCCACAGGCGCAGTGCCGTCTGTGCTTCTGGCTGCACGGGAGCCCAGCGGGGCCCGTCACGGCCCCACGTTCATTGCTCTTGGCCTCTGCTTTCAGCCGGACACATCCCCGGGATACTGCTGGCCTTTCCAAGGGTCTCGGAGTGAGGTGCTAATCCGCTTGCCCACACAAATACAACCAACGGCTGTCGTCATACAACACACCTCAAAGGCCGCCTCTCCGCTGGGGACTGTCAGCAGTGCCCCCCGAGATTTCACCATCTCTGTAAGTCTCTGCCGGGCACTGGGAGCTGGGACCGGGCACGGGGACACGCTGTAATGGGGACTCGGTGCTCTCTGCGCATCTGCCGAGATTGCTGTGCTCCCAAGGACTGCTGTTCCCTGAGGGGACATTGCAAGGGACACATGGGGCGGTGTCCCCCCTCGTAAGATTTGCTCAGCGTGTTTTGGCCCAGCACCTCCAGGACCCTGAGCACGAGACAAGGAGGAGACTCAGCCCCACCGCATCCTGTGCCAGACTGTGCCGGAGCCGCAGGAATGGGGTTCAGATCACGGGCCTGGCTCTGGCATGAGCCTTTCCTCGTCGTCGGGTCGAGTCTGACCTGCTCCCCTGTGCTTTATCTCCAAGGGACTGGATGAGGAAGGCGAGGAGGAAACTGTGCTGGGGAGATTCACCTACACTGTGAAGAAAGAGCCGCCGCAGACCTTCCCTCTGCAGGTGCAGTGAGCGTGTGTGGGCAAGAGGCCAGGGCAGAAACGTGGGTTTGCAGCAAGTCCCTCGCACAAGGAGTGTGGACGGTCCCTGCTGGGGCAAGGGCCTGACCCCAGGCAAGAGAAACATTGGCTGGATGGGGAGGGAGAGTGGCATCCGGCAGGGCCACAAAAGCAGAGCAAGGGCCACGTTGGCCCCGCAGCCGTCTGGGTCCCCGGAGCTGCCTGGCTGCAGCCACCGGGCCGGTGGTGGCAGGGAGGACACCCAGCACCTTGCCCCGGCAGCAGGACTTTCCCCGGGCCAAGGCCCCAGCACCAGCGAGCCTCAGGTTTCCAGAGCTGCCCACCGCGCTCCCTGCAGCGCAGTGTTTGCTCTGCAGGGCACAGGGTCCTTTGCTGCCCGGGTGCGAGAAGGGAAGGAGGAGAAGCTGCCGCCTCAGCCAGGGCGGGAGCTGGTCCTGGAGCAGGGGACGGGCTGGCAGAGGCAGGCATGTGGAGCCTGCTCTCACTCTTTACACCCCAGGAGTGACACTGCTTGTTGCTGTGGTTTCTTTGCAGAATGGGATCCCCAGAGCCTTTCGTTTTTTGAAACTTGTCATACAGAGCAACTGGGGAAAACCAGGATACACCTGCATTTATCGAGTGCAGGTGCATGGGAAGATCGTGGAAGCAAACGCCACCGGCCAGACACAGGTGGAGGCCTTGCCTCAATGAGAATTAAAAGGAAAATGGAGAAACAGACCAGATGATGCGGCTGTTAGTCTGGTGCAGAGCAGTGTTGTTTCACAGGCCCTCTCAAGGCTGCCACCTTCTGCCTTTTGCAGGCTGAGGCCTTCCTCCAGCTTTCCGCCTTCCCTCCACCATGGGGATGTTTCCCAATCAAGCAAAAGGAGATGACGCTCCCGTCGCCTACCCTTTCCTTCCTTTTGTTCCCTGACAAAATCCTTTGGCACAAGCACTGTCCCCCATCTTGCCCCAAGAAGCAGTTTTCAGAGCCTGGCAGCATTTCGGGGTCACGATCCCCAAGGCACATTGTGTACAAGGGACACCTTGGCTCTGGGGACTGGGCCCACTGGGTGCCCACATGGGGTGCAGCCATGTCTGGGACCCATGAAGAGAGTCTGAGGTGCATGAGGAGGCCTGAGGAGCCCAGCTGCCGAGGAGGGAGGATCCTGGCTCGGCTCCCTGTGTCCGCTTGGCAGCCCGCTGCTGATAAAAACTGTTGCTTGGACTTCCCAGGCCATTCTGGCATCCAGGAGCTCCACTCGGAGCACACAACAAGCCCTGGTGCTCCACCGCAGCAGAGCAGCACAGGTTTCTGCAGGGGACTCACACTGAGCACTGTCCCTCAGAGCTCCTGGGCTGATGCTTCAACAATGCTGCCCATGGGGACAGGGCAGGCTCCTGGTCACTGGGACAGCAGTCCGAAGCAGGACCCATCCCAGTTCTTCCCCATCCAGCCAGAGTGCTCTGGGCTCTCCTCTGGCTCTCCGCTGTCCTCCCCTGCAAGAAAACCTTCCAAAGAGCTACATGACTTTTGCTGAGTAGCAGCACAAAATGACAATATGCTTGTTCAAGAAATTAGGTCAAGAAGCTGACACGGCCGGGGGCCCCAGGCTGCCAAGACCGCCGAGCCCACTAGAGAACCCTGCTGAAACTCTGCAATACCAACGATGGACTTCCGGGAAAGGGCGGGGTTATGTAAAGAGTTTATGTTTAACACAGTAACTAGGCAGCCGAGACAAATCAATATGCAACAGACATATGTAATAAATAGCAAGAAGTGCGAATCGCGCACCTTCGATTATAGGAGCAATCCCGGGAGCCTCCCGCGTGCTGTAATAAAAGTGCCTGCTTTTTAACACTTTCAAAACAGTGTTAGTGGGTCTTTTTGACGACTTTTCGGTGTCACTCCCAGCTGAAATCCTTAGGACAGTTCAGGACCGACAGTGGGAACAAGCTCGGCAGGGATTGAGGGTTCCGGTGGCAGCTGAAATGGGGCTCCTGGGCAGACGTGTGTGCGGAGGTTGGCCGTGGCGAGTTCGGGCAGTGACGCTCTCTGATGCTTTACTTTCTAAAACGCGACTCGCCTTGGTTTATTCCCCTCTGCCCGGTGCTTTTACGTAAAGGATCTTGCCTCCCTGCCCCCGGCTGACGGCCGGAAAAGCCGCCGCTGTTTTTCGGTGAGAAAACCAACCTCAGTTCCCCCCTCTCCCTCACAATCTCGCCCCCATGCCCCTCCCGGCTTCTCCGCGGTCCTGCGGAGGGCGGCCGAGGCGGCGCTCCCCGGGATGGCCTCTAGAGCCATTCAGAGGAGCCAGACTTGGCCACCAAGGAGGGAGGTGTCGGAAGTCTGAGGAGCTGAATGTGGGGACAGTGGCAGCTGTGAAAGATGACAGGCAGCTGAAGCTCTTGTCCTTCCATCTCAGGTAACTGTGGGCTGAGCTTGCTTGGTTTGAGGGGTCAGGAGGCACTAGAAGGCTTTTGGCTCCACCAGCAACGTCCTCTGTGTGTCATGGAGCTGTTGTTGACAGCTGGGGGATGCTTGGGTGGTGCCTGCCCAGCTCCGGTACTTGTGAGGAAGCACTTCTGTCCCATCCAGCCAGGTGGGCTTGTTGTCCCCTTTTCTGGGCAGTGACAGTGGAGGGCAAGCTCTGTCCCCTGGGAGCCCTGGCATTGCCAGTGTCAGTGCTTTCATTCTGTGTGTCTTCAGGTTACAGGCACGGAGCAGATGTCTTGATCTGAATGCCAAGACACTTTACACAAGTTTGCAGGAAGGCCAACAAGCCACTGTTTGGAAGGGCAAGGTGAGTGTCAGCTTCACCTTGTTCTGTGATTGCCCCGAAACACAGGCCCTGGCCGCTTCAGAGGCCACAGAGGAACCACCTCCACCCTCTTTCGCCTTTCAGTTAGCACTCATGCTTTTAGCCCTCCTGTGCAGCAGCTGGGGCAGCTGCTGCTGCTGCTGTCTCCTCCTTCCAGGGGACAGCTCTGCCCTGAGCACCTGAACGTGGAAAGAGGAGGAACCACAGAAGTCTCTTTCTCCTCTCTTTCCAGTGCCAGCCCCTGCTTTCCAGCACCACGTAGTCCCATCCTCTCAGTGACTACCTGCATTTTCTCTCCTCAGGTGCCATGAGTCCTGTTCCCTTCTTGCCAAATTTTTCTGATGTGGAGATGTTTAGGACGTAAATACCAGCAGCTGCTCTCAGGACAGTATGGCCAGGTCACCACTGCTAGGGGCTGCATTTTTGGAAGGCACAAGAAGCAGTGCGTTGCAGAGATGGATTCCTCACGAGAACAGAGAACCAAAAGAAAATGCACACTGAGAAGACAGTAGGGGGAAAGTTGAGCCAAGGGGCACCGGTGCTGCATCATTGTGAGCCTTGTCCTCAGAGACACATGGGCGGTGGGAGGTGGACTTCTGTCTCCCTGTCTTACCGTGGGTGTGGGTCTGTATGTGCTGCTCACATGACAGTGTGACAGAAGGAAGATTCCACTGAAGTCCGTAGAGCATCCCTGAGGGTCTCCCCTCACATCCATACCCGTCCCAAGATGGGATGTTACTGGAGCACTTTTCCCTCCCTGGCAATTTGAGTTATCGTTGGGTGTCTGCCTGCCGCAGGCTGTGCAGCCTGCCTGACATTTGCACGGAGAGGACGTTTTGTCCCTTCCGCAGTAGTATCTGCGACTGCCAGTGCACCTGCTCTCTCTCAGTGTCTGATGTGGGCAGTAAGCCCCCAGGAGAACAGGCTGGTGAAGCCATCATGTTCTTATCTTCCCGCTTGGTGGCAGAGTGCCACTGGCCCTCTTCTCTGAGCTGCGGCCAGTCAGCAGCCTCTCTGTCCATCTGAAGTATGCCGGACATTTCGTGTCAGTGCATTTCCAAGAGATGCTCCACACTGCCACCACGATAATACTAGAAATCCTGTATCCTCACAAGGGTGAACTCAACAAAGTCCTCCTGGTTAATAAAGTGAGTGTGGGGAAGCAATCGCCTCCCCCGACCGTGAGAGGGTGGGCAGTGAGTAAGAGGGAGAGACTCCCTCCTAGGCATTGTAGCAAGATATGCTGCATCTGTTCTTGACAGGGCTGCATGTTCCTCTGCGTGTTTGGGCTCAGTGGAGAAAAGCTGCCCCATGAGAGCATTCATGCCTTGCAGAGGGCTATTCAGATCTTCCAGTTGTGCTCCACCGTGCTCGAGGATGTAGAATGAGTGTGTGGCAGGGGTGGGGGCTGCATGCTGCCTGGAACGGCACAAGGGGGCTTACCAGAAAGAGGTGTGCCTTCTAGCGTGCCCTCCATTGTCCCTGGCACGTGCCCTGAGAGGTGGTGGCAGGTGGCCCTGGGCTTAGCCCACGGCAGCCATGCAGAGTCCCTCCAAGCACACCCTGCCAGCCATCGCACTGGCACCAGTGGCTCAAGGAACTGGGGCTGTTTAACCTGGAGAAAAGGAGCCAGAAGGGAGACCTTCTTGTTCCCTACAGCTACCTGAAAGGCGGTTGTAGCATGGAGACTGTTGCTCTGTTCTCCCAGGAAGGGAGCAATAGGCCAAGAGGTTGTACCAGGGGAGGTTTAGATTGGATATCAGGAAAAATTTCTTCACAGGATGGGTTGTCAGGTATTGAAGCAGGCTTCCCAGGGAAGTGCTTGAGTCACCATCCCCAGGGGTGTTTATAAGACTTGTAGATGAGGTTCTTAAGGATATGGCTTAGGGGTGCACTTAGCAGTGTTGGGTTAGTGGTTGGTCTCGATGGCCTTAAAGATCCTTTCCAGCCACAATGATTCTGTGATTCTAAGGGCAAGAGGCTCTTGGTGCCACAGGCAGGCCCTTCTGGGCAACTGGCCCATGAACAGGGATGGAGCCCAGCCACCTGAACTCAAGTTGCCGTCATCACAGGCAGTGACATCATGGGCATTTTCTTCCCTCCCTCTTTGCTCACCAGAAAGCTGTGGCCTTCTGCAGGTGGCAGCTCTAGCCCTGTCCCTTGCAGCCTCAAGCTCTCCACGTCCCTGTGACCCACAGTGGCAGGGCAGGATGGCAGGTGGCCCAGGCTGGCACGGAGGCGAGGTGCAGGAAGGGATGAAGCCGGGCAGGCAGGACAGCTGCTGAAGCCACACTCTTTGCATGTGCTCCAGGGAAGCGTCTGTTGCAGTTACCAGCGGGACAACATTCTGCAGAGTCACTGGCCACCCAGAGAGGCACGAATCCACAGGTACGAGGCGCGTGTCTGAGGCGCGGGAGGCTGGTGTGAGAGAGGGCCTGCCAAGCGGCTGGTCAGGAACAACCTAGGGGTGGGAGAATGGGCTCTGTGGCCAGTTGTTCCCCTGGGTTCTGCTGGCCCCGCTGTACGGGTGGCCTAGAAATGTCCTGTGGGGCTGGTGGCACAGGTACATCAATGCGCCAGTCTGGCTCCCAGGGGAAACGGGGACCACTGGGGACCTCATGACTTCCTGCTGAAATCTCAGCTCTCCTGCTGGGCCAGGATTTAACCTTCTCTTTGGATGACGGTTTCAATGTTAACACTGCTATCTCTTTGAAACTACAGGAGGACTTGAAACATTATGGTGCCCGGTGCTTGGCATCCCAGCCCTTTCAGTGACACAAGTCCTCCTTTCCAAGACACTTCGCCTTCTTGGCCAATGCGGTAGAGCTGTTCGCTAGCCAACCGCACACACGGCCTGCTTTCACCTGTCTCTGATTTTTCTGGGTTCGGCCTCTGGTGATGAACCCTTGATAAGTCCTCCTGCCTTTCCAAGGCCGTTGGGCTTCTTTATGCTTGAAGCTGTCCTAGTGTGCCAGCTTGAACTTTGGCTGGGGGAACGTGCAGGGGAACAGCAGATAGGTGAGGAGCATACCCTGCCCCTCCATGCCGGGCTGCTTCTCTACATCTCCTGTCTTCTCACCAACTAATGGGCTTGGATTTTCTTTTCCCCTTCTTCTAGCATATTTGGAATGGGTCTTACCAAGAAGAGGTCAGAATACAGCCCATTGCTTGGTAGGTGGAGAACATCTTGCTCTTCTCAACCCCAGTTTCTTCTCCCTGCCTGCAGCGACTCAAGTCATCTCTTCCAGTCCTGTGCTGGATCACTGTGGGGAATTGTGTGGGGCCAACTGAACCTCTGTGCCTGGGGAAGGGGAGGGGGGCAGGACAGAGAAGAGGGCATGGGAGCTGTGCTGTGGGGCAGGCAGGTCCCTTCCACCCTGAGGAAGGCAGAGGTGCGAAAGCTGACAGGAGTGGGTGGGAAGGAGGCCTGGGTGTAGGCAGCTGGGGGATGTGGTGGCGGGGCGGGAAGCGGTGGTGGAGGATACCAGCAAAAGGGACAGCTCTTTGCTTTTCAGCTCACCCCAGCAGCTCATTTTCTTGTTTGCTTTCACAGGTTGGGAGAAGGAGATGGAGATCTTCCAGAGCTGCTTGAAAGCCTACCAGGATTTTCCATAAAGGCACATCCTGGCATCTGAGGGCTCGACGGGCTCTGGAAAGAGCCACTTAGTTACTGAGCTGGCCTACATAACCCAGGATGTTGGCCAGAGGTACATATTTTTGACCTGTAGCTTTGGGACACTGCCCCTGCCCATCCCCTGACAGCCATGGAACACTCCAGCCCCTCTGCCAGCATGCCTGGCCCTGGGACTGCAGCCTCCCGAAAAAGCCTCCTGGAGACACTCCCCAGGAGTTCCTGCATGCCCTGCTGCCACCTCTGTCTCTTTGGGGATTTGGAACTGGCTTCTTGAGCCATGGCCTTTCCTCCTTCACCTTTGGGTACGTCACAGATAGAAGGAAAGAGCCCACTCTCAGTGCTTTTCGTCTGCCTCCAGACCCAATAGAGAGCAGGGTGGCATGTCCCAGAAGCCCTGCTTGCCCTCTGCCTGTTTCCCAGAAGGAGCACTGGGGCAGAAAAACCTTCCTGTGCTCTGGGAGGCAGATTGCTACAGTCTGAAGCCCAAGGTCAAACTCGCCACTTACTCCATCCTTGCCTCTTGAGCCCTTGTATCGGGGTCATATAGTGAGATCTGGGCCAGCACTGCAGAGACACAGGCTCTGGACTCAGCTGTCCCAGTGGCTTGGCAACCACTGCCCCTCCGTGCCCTTTCTCATAGTGGAAAGCTTGACTGACCTTCTCTGGGAAGCACTTCGAGATGGGTGACTGAAGAGTTTCCCCCAAGGGAATCTCCACCCCTTTCATCTTAGAAGGCTTGGGCTGTTGAGGATTTTGGTCCCTTTTGTTTTGCGTGGCAGGGTAGCAGTGGAACTGCTCGAGATCAACGTGAGGCGGCACCATGCTGCCCTCTGCGCACTGATGGCCAGGGCCCTGTGCCTCCAGGACTGTGAACAGTGCGGTGACATGGAGCAACAGCTGGAGACAGAGCTCCAAGGGACAACGGAAAAGAGCAGATATTGCCTCCTCAATATACTTTTCACTGTCCAGGTGAGAGCGAGAGGCCTCTCTGGCTCTGGAGAAGGCCTTCTCCTGAGCTCTTCTGGGTCTGACATCATGTGGGCGTGCTGCTGGGAGTGCCTTAGCTCGGGGCTGCAAATCGCAGGGGTCATAGCACAGATGACGCGTTCCTGGGCCCAGGGTCTCCCTGTCTGTGGTAAGTTCATGTCCCACACCACATCCAGCGGTGCCCAGTGCCTTGTTCAGCACCCTGGAAGTGGCATTGGAGAGAGGTGGTCGGCACTGCGGTCTTGCTTGGTGGGTATGTGTGCCGATCCCTGGAGCCGTGTTTCTCTCTGACTCTGCTTTTCTGGCATTTCCCGTCCCGAACAAGATTGACAAGATGAATGAAAATGAAAGAATAGAAGAACAGTTCGCCACTTGGGACAAAGTGCTAGAGAAGGTGAGCATTTCTCCTTTCTTCCTTCCTTCTGGGTTAGAGAAGGAAGACAATGCTGCCAGCTGAAGGCTCTGCAACCGCAGCAGTGTGAGCAGGCGGGAGGACCACAGGCCCCGGTCATCACCGGTCAGGGTCTGAGAAACCCCCATCTCCTCCACACAGCCCCACAAACAGCCCTGATAATTCTGCTCCCGTAAAGTGTGCCATGGAGGAGGAACAAGGTCTTCTGCCTTCCCTTGCCCAAGCTCCATCGTTCTGTAGGGCAAGTGATGTGAAGTGTGAACTGAAAGTCTCAAAGAAACTAAGAGTCAGTGAGCTTCTGAACGGGGAAGTGGCTGGGGAGACACTTCAGAGCATCTTCTCAAGAGACAGAGGCTAAATCTCCTTCTGTGGAAGACACTTGAGAATCCATCGGATTCCCCTCAGAACAACCTGCTTTTTTCACGTCATTGGAGGAGAATTTGGACTATTTGTCATCGACAATGCCCATTTCATCAAGCCTGCCTCCTGGATTCTCATGTCAAGAGTGCTCTGGAATATCCCTGTCTTCATGGTCATGAGCTTAGCTCCAGGCTACATTGGAACAGAGAAACTTTACAAACTCGCAGCAAACGTCAGGCTCCAGAGATTCACCCGTCTTCACCTGGACAAGCTCAGACTTTCAGCTGTGGTGCAGAAGGTCTGTCAGGCCCTTAGAGTAGTCAGCCTCTCCAGGAATCCAGCAAGGTTAGTTCAGGGCAGGGGAGCTCCTCATGAGGGCCTGAACCCACGCAGACAATGAAAGGGAATCGGCCCCTGTCACGTCTCGCCCTCAGGTGTGAGTGTGGGGCAAGAAGTGACTCAGGTTTGTGTGTCCCTTTTGGTTGAAAAACAGTACACACAGTACTTAAGGTCTGCAAACAAAAGACTTTCATTTTGCAGCGTGGCCCAAATGGTATATGATTCAATGGCAGAAGGATTTATGTTAATGTAGGTTCAATTGGTAAGCATTGAAAGTTTGCAAAATACGTGAGGCTGTAAATCTTATATTACTATCTTACATATAAGAAGGAAAGCAAAAAGGTAGAAGTATGGGGAAGAAAGAATAGAGAGAGAAAGATTTCACCATCCTTATGGCTCCGCTTTATGTGTGATGGAGTTTGCAGTCTTGGGTCCAGTGATGTGCGGTGTCCTCTGGTGTCTTGTTCAGTTCATGTGGTGAGACTGGTGGGCAGAGTGGTCCTCAGGATGGTGGGTGGGCCCCGCCAGTGCTTGTACAAGCTGGGCCTCTATAGCCCTCTGGTTGCCTGCTTGCATAACTTCTGGTCTTTTGTGGAGGTGTTATTGTGAAGGAGAGGAAAGTCTGGGGGGAAGTGGTGATTGCAAAAGATCAAGTCTCGGGCCACGTTGAAGGGTCTCAGCTTTTCCCTTTGTGCCATGCTGAGCTTATCAGTAGGTGGAGCTACGTGCCCTCTGACACGTCCCCCACCTCCTGTATCAGCCAGCTGGCCTGGTCTGTGGCTCGTTAGCTTGTCATTGATATGTAAATCGCAGTTCACCCTATACTGTATGTATCATCTGTGGCTGGATGAACTGTTTTTGCCACAATATTTCGGCCACTATCCTTATCCGTACATGGCACCTGGTAAGAAATGCCTGGTTGCCTGCTGCAAGCCAGTGCTGATCAGACAAAATTCTGGAAAATGGAAGGGCTTTACAACCATGCTCATAAATGCCTGTTTCCATGGTGTTTTGTCCGAATTGCTGCTCTGATTAGGTAAAAATGACTTTATTTGATTGGTTTGGCTGAAACTAGGTTGACAGCATTGCAGGGTTTTTTTTTCAAATGACAGATGATCATCTGATTGATTACATTTAAATCAAAGTGTTCATAGCAACCTCAAATAGGTTCAAAATGTCACATATTGCAGTGTAAAAACAATCAATGGTAAATTTGACACAAATATTTTGCATGTGTGTCTTTCTTCCCACAGTAATTGACTGAAAGAATCTTACATTTCCTTACTGACATGCAGCTGATCTCAAATTCAAAGGATATTAAAATGGTTCTCCCTTCCCTGTGCTTCTCAAGTAATGTCTTTGTCTACAGCTTATTTTTTTCTGGAAATTCATTATTAAATGCTGAAAAGCATTTTTACATTAAAAAAACAAAAAACAAACAAAACCCCCCAAAACCAACAACGACAAACAAAAAAACAACCAACCAAACAAAACAGAAAAACAAAACACAAAAGCAAACAAAAAAAGTCCTACAAAATAAGATGCAATTCTTTTAAAGAAGGATATGAGAAGGGTTCTCAGGTTTATTAGTCTTTAATTTGAAACTGATTGTTGTATGCTTGCATCTTTTTTCAGGAAAGCATTTCTCAGTCCTTGTGAATTGATTCAGGCAGTCCTGAACATAGATTTATGCAAGACGTGAAAGAAATTCTGTTAAGTAAAATGCACATGTGCATTTGCATCTCTTTCTTCTTTGGGTTGTAGTCATCATTTAGAAATAAGCTGAAAATAGAACCAGATGTGCCATGAACTGATTTCAGGAATTACCCATAAATTTTGATGCTATCTGCCATCCCTCTTGCCATTTACTGTAGTTAGGGAAAGGACATGAAAAACCTGCTTTTTCCATTATGAGGAGAGGTTAAGCTTCCTCTGCAAACAGAGCCACATGTCCTCTACTGCAGTCAGATGCACGGTATTAAAAATCGCTCATAAATGCAATTAAATAGATCTTTTTTTCTTGTTCCCTAGCTACTAGAGAAGCAGGAATGGCAAAAGCAAATGGTCTGGCTTCTCCAGCCAGTGGGACATCATCTAGCCCTCACAACAAGCATGTGGAGTCTGTCTGACCCAGCATCCTCAGCAACAGCCCCAAATCTGCCCATATCCCCTTTCATCGACAGAAGACGGTTGTTTTCTATGATGGTTACATTAATGATGACAACAAAAGTTCCCACTCGCAAAGAAGCCAGAGCGCCAAGAGCGAGGGGGATGCCACGTCACCTAGATATAGTGGCATGGAGGCATCTTCCTCAGTCTTCACCACCTCTGTGGAGTCTGCAGACAGCACGCTGGGGCAAAGTGACTCTCCTTTCTTCCCCATCACAGCATTCGATTGCTCAAGTGTGCCTGAAGTCCATCTTGGCAGCCTGAGTCTGAGTGAGCTCCAGGAAGCACAACTCGAATCTAAGAGGTTGCTGACACTTGAGCACAGAGCAGTCACGTGAGTGAAAAGCATCATGAGCACGGAGTGCCAAAGCCTTCAGAGACAGAGGACAGAGGAGCATGGCTCTTACAACAAGCCCGTTGTGAGGATGGTCCCTCCCAGCAAGAAGTGTGAAGCACGGGAAGGGGCCGGGCTGAGCCCGGGTAAAATAGACACTCTGTTTCGCAATGAGCGTGAGCCATTTGGCCTAGATTTCCAAATACAGGCCATGCCCTTAAAGGTTGTTGTCACGGGGCTGCGGCCAGGTGGACCAGCAGAAATGGTAATTTTTTCATTTGAGTTGCTTTACTGTGACTTGCTATCACTTTGCAGGGATTAGGAGTAGTATTAAGCAAGTGATCTGTTGAGAGTAAGTGCAAAGGAGATGTTTGTCCCTGCTTGGCAAAACGTCTCATCCCATATTGTTCTGAAGCTGCTGTTAAATGAAGCGTTTCTGATTCAGAAGTGCACCCTTGGCTGATTCAAAACTGAGAAAGTCAAGAGGCAGTTCCACTGAGATGAGCCAATGCCCATTCACAGTTACCATTTTGAGGCAATACTGTTCTTCTGTTGCCTTTCTTTTTATCAGAGGGAAAGACAAAATAAGTAAATCTCGGTGGTAAAAATATTTATTCTTTTATATGCACATATTCCTGTGTTATACAAATCTAGTACCAAGAGACCTTAGATGTTGGCCAAGTTTGCCAAGCACCATAGTGGTACCAGTAACACATTGCTCTTCCGCACCTCCTAGTGCGGATGCTTGCTTTATGCTGGATGTGGGATTGCTGACCTGGATGCAAAGGTGAAGAAGGAGGAGGGAGGATACTCTGGTGCACAGAGCTGGATGTAGCATTTTTAATCTGGTTAGCAGCCACTAGGGTAAAAGGGGGTATGTCGTATCAGTTTGAATTGGGCTGCGAGAGCTGAAGATTTGGGTTCTGTTCCTCCATTTTTCTCTGACCTATTGCCCAGTGTTTAGAAACATACTTAGGCTTTCACCTTAAGAGCTCAGTCTCTGCCCAGTTTAGTTATTTAGGAGAATCCCATTGGTCCAATGGGAGGTTGTGCCCGGGAATATAATTCCTCTGTGAAATGCAAAAATGATAGACAATGTTCCTGTCCTGAAGAAGCTAGGGCTGATTCATGCCAGTTCATTTAAATGAAGAGAGCCATGTCCTCCATCCTGATACTGATCTCTCAGAGAAACCAGCAGCTCTTTTGACCTTCCTGGTTTAGACTGATCATTAATTTCTCTCCTGGCAAAAGCACAGTCTGCTGTTTATTTACATGTTGGCAAACTGACAGCACTGGTACCTCTGATCTGCGGTGATGTGAAATAGGGGATGTTGCTTATAAGCTGTTAGTTGCTTCCCTGCAATCTTTGACCCTTTGGCAGGGTTTCTGAGCTGTATTTATAATTTCCCTGGATCTGTCATTGCATCAGGGATCAATGGGCAAGATGACCGTAGGAGATGAGATTACTACCATCAACAGTATCCCCATCAGTAAGATGACGTATGAGGAAATCTGCTTGCTTATGCAGTGTCTTCCCACATCCGTAACCCCGGAGATCCAGAAAGCATCATCAGGTGAGAGAGTAGTTTTACTTTCATACCATTTATTACAAGTACCAGTGAAGAAAATTTCATTGGATCAGCTGTGGCTGATCTTCTGCTGCCCCAGTTTCCCACATGGATTCAGAGAAAAACCAGAGGGTCCATTGCATCTGCACTGGTGAGCCAGGCAAAGCACTTCATCACCAAACCAGGTTTCAGGGTCCTCCTGAGCACTGTGATGAGGGGAGCAAACCTTCTCCTGTGTGAAGCGTTCAGAGCTCGTGCTCACAGCATGTCCCTCCTGACAGTGTTTGCTGAGGTCCGAGTGATTTCATGCAGATCTGGAGTGAACTCGGCAGCGACCCTGTCCTGACAACCCGTTTTACTGCTGTGCCTGTTCAGTAAATATATTGACCCTTTATAGTCACATCTGTCTCTCTTAAATCTGAATTTTAAGTAATGTTTTTATGAATGGGCAATAAGATAATAAAAGCTTCCTTCCTTCCTTCCTCCCTTCCTTCCTCAGATAGAAGCAGGGAGCAATGATGGAGATATGAAATGCTGTGAATCTGGTGAAGTGGAAGGGTCTTTGCACTGCAAAAAGATAAGCTTTTGCTCTGCTGGAAATGTCAATGGCTCGGAGAATGACTGGCTTGAGAAAGAAGGATGTCATGATGAGCAGAGATCCAAATCTGAAAGTGAAACGGTGGCTGATGACTGTAGTCCTGCTTTTAGTTATTGCTTAGTGAAGAAAGAAACCAACACTTTGTCCAACTTGTCTAAAACAGACGGGAATGCATCCTCACCCAGAGCAATATCACTCAGGTCTCCCTTTCCCACTAGATTTAGAGATGCAAAGGCTAACACGATTCATGACTTCCGAGGGTAAAACGAGAAAGTTAACTGTGTGACCTCAGAAAGCACTTCAAATGCAAAAGTCCAAAACTCAGGAACAAAACACTGCAAAGGAGCTGCAGTACCACACAGCCCATCCTTGCAGAAAAAATCCTGTCAGGAGTCTAAGGGGATTGCACTAAAAAGTATAATGGACACCCTTTTAAATAAACTGAAGGTCAAAGCAGGACCGAAACTAAAAGGGTTCACTATCAAAATCAAAGCAAAGGCAAATTCAGATTCTTCTGGCATTAATCTTACCCAAGTCAGTGGGGCTGAAAATAAATCACTGCTAGTCATTTCCGGAGATTCACTTCTGCCTCTCCTCAGTGGCACTGGCAGCCCGACAGCGAGCGGTGAAATGAAGTGTGGCTGTGAGGAGCTAACAGACCTGCAGCAGACATGGTGAAGGCCAAAAGAAAAGCAAGTTCCCATGCAGCCTGTGGTGTGTCAGGGTAAGGGTGCTAAGGTGGATGATTTCAGAGCCAGGGACGGTCAGTTCAAAGTCACTTCATCTCCTCAGGGGATACAAAAAGCTGAATATGTGAAAGGGAGGACTGAGAACCCTGGAACAGGCCTGAACACCATCAAGAGCATCTACAGTGCAGATGACCTTAAGCAGTTAGATCTGAGAAATGTAGGACCATCTGCTGGAGGCTCTTCTTCATTGAGGTCCCCCTCAGTTCAGCAGGAACAGGTGGAAGGGCAGGAGATCCAGTGCATTTTCATTGACGTGAAGCTTTCCTCTTCATCATCCTCTTCCTCCTCCTTCTCCTCTGCCTCTTCCTCACCAGCGTCTTTTCTGCAGCTGCTGTTGCTGGAGAAAACAGAAGAGGCGAATGCAGAAGTGCTTCTTCTCACTGAGGACATGAGGACCACGCAGTATTTCTCAAAAGGGGATACTGCCAGAGACAGAAATCTTACTGGCTTATCGAAACCCGTGAGCAGCACTTACTCAATGCCAGCCCAGTTATCTGGTCACTTGAGGGGGGAATGCCATGTTGTAGAGTTTCATCTTGTGCAAGGACACCAGGGTGACGCTGCACAGGAGAAATACTCCCAGGCAGCGACAGGGATGTTAAAGGGATGTTAAAGATGGTCCATCTCAACCCGCCGAATGGCCAGAGAGGGAAGGAGCAGGCGTACGCCTGCAAAAGCACTGAGAGGGCGCATGACACGTCTCCCTTGGCAGGTTACATTAGCTACCATGTCACCGATAGGCTGAGGAGCTTCAAGAGGAATTACTACCACTACGAGCAGAACTGGCCACATGAACCTACCTCATCCTTCTCTGTCGAACAGAGGATCAAATCCTTTGAAAACCTGGTGAATTTTTACCAGCTGTGGGAGCTGAGGGAGCTCATCATGCCTGACCTGGAGGAGCTGTGTGGAGAGGGCTTCTTGGGGACACCGCCACCTGAGGAAGAACTGAGTGCTGGGAAGCGAGAAGGGGAAGGTTTGCCAGATGCTGGTGACGGCTGCACGGTGGAGATGCCACCCGATGCCACCAGCTGTCCTGGTTTTCTTAAAAACAAGACCAGTTTCTGTTTCAGTGAATTTTCCTTTCAACTAAGTGCCTTCTAAGTAACTGTACTTTTCTGAATTTTTTGCCTGCATGTTTTTCTCGGACACTGTGCTTGGTGCTGATATCACCAAGGTCAAGACCAACGGAATGCTGAAGAAGCCTCATGTTTAGATTTATTGCTATGACAGCCAAGAATTCCACACATTCCATAATTGAGTGGGGGCCTGTTTGAGGAGGGGCGGACAGAACAGGTGGAAGATCACGAGGGTCTAGCTCCTCTTCGACCATGGCCGACATCTAGAGAGGACCCTGTCTGTCTGCCTGCGATCCTATAGGCCTCAGGCCCTGCATCCCCGAAATCCAGTTTCTGCTTTGCTGTGAAGTCCTGCCCGTGACTCCGGGGTGCCGGCCCTATAGCTGCTGGAGCCACACCAGCTCCGCCCACCCAACTCCATATTGAGCATTCAAGATTGGTTTTGTATGTTTTGTATATATTGTCTGTCTATTAGTGGCATCAGTAAAACCCTTTAAAACCTTCCAACTTGAAGTCTAAGTGTCTCTTCCTTCTTATCTTCCTTATCATCTTTCTGATCCAAAGGAGAGGGTGGAAGGAAGGTGAGGGGGTAACAGAGAGTGTCTGCAATGGTTTATTGTCACATTGCTTTAAACCGTGACCCCAGCAAAGGCGTGCAAAAAGGTCCTGTAAAAAGCAGCTGTGCTGGTGACTGTGCTGCCATCCCCATCACTGATACTGATGATTTGCTGAGCCAAATAGGCGCTCCCCAGAGCAGGGCCTCGTGCACCCCGTTGTGAGCAGAAAGCCTCCTCCGAGAAGAGTACACCACCATGTGCTGCTGTGGGACTGATGAAAGCTGTCCCGGTTCCGAGCCATGGCCAGCCAAGGACCTGCTGGAAAAAAATAGGAATTGCGAAGCTAATGCACAGGGAGTTTGGGGGCTGTCCATGTTGGACTTCATTAACATAGGCAAACTTTTCACTGCGAATAAAAACTCTTTAAATAACTATTCTAGGAATTTTAGCAGCTTAAATGAGGATGAGTTTCCTGCAGCAAACTCTCTGCAAGGCAAGCGACCCGTTTCCAAAGTCAATGTATGGAGCTGCAGAGGATTCTCGCTCGGACACAGAATCTGTCACGGAAAACTTCAATAGTGCTGCTTGGGCTGTACACTGCTGCTAATGCCCCCGCAGTCTGTACTGAAATGGAGTCGGATGAGGAGCAAACTGAGATTTTCTGCATGAATGGTGAGCCACAAAAGCCTGCACAGGAACAGCATCTCACATCTGCAACAAGCTCATCCTGTCTGTCCCTTCTGCATCCTTATGGCAGCAAAGTTTCGCTGAGGGCTGTGCAATGTGTGGGTCACTGGAGACACGCATCAACAAACTTGGCTTGGAAGACCACGGTGGTCCCATTCCATGTCCCTCACAGTGTTTGGATATGTCCTCTGCAGCTTTTTGTACTCCTTCCTTGGTTTTCCTGCCAGAAAAAGACATCCTGAAGAATTCAGTCAGTATTGCTGAAGTTTACTGTTCCTGTAACAATGATGCCTTAAATACAGAAGAACAGATGGATGCGGGAAACAGTGATGGATGTATGAAATGTTGTGAATCCATTGAAGAGGAAGGGAGGTGCGGGCTTCCACCAGGAGACTCACAAGTTCCTGCTGTGCTCTGCCTCTGAGCTGGCAGGGCTTTTCCAGCAACACCAGCACCTCCTGGAGCCCGTGCTGCCCTGGCTGAGCCTGGAGCTGGAGGCCATCTATGAGGAGCAGTGGTGGCTGGCAGTGGCAACACAGAGGAGCATCCTGTACGGCCTGTGCTGCCACGGGCTGGACCAGGACGCCCTGGTCCAGTGGATGGAGCCCCACCTGCAGGAAAATGCAGCACCGCTGGTCCGTGGCCTCATCCAGGTCATCGTGGAGCGGTGCAGCGAGGACGCCTGGAGGCTGCTGTGCTCCTACGGGGCCGAGGAGGAGGACTACGGGCGCGCAACCAGCCCCAGCCCCACCAGCTCCCGCGTGGGGACTCCCGACCCCAGGCTGGCCCCCACCAGCCCTGCAGGCTCCGACGTGGAGGATGAAGCCAGCACGTCGGAGGCCGCCCTGCGCAGGCCTCCCAGCTGCCTTCCCTCTGCGCCCGGGCCTGCGCAGCAGGAGCAGCCCCAGGAGGAGCCGGGGCAGGCGGGGGCAGGTCCCTCTGCCCAGGGCTGCAGCCGCAGCCCCTCCGCTGCCGGCCGGGGCACGGACCGCTCGCCCGGGGGGCCCCGGCACCCCCCAAAGAGGACGAACCCCGGCCCGACGACTCTCCCCAACCCCGCAAGAGGCCGTCCCGCCGGAGGCACTAGCGGGGCTCCAGCTTCCATTAGTGGAAGAAAAAGGAAATAAACTTCTGTTTCCTTGACACGGTCTCTGGTTGCTGCTTTCTCTCCCTTCTCCTGGGGCCTTTCCCTCTCACCGCACCAACCGTGGCTGCCACCAGCCTGCTGGGGGGCACGGCCATGGGCCCCCACAGCCCCAGCGCCACGGCGGCGGTGCCACCTCCCCAGGAACGCTGATGCAGCCGCACACCCGCAGCGAGGGCAGAGCAGGCAGGAGAGGAAGCTGGTTTTGCTGCAGGACCCATGGGGACACAACTGGCCATGAGAGGTGTCAGTGCCAGTGCCAAGGGCTTCGTGTGTGTGTGAGCAGAGTTCCGTTTCAGGCGTCCTTGGAAGCGGTGAAGAAGCTGGGTGTGGAAAGGAGTGACCTGTCAAGGAACGGGCTGAATAACCCACTGAATTCCCCTGTTTCTGATGCTCCTCGTGTTCTACAGGTGTTGACACCGTCAGTTCCTCAGCGCTCTGATCCCTCAGCACTGCCAGTGTACGGGAGCAGCGAGTGTCACAGCCATTTGCCCTGCTGCACCTTGTAGGGTCATGATAGGGAAATGGAGGACAGAAATGGAAAACAGCTTATGGAGTACACCTCACATGTGTCACGGAAGCTGTAGAGCTCTTGGAGCCATCCCTTTGTATAATAGATGTGCTTTCCTGGGGGTTCCCCACCAGCTCTTAAACATTTCTCCAAAAGGCATCTCCATAAAACAGCAGCCTATCAATACAGTAAATGAAGGACTGAAAGCATGAATGCCTGAGGAAATTGTGTTAGGAAATGCTGGGGAAAATTAAAGCAGCATGTGCGTGGGGACAACCAGAAAACTGGGGAAGCCTCGGCGCTCTGCAAGCCTGTTCAGCACCAGTGAAAACACCAGTGTGTTGTCAACACTGTCTGCTCAACAATGTAAACCCCAGCACCAAGTGGGCTGCGGGGTCTCTCCCTGTCCCCTCAGCCCCCAGTAGCTCCATCTGTGATGTCACAGCCATGAGGTCACACCGCGCGGGGCCAGGCCCCTGTGGAGTGCAGGCTGGCTGCCCTGCCCCACGGCACTTTGGGCCACAACCTCGTGCCTGTCAGGAGCTCGCCCTGTCCTGCTGCCTGTGTGCCCGCGGCAGGCGCTCAGCTCCCGGCAATCGGTTTGAGGCTCTCGCTCAAGTGGTCTCCCCTGGGCAGGCAACAGTCCTGCAGCAGAAGGAGGACACACAAGCTTGCAGGAGACTTTAATTTCTCCCCAGGATGGGGAGGAGAAAGGCTCCTGCAAGGCTGCAAGGCGCTGACCTGGCAAGCAGGCCAGCGACTGCAAATATGGAGGTCAGATATGCAGCTGGGGCCACTCAGGTCCTACGGAACAGGTACAAGGAGGTTGTTCCTCCTGGGGACATCAGCTGGTGGGTGGGACACCCAGAGCGTAATGCGTGGCTGGGGGACAGTGTGGAGAACCCAGCAAGGGCTGTGGGTAGAGCAACAGTTCCAGAGCTTGAGAAACCCGCTGTGAGTGAGGACGAAGATCAGCTGAAAGCGCCTCTACCCCCCCGTGCCAAACCCCACGGTCCTACTGTGCAGGGTCCCAGCAGGAGACTCACAAGTTCCTGCTGTTCTCCAGGCCTCAGCCGCCTCCCCAGTGGCAGGCTGGTGCTGTGGGGCTGGGGGGCATTCGGGCTGAGAAGCGGTTGTGCTGCCCCGCTGCTGCTGCTGCTGCTGCTGCTGCTGCTGCTGCTTTTTCTGCTTCTTTTGCTTCTCTACCCTGTCTCACCACAGCAGGGACGTCTCCTGGGAGGCTTCCCAAAGCCTGTCTTTTGGCCAGGGTCTTGGCTCATGTGGCACAGAGCTGATGCAAAGACTCACCCCATCTTTTCCCTTCCATAGGTGCACCCCCTCTCAGGAGGGCCAGGGCACCATCTGGAAAGGGCCACCACGCTGCAGATGCAGTGCTGGAGAAAATGAAGGTAACTCAGCGCAGCCTTTCAGCCCATGTTTACACCAAGCGTGCCTGGTCAGCCAGCACCCATAGCCCTGCAGGACTGGCGTCTTCCTTTCCCAAGGGAGGCCTGGGGCCTGCGTGACCACAGGGAGCCAGCTGCCATGGCCATGTCTTTGTGGGATACTGTCGGAAGCACGGGGTACCTGCCTGCCAGGGTGTCCTGCCGGCCCTTTGTCCTACACCCCCAGGGTGCAATCAGCACCCCCTTCTCCATGGCATAACCCTGGCCCTGCTCCTGCCCCAGGGAGGGACAACCAGCGCCCACCTCCCTGCAGGGCTCTGGCACATGCCCGGACAGGCATCCTCAAGACGGGTCCTCAGCCTTTGCTCCGGTTTCTTTGCCCAGGGTTGGTCTTCAGCATCGCTTACCGCCTGGCAGGGGCCGTGCTCTCCCTCCAGAGATGCATCTACACAGGCTTCTCCATTCTGTGAGTACAACACGTGTCTGGTGTGGACATGGAGACGACGACGGGGGGTGCTGGTGGCTCAGGGCAAGCAGGGGGAGGCTGGAGCTGCTCCTAACCAGGACATCCCCTGGCTTCCATCTAAATTGCTGCTCCTTGGCTGCTAACAGAAAAGCCCTCTCTGCAGGACTCTGCCCTTGAGCACTGCTAACACCAGGACTTTTTTGCAGGAAAGAGGTGGTCACCCTGAAAATGGAGAGAGACTCCGCAATCCTCATTGTGATGAGCCTTGCTGTTTTCAGTGAGTATTTGCCCACTGTCAGCAGAGGCATGTGGGCTGTGAGCTTCAGTGTGAGGCTGAGGTGCTGGAGCACCAGTGGGGCCCTTCAAACCTCCCGGCCTTGCAGGTCTGGGAGGTCACCAGATGCTTCCTGCATGCAGGGGAAGGGTAGCGTAGCTTTGGGGTGCAAAGCATGCCCAGGAACCGGGGCTCTGCAGAGCCCCGAAGCCCCGGGAAAGAGTCCCTGCTTGGAGCCGCAGTCTCTGTGCACCCCTTCCCCATGTCCTCAGCCAGTCTCTTACCACCCTGGTGTGGGAGGAGGCTGTATGCCTATGGGCATCATTAGAAACTCAAGTCAAGCAACTCTGTCTTGGTGATCTGAATTGCAGTCGGTGCCTGCTGTGGGATCTCGCTGCTGATGTGGACAGCACGGGCAATGAATGTGCAACAGGTCAGTGGGACACGGAAGTCTTGCAAAGGAGCGCTGCCGGTGGTGGGTGGGTGGGTTGATCGCCCCATCCTCTGGCTCCAGCCAGTGACCCACAAAATCAGCACCAGCTTCTGCCGTGCCTTCCTAGAGCCGCTGGCTCTGGAAAGCCCCAGCAGCTCTGGGACTCAAACGAGAGCCTTTCACTTCCAGGTGCTGCTGGGGCTGCCTGCAGCTGAGCTGAGGTCCCTGCAGTAAGAGCCCTCTCCTCTTTCCTGACCTGCAGCAGCTTTGCTGGGTAGCGGCAGATGAGCCCACGCTACTTGCGCTCACTTGCACAGTGCCCAGGGCTCGTGCCTTTTGCTCCTGCCTGGGCCTTTTGCTAAACCTGGAGGGGGAAGGAAGGACTTGCAAACTGGGGAAAGAAGAGGGGGCTCGAACACCTCCGTCTCTGCTCCTGCCCAGCCTGGAGCCTCTGGGCTGGGCTGGGCAGCTCTCTGACAAGATCTGCTTTCCTGCTGACTGCAGGAACACGCTCGCTCTGGGGAGGCAACAAGCCCAAGAGATGCAAGAGCTGAGAGATGAGACAGCACGGCTGGCTGCAGAGATCAGTACTCTGATGAAGGTGATCCTGCACTTTGGGAAGGAGGGCTGGGATGAGCAGGGCTCCGCACAAGGCCCTTCCTGGGCCAGCGTGTGTTCTTTTCCTGCTCAGCCCACACGCCCGTCCCTTGCCAGGGGCTGCTGGTTGAGCTGCTCCACTGTAAAGCCCCTTCTCCTGGCCAGGTCTGACGTGGCCATTTCCCTGTTCCTTTCTGTCTTTCCCAGGAATTTCAACAAATGAGAGACGCAATGTCTGCAAACACGGGGATGTCTGACTGGGCTCTGAAAACCCCAGGTGCGGATGGGCGCAGGCAGGCAGGGCTCTCATCGCACTGAGCTTGTCGTGCTTAGCGCTCCCAAAAGCAGGCTGTGCTGCAGACGCTGCTCTCTGGGGCAGAGAGGGGTGGCATGAAGCCACAGGGACCAAGAGCACAACTGTGGCCGAGCGGCTCCCTTGGGCTCACCCCAGCCCTGCCATCAGACCCCTGGCTGGAGCCCCAGCCATGCCCGGACAGCATTTCTGCCCTTTGCCTTTGCACTGAGCCTTCCTGGTGAACAAAAGCGAGCGGATGGGTCGTCCTTTGCTGTCCACACAGCGAGGCCTTGCCTTGGGTCTGCTGCCCTTCCTGTGGGGCTTGCTGCCTCCCAGCACCCACAGCCCTTCTCTTTGTGCTGCTGGGAGAGAAACACCATCACCAGGCACGGGGATCCCCTCCTTTTCCTGGGGCACCTCCGAGCGCGCGGTGCTGCCTGCAGGGCTGGCAGGCTGCCCTCCAAGTGTCCTGCAGCCACCAGCTCCTCCAAGCCTGAGGCTTCTTGCAGTCAGCTACTCTCTTCTGCCTTCAGGGGCTGCCATCGACCTACAGAAATCATGCAACCGCTGCACAGGGTTCTGTAGTGTGTTTTGGTTCCTGTGTGCTCCACCGCGTCTGGAAAGCTTTGTGCAGGTAGAGTAGCAGAAACCCTCAGAGCTGCTTCTCTTGCGTTTTATAAAGTTGGGGGCCAGCACTGGGGCATCTCCCCTCAGGCCAGTGGTGTCCTCAAGGCCGTGGCCACTGGTCCGGTGCATGACAGCTGAGGTCTGACACAGGGCTTGGCTCCCTAGAACACGCAGTTGCCCTCAGAAGGGGCCTGAGCTGAGCTGAGCTTGCTGCTCGCCATCCCTGGTCACTGCTGGCTGAAGGAGCTTCTCCTTCGGGACCCCATTTCCCCACCACAGCTCTGACTGTCCCCCTCCCAGTGGGGCAGTGCAGGGTGGGGGAGGCTGCAGAGCTGCTGGCCAAAATGAGAGGTTTTCTGAAAGCCCTGACTCCGGTGCAGGGTATCGGATGGTTCCCACTGGCTGGCTGTTGTCCTCTTTTCAGAACCAGGAACACAGCCGGGCGCTTCTGCCCGCTTCCCAACACACATGTCGAGCACAATTCCAGCCCACAGGCGCAGTGCCGTCTGTGCTTCTGGCTGCACGGGAGCCCAGCGGGGCCCGTCACGGCCCCATGTTCATTGCTCTTGGCCTCTGCTTTCAGCCGGACACATCCCCGGGATACTGCTGGCCTTTCCAAGGGTCTCGGAGTGAGGTGCTAATGCGCTTGCCCACACAAATACAACCAACGGCTGTCGTCATACAACACACCTCAAAGGCCGCCTCTCCGCTGGGGACTGTCAGCAGTGCCCCCCGAGATTTCACCATCTCTGTAAGTCTCTGCCGGGCACTGGGAGCTGGGACCGGGCACGGGGACACGCTGTAATGGGGACTCGGTGCTCTCTGCGCATCTGCCGAGATTGCTGTGCTCCCAAGGACTGCTGTTCCCTGAGGGGACATTGCAAGGGACACATGGGGCGGTGTCCCCCCTCGTAAGATTTGCTCAGCGTGTTTTGGCCCAGCACCTCCAGGACCCTGAGCACGAGACAAGGAGGAGACTCAGCCCCACCGCATCCTGTGCCAGACTGTGCCGGAGCCGCAGGAATGGGGTTCAGATCACGGGCCTGGCTCTGGCATGAGCCTTTCCTCGTCGTCGGGTCGAGTCTGACCTGCTCCCCTGTGCTTTATCTCCAAGGGACTGGATGAGGAAGGCGAGGAGGAAACTGTGCTGGGGAGATTCACCTACACTGTGAAGAAAGAGCCGCCGCAGACCTTCCCTCTGCAGGTGCAGTGAGCGTGTGTGGGCAAGAGGCCAGGGCAGAAACGTGGGTTTGCAGCAAGTCCCTCGCACAAGGAGTGTGGACGGTCCCTGCTGGGGCAAGGGCCTGACCCCAGGCAAGAGAAACATTGGCTGGATGGGGAGGGAGAGTGGCATCCGGCAGGGCCACAAAAGCAGAGCAAGGGCCACGTTGGCCCCGCAGCCGTCTGGGTCCCCGGAGCTGCCTGGCTGCAGCCACCGGGCCGGTGGTGGCAGGGAGGACACCCAGCACCTTGCCCCGGCAGCAGGACTTTCCCCGGGCCAAGGCCCCAGCACCAGCGAGCCTCAGGTTTCCAGAGCTGCCCACCGCGCTCCCTGCAGCGCAGTGTTTGCTCTGCAGGGCACAGGGTCCTTTGCTGCCTGGGTGCGAGAAGGGAAGGAGGAGAAGCTGCCGCCTCAGCCAGGGCGGGAGCTGGTCCTGGAGCAGGGGACGGGCTGGCAGAGGCAGGCATGTGGAGCCTGCTCTCACTCTTTACACCCCAGGAGTGACACTGCTTGTTGCTGTGGTTTCTTTGCAGAATGGGATCCCCAGAGCCTTTCGTTTTTTGAAACTTGTCATACAGAGCAACTGGGGAAAACCAGGATACACCTGCATTTATCGAGTGCAGGTGCATGGGAAGATCGTGGAAGCAAATGCCACCGGCCAGACACAGGTGGAGGCCTTGCCTCAATGAGAATTAAAAGGAAAATGGAGAAACAGACCAGATGATGCGGCTGTTAGTCTGGTGCAGAGCAGTGTTGTTTCACAGGCCCTCTCAAGGCTGCCACCTTCTGCCTTTTGCAGGCTGAGGCCTTCCTCCAGCTTTTCGCCTTCCCTCCACCATGGGGATGTTTCCCAATCAAGCAAAAGGAGATGACGCTCCCGTCGCCTATCCTTTCCTTCCTTTTGTTCCCTGACAAAATCCTTTGGCACAAGCACTGTCCCCCATCTTGCCCCAAGAAGCAGTTTTCAGAGCCTGGCAGCATTTCGGGGTCACGATCCCCAAGGCACATTGTGTACAAGGGACACCTTGGCTCTGGGGACTGGGCCCACTGGGTGCCCACATGGGGTGCAGCCATGTCTGGGACCCATGAAGAGTGTCTGAGGTGCATGAGGAGGCCTGAGGAGCCCAGCTGCCGAGGAGGGAGGATCCTGGCTCGGCTCCCTGTGTCCGCTTGGCAGCCCGCTGCTGATAAAAACTGTTGCTTGGACTTCCCAGGCCATTCTGGCATCCAGGAGCTCCACTCGGAGCACACAACAAGCCCTGGTGCTCCACCGCAGCAGAGCACCACAGGTTTCTGCAGGGGACTCACACTGAGCACTGTCCCTCAGAGCTCCTGGGCTGATGCTTCAACAATGCTGCCCATGGGGACAGGGCAGGCTCCTGGTCACTGGGACAGCAGCCCGAAGCAGGACCCATCCCAGTTCTTCCCCATCCAGCCAGAGTGCTCTGGGCTCTCCTCTGGCTCTCCGCTGTCCTCCCCTGCAAGAAAACCTTCCAAAGAGCTACATGACTTTTGCTGAGTAGCAGCACAAAATGACAATATGCTTGTTCAAGAAATTAGGTCAAGAAGCTGACACGGCCGGGGGCCCCAGGCTGCCAAGACCGCCGAGCCCACTAGAGAACCCTGCTGAAACTCTGCAATACCAACGATGGACTTCCGGGAAAGGGCGGGGTTATGTAAAGAGTTTATAGTTAACACATTAACTAGGCAGCCGAGACAAATGAATATGCAACAGACATATGTAATAAATAGCAAGAAGTGCGAATCGCGCACCTTCGATTACAGGAGCAATCCCGGGAGCCTCCCGCGTGCTGTAATAAAAGTGCCTGCTTTTTAACACTTTCAAAACAGTGTTAGTGGGTCTTTTTGACGACTTTTCAGTGTCACTCCCAGCTGAAATCCTTAGGACAGTTCAGGACCGACAGTGGGAACAAGCTCGGCAGGGATTGAGGGTCCGGTGGCAGCTGAAATGGGGCTCCTGGGCAGACGTGTGTGCGGAGGTTGGCCGTGGCGAGTTCGGGCAGTGATGCTCTCTGATGCTTTACTTTCTAAAACACGACTTGCCTTGGTTTATTCCCCTCCGCCCGGTGCTTTTACGTAAAGGATCTTGCCTCCCTGCCCCCGGCTGACGGCCGGAAAAGCCGCCGCTGTTTTTCGGTGAGAAAACCAACCTCAGTTCCCCCCGCTCCCTCACAATCTCGCCCCCATGCCCCTCCCGGCTTCTCCGCGGTCCTGCGGAGGGCGGCCGAGGCGGCGCTCCCCGGGATGGCCTCTAGAGCCATTCAGAGGAGCCAGACTTGGCCACCAAGGAGGGAGGTGTCGGAAGTCTGAGGAGCTGAATGTGGGGACAGTGGCAGCTGTGAAAGATGACAGGCAGCTGAAGCTCTTGTCCTTCCATCTCAGGTAACTGTGGGCTGAGCTTGCTCGGTTTGAGGGGTCAGGAGGCACTAGAAGGCTTTTGGCTCCACCAGCAATGTCCTCTGTGTGTCATGGAGCTGTTGTTGACAGCTGGGGGATGCTTGGGTGGTGCCTGCCCAGCTCCGGTACTTGTGAGGAAGCACTTCTGTCCCATCCAGCCAGGTGGGCTTGTTGTCCCCTTTTCTGGGCAGTGACAGTGGAGGGCAAGCTCTGTCCCCTGGGAGCCCTGGCATTGCCAGTGTCAGTGCTTTCATTCTGTGTGTCTTCAGGTTACAGGCATGGAGCAGATGTCTTGATCTGAATGCCAAGACACTTTACACAAGTTTGCAGGAAGGCCAACAAGCCACTGTTTGGAAGGGCAAGGCGAGTGTCAGCTTCACCTTGTTCTGTGATTGCCCCGAAACACAGGCCCTGGCCGCTTCAGAGGCCACAGAGGAACCACCTCCACCCTCTTTCGCCTTTCAGTTAGCACTCATGCTTTTAGCCCTCCTGTGCAGCAGCTGGGGCAGCTGCTGCTGCTGCTGTCTCCTCCTTCCAGGGGACAGCTCTGCCCTGAGCACCTGAACGTGGAAAGAGGAGGAACCACAGAAGTCTCTTTCTCCTCTCTTTCCAGTGCCAGCCCCTGCTTTCCAGCACCACGTAGTCCCATCCTCTCAGTGACTACCTGCATTTTCTCTCCTCAGGTGCCATGAGTCCTGTTCCCTTCTTGCCAAATTTTTCTGATGTGGAGATGTTTAGGACGTAAATACCAGCAGCTGCTCTCAGGACAGTATGGCCAGGTCACCACTGCTAGGGGCTGCATTTTTGGAAGGCACAAGAAGCAGTGCGTTGCAGAGATGGATTCCTCACGAGAACAGAGAACCAAAAGGAAATGCACACTGAGAAGACAGTAGGGGGAAAGTTGAGCCAAGGGGCACCGGTGCTGCATCATTGTGAGCCTTGTCCTCAGAGACACATGGGCGGTGGGAGGTGGACTTCTGTCTCCCTGTCTTACCGTGGGTGTGGGTCTGTATGTGCTGCTCACATGACAGTGTGACAGAAGGAAGATTCCACTGAAGTCCCTAGAGCATCCCTGAGGGTCTCCCCTCACATCCGTACCCGTCCCAAGATGGGATGTTACTGGAGCACTTTTCCCTCCCTGGCAATTTGAGTTATCGTTGGGTGTCTGCCTGCTGCAGGCTGTGCAGCCTGCCTGACATTTGCACGGAGAGGAGGTTTTGTCCCTTCTGCAGTAGTATCTGCGACTGCCAGTGCACCTGCTCTCTCTCAGTGTCTGATGTGGGCAGTAAGCCCCCAGGAGAACAGGCTGGTGAAGCCATCATGTTCTTATCTTCCAGCTTGGTGGCAGAGTGCCACTGGCCCTCTTCTCTGAGCTGCGGCCAGTCAGCAGCCTCTCTGTCCATCTGAAGTATGCCGGACATTTCGTGTCAGTGCATTTCCAAGAGATGCTCCACACTGCCACCACGATAATACTAGAAATCCTGTATCCTCACAAGGGTGAACTCAACAAAGTCCTCCTGGTTAATAAAGTGAGTGTGGGGAAGCAATCGCCTCCCCCGACCGTGAGAGGGTGGGCAGTGAGTAAGAGGGAGAGACTCCCTCCTAGGCATTGTAGCAAGATATGCTGCATCTGTTCTTGACAGGGCTGCATGTTCCTCTGCGTGTTTGGGCTCAGTGGAGAAAAGCTGCCCCATGAGAGCATTCATGCCTTGCAGAGTGCTATTCAGATCTTCCAGTTGTGCTCCACCGTGCTCGAGGATGTAGAATGAGTGTGTGGCAGGGGTGGGGGCTGCATGCTGCCTGGAACGGCACAAGGGGGCTTACCAGAAAGAGGTGTGCCTTCTAGCGTGCCCTCCATTGTCCCTGGCACGTGCCCTGAGAGGTGGTGGCAGGTGGCCCTGGGCTTAGCCCACGGCAGCCATGCAGAGTCCCTCCAAGCACACCCTGCCAGCCATCGCACTGGCACCAGTGGCTCAAGGAACTGGGGCTGTTTAACCTGGAGAAAAGGAGCCAGAAGGGAGACCTTCTTGTTCCCTACAGCTACCTGAAAGGAGGTTGTAGCATGGAGACTGTTGCTCTCTTCTCCCAGGAAGGGAGCAATAGGCCAAGAGGTTGTACCAGGGGAGGTTTAGATTGGATATCAGGAAAAATTTCTTCACAGGATGGGTTGTCAGGTATTGAAGCAGGCTTCCCAGGGAAGTGCTTGAGTCACCATCCCCAGGGGTGTTTATAAGACTTGTAGATGAGGTTCTTAAGGATATGGCTTAGGGGTGCACTTAGCAGTGTTGGGTTAGTGGTTGGTCTCGATGACCTTAAAGATCCTTTCCAGCCACAATGATTCTGTGATTCTAAGGGCAAGAGGCTCTTGGTGCCACAGGCAGGCCCTTCTGGGCAACTGGCCCATGAACAGGGATGGAGCCCAGCCACCTGAACTCAAGTTGCCGTCATCACAGGCAGCGACATCATGGGCATTTTCTTCCCTCCCTCTTTGCTCACCAGAAAGCTGTGGCCTTCTGCAGGTGGCAGCTCTAGCCCTGTCCCTTGCAGCCTCAAGCTCTCCACGTCCCTGTGACCCACACTGGCAGGGCAGGATGGCAGGTGGCCCAGGCTGGCACGGAGGCGAGATGCAGGAATTTGGAAGTGGGGATTTGGAACTGGCTTCTTGAGCCATGGCCTTTCCTCCTTCACCTTTGGGTACGTCACAGATAGAAGGAAAGAGCCCACTCTCAGTGCTTTTCGTCTGCCTCCAGACCCAATAGAGAGCAGGGTGGCATGTCCCAGAAGCCCTGCTTGCCCTCTGCCTGTTTCCCAGAAGGAGCACTGGGGCAGAAAAACCTTCCTGTGCTCTGGGAGGCAGATTGCTACAGTCTGAAGCCCAAGGTCAAACTCGCCACTTACTCCATCCTTGCCTCTTGAGCCCTTGTATCGGGGTCATATAGTGAGATCTGGGCCAGCACTGCAGAGACACAGGCTCTGGACTCAGCTGTCCCAGTGGCTTGGCAACCACTGCCCCTCCGTGCCCTTTCTCATAGTGGAAAGCTTGACTGACCTTCTCTGGGAAGCACTTCGAGATGGGTGACTGAAGAGTTTCCCCCAAGGGAATCTCCACCCCTTTCATCTTAGAAGGCTTGGGCTGTTGAGGATTTTGGTCCCTTTTGTTTTGCGTGGCAGGGTAGCAGTGGAACTGCTCGAGATCAACGTGAGGCGGCACCATGCTGCCCTCTGCGCACTGATGGCCAGGGCCCTGTGCCTCCAGGACTGTGAACAGTGCGGTGACATGGAGCAACAGCTGGAGACAGAGCTCCAAGGGACAACGGAAAAGAGCAGATATTGCCTCCTCAATGGCCTTTTCACTGTCCAGGTGAGAGCGAGAGGCCTCTCTGGCTCTGGAGAAGGCCTTCTCCTGAGCTCTTCTGGGTCTGACATCATGTGGGCGTGCTGCTGGGAGTGCCTTAGCTCGGGGCTGCAAATCGCAGGGGTCATAGCACAGATGACGCGTTCCTGGGCCCAGGGTCTCCCTGTCTGTGGTAAGTTCATGTCCCACACCACATCCAGCGGTGCCCAGTGCCTTGTTCAGCACCCTGGAAGTGGCATTGGAGAGAGGTGGTCGGCACTGCGGTCTTGCTTGGTGGGTATGTGTGCCGATCCCTGGAGCCGTGTTTCTCTCTGACTCTGCTTTTCTGGCATTTCCCGTCCCGAACAAGATTGACAAGATGAATGAAAATGAAAGAATAGAAGAACAGTTCGCCACTTGGGACAAAGTGCTAGAGAAGGTGAGCATTTCTCCTTTCTTCCTTCCTTCTGGGTTAGAGAAGGAAGACAATGCTGCCAGCTGAAGGCTCTGCAACCGCAGCAGTGTGAGCAGGCGGGAGGACCACAGGCCCCGGTCATCACCGGTCAGGGTCTGAGAAACCCCCATCTCCTCCACACAGCCCCACAAACAGCCCTGATAATTCTGCTCCCGTAAAGTGTGCCATGGAGGAGGAACAAGGTCTTCTGCCTTCCCTTGCCCAAGCTCCATCGTTCTGTAGGGCAAGTGATGTGAAGTGTGAACTGAAAGTCTCAAAGAAACTAAGAGTCAGTGAGCTTCTGAACGGGGAAGTGGCTGGGGAGACACTTCAGAGCATCTTCTCAAGAGACAGAGGCTAAATCTCCTTCTGTGGAAGACACTTGAGAATCCATCGGATTCCCCTCAGAACAACCTGCTTTTTTCACATCATTGGAGGAGAATTTGGACTATTTGTCATCGACAATGCCCATTTCATCAAGCCTGCCTCCTGGATTCTCATGTCAAGAGTGCTCTGGAATATCCCTGTCTTCATGGTCATGAGCTTAGCTCCAGGCTACATTGGAACAGAGAAACTTTACAAACTCGCAGCAAACGTCAGGCTCCAGAGATTCACCCGTCTTCACCTGGACAAGCTCAGACTTTCAGCTGTGGTGCAGAAGGTCTGTCAGGCCCTTAGAGTAGTCAGCCTCTCCAGGAATCCAGCAAGGTTAGTTCAGGGCAGGGGAGCTCCTCATGAGGGCCTGAACCCACGCAGACAATGAAAGGGAATCGGCCCCTGTCACGTCTTGCCCTCAGGTGTGAGTGTGGGGCAAGAAGTGACTCAGGTTCGTGTGTCCCTTTTGGTTGAAAAACAGTACACACAGTACTTAAGGTCTGCAAACAAAAGACTTTTATTTTGCAGCGTGGCCCAAATGGTATATGATTCAATGGCAGAAGGATTTATGTTAATGTAGGTTCAATTGGTAAGCATTGAAAGTTTGCAAAATACGTGAGGCTGTAAATCTTATGTTACTATCTTACATATAAGAAGGAAAGCAAAAAGGTGGAAGTATGGGGAAGAAAGAATAGAGAGAGAAAGATTTCACCATCCTTATGGCTCCGCTTTATGCGTGATGGAGTTTGCAGTCTTGGGTCCAGTGATGTGCGGCGTCCTCTGGTGTCTTGTTCAGTTCATGTGGTGAGACTGGTGGGCAGAGTGGTCCTCAGGATGGTGGGTGGGCCCCACCAGTGCTTGTACAAGCTGGGCCTCTATAGCCCTCTGGTTGCCTGCTTGCATAACTTCTGGTCTTTTGTGGAGGTGTTATTGTGAAGGAGAGGAAAGTCTGGGGGGAAGTGGTGATTGCAAAAGATCAACAAGTCTCGGGCCACGTTGAAGGGTCTCAGCTTTTCCCTTTGTGCCATGCTGAGCTTATCAGTAGGTGGAGCTACGTGCCCTCTGACACGTCCCCCACCTCCTGTATCAGCCAGCTGGCCTGGTCTGTGGCTCGTTAGCTTGTCATTGATATGTAAATCGCAGTTCACCCTATACTGTATGTATCTTCTGTGGCTGGATGAACTGTTTTTGCCACAATATTTCGGCCACTATCCTTATCAGTACATGGCACCTGGTAAGAAATGCCTGGTTGCCTGCTGCAAGCCGGTGCTGATCAGACAAAATTCTGGAAAATGGAAGGGCTTTACAACAATGCTCATAAATGCCTGTTTCCGTGGTGTTTTGTCCGAATTGCTGCTCTGATTAGGTAAAAATGACTTTATTTGATTGGTTTGGCTGAAACTAGGTTGACAGCATTGCAGGGTTTTTTTTTCAAATGACAGATGATCATCTGATTGATTACATTTAAATCAAAGTGTTCATAGCAACCTCAAATAGGTTCAAAATGTCACATATTGCAGTGTAAAAACAATCAATGGTAAATTTGACACAAATATTTTGCATGTGTGTCTTTCTTCCCACAGTAATTGACTGAAAGAATCTTACATTTCCTTACTGACATGCAGCTGATCTCAAATTCAAAGGATATTAAAATGGTTCTCCCTTCCCTGTGCTTCTCAAGTAATGTCTTTGTCTACAGCTTATTTTTTTCTGGAAATTCATTATTTAATGCTGAAAAGCATTTTTACATTAAAAGAAACAAAAAACAAACAAAACCCCCCAAAACCAAGAACGACAAAGAAAAAGCAACCAACCAAACAAAACAGAAAAACAAAACACAAAAGCAAACAAAAAAAGTCCTACAAAATAAGATGCAATTCTTTTAAAGAAGGATATGAGAAGGGTTCTCAGGTTTATTAGTCTTTAATTTGAAACTGATTGTTGTATGCTTGCATCTTTTTTCAGGAAAGCATTTCTCAGTCCTTGTGAATTGATTCAGGCAGTCCTGAACATAGATTTATGCAAGACGTGAAAGAAATTCTGTTAAGTAAAATGCACATGTGCATTTGCATCTCTTTCTTCTTTGGGTTGTAGTCATCATTTAGAAATAAGCTGAAAATAGAACCAGATGTGCCATGAACTGATTTCAGGAATTACCCATAAATTTTGATGCTATCTGCCATCCCTCTTGCCATTTACTGTAGTTAGGGAAAGGACATGAAAAACCTGCTTTTTCCATTATGAGGAGAGGTTAAGCTTCCTCTGCAAACAGAGCCACATGTCCTCTACTGCAGTCAGATGCACGGTATTAAAAATCGCTCATAAATGCAATTAAATAGATCTTCTTTTTTTCTTGTTCCCTAGCTACTAGAGAAGCAGGAATGGCAAAAGCAAATGGTCTGGCTTCTCCAGCCAGTGGGACATCATCTAGCCCTCACAACAAGCATGTGGAGTCTGTCTGACCCAGCATCCTCAGCAACAGCCCCAAATCTGCCCATATCCCCTTTCATCGACAGAAGACGGTTGTTTTCTATGATGGTTACATTAATGATGACAACAAAAGTTCCCACTCGCAAAGAAGCCAGAGCGCCAAGAGCGAGGGGGATGCCACGTCACCTAGATATAGTGGCATGGAGGCATCTTCCTCAGTCTTCACCACCTCTGTGGAGTCTGCAGACAGCACGCTGGGGCAAAGTGACTCTCCTTTCTTCCCCATCACAGCATTCGATTGCTCAAGTGTGCCTGAAGTCCATCTTGGCAGCCTGAGTCTGAGTGAGCTCCAGGAAGCACAACTCGAATCTAAGAGGTTGCTGACACTTGAGCACAGAGCAGTCACGTGAGTGAAAAGCATCATGAGCACGGAGTGCCAAAGCCTTCAGAGACAGAGGACAGAGGAGCATGGCTCTTACAACAAGCCCGTTGTGAGGATGGTCCCTCCCAGCAAGAAGTGTGAAGCACGGGAAGGGGCCGGGCTGAGCCCGGGTAAAATAGACACTCTGTTTCGCAATGAGCGTGAGCCATTTGGCCTAGATTTCCAAATACAGGCCATGCCCTTAAAGGTTGTTGTCACGGGGCTGCGGCCAGGTGGACCAGCAGAAATGGTAATTTTTTCATTTGAGTTGCTTTACTGTGACTTGCTATCACTTTGCAGGGATTAGGAGTAGTATTAAGCAAGTGATCTGGTGAGAGTAAGTGCAAAGGAGATGTTTGTCCCTGCTTGGCAAAACGTCTCATCCCATATTGTTCTGAAGCTGCTGTTAAATGAAGCGTTTCTGATTCAGAAGTGCACCCTTGGCTGATTCAAAACTAAGAAAGTCAAGAGGCAGTTCCACTGAGATGAGCCAATGCCCATTCACAGTTACCATTTTGAGGCAATACTGTTCTTCTGTTGCCTTTCTTTTTATCAGAGGGAAAGACAAAATAAGTAAATCTCGGTGGTAAAAATATTTATTCTTTTATATGCACATATTCCTGTGTTATACAAATCTAGTACCAAGAGACCTTAGATGTTGGCCAAGTTTGCCAAGCACCATAGTGGTACCAGTAACACATTGCTCTTCCACACCTCCTAGTGCGGATGCTTGCTTTATGCTGGATGTGGGATTGCTGACCTGGATGCAAAGGTGAAGAAAGAGGAGGGAGGATACTCTGGTGCACAGAGCTGGATGTAGCATTTTTAATCTGGTTAGCAGCCACTAGGGTAAAAGGGGGTATGTCGTATCAGTTTGAATTGGGCTGCGAGAGCTGAAGATTTGGGTTCTGTTCCTCCATTTTTCTCTGACTATTGCCCAGTGTTTAGAAACATACTTAGGCTTTCACCTTAAGAGCTCAGTCTCTGCCCAGTTTAGTTATTTAGGAGAATCCCATTGGCCCAATGGGAGGTTGTGCCCGGGAATATAATTCCTCTGTGAAATGCAAAAATGATAGACAATGTTCCTGTCCTGAAGAAGCTAGGGCTGATTCATGCCAGTTCATTTAAATGAAGAGAGCCATGTCCTCCATCCTGATACTGATCTCTCAGAGAAACCAGCAGCTCTTTTGACCTTCCTGGTTTAGACTGATCATTAATTTCTCTCCTGGCAAAAGCACAGTCTGCTGTTTATTTACATGTTGGCAAACTGACAGCACTGGTACCTCTGATCTGCGGTGATGTGAAAGAGGGGATGTTGCTTATAAGCTGTTAGTTGCTTCCCTGCAATCTTTGACCCTTTGGCAGGGTTTCTGAGCTGTATTTATAATTTCCCTGGATCTGTCATTGCATCAGGGATCAATGGGCAAGATGACCGTAGGAGATGAGATTACTACCATCAACAGTATCCCCATCAGTAAGATGACGTACGAGGAAATCTGCTTGCTTATGCAGCGTCTTCCCACATCCGTAACCCCGGAGATCCAGAAAGCATCATCAGGTGAGAGAGTAGTTTTACTTTCATACCATTTATTACAAGTACCAGTGAAGAAAATTTCATTGGATCAGCTGTGGCTGATCTTCTGCTGCCCCAGTTTCCCACATGGATTCAGAGAAAAACCAGAGGGTCCATTGCATCTGCACTGGTGAGCCAGGCAAAGCACTTCATCACCAAACCAGGTTTCAGGGTCCTCCTGAGCACTGTGATGAGGGGAGCAAACCTTCTCCTGTGTGAAGCGTTCAGAGCTCGTGCTCACAGCATGTCCCTCCTGACAGTGTTTGCTGAGGTCCGAGTGATTTCATGCAGATCTGGAGTGAACTCGGCAGCGACCCTGTCCTGACAACCCGTTTTACTGCTGTGCCTGTTCAGTAAATATATTGACCCTTTATAGTCACATCTGTCTCTCTTAAATCTGAATTTTAAGTAATGTTTTTATGAATGGGCAATAAGATAATAAAAGCTTCCTTCCTTCCTTCCTTCCTCCCTTCCTTCCTCAGATAGAAGCAGGGAGCAATGATGGAGATATGAAATGCTGTGAATCTGGTGAAGTGGAAGGGTCTCTGCACTGCAAAAAGATAAGCTTTTGCTCTGCTGGAAATGTCAATGGCTCGGAGAATGACTTGCTTGAGAAAGAAGGATGTCATGATGAGCAGAGATCCAAATCTGAAAGTGAAACGGTGGCTGATGACTGTAGTCCTGCTCTTAGTTATTGCTTAGTGAAGAAAGAAACCAACACTTTGTTCAACTTGTCTAAAACAGACAGCAATCATGGGAATGCATCCTCACCCAGAGCAATATCACTCAGGTCTCCCTTTCCCACTAGATTTAGAGATGCAAAGGCTAACACGATTCATGACTTCCCAGGGTAAAACGAGAAAGTTAACTGTGTGACCTCAGAAAGCACTTCAAATGCAAAAGTCCAAAACTCAGGAACAAAACACTGCAAAGGAGCTGCAGTACCACACAGCCCATCCTTGCAGAAAAAATCCTGTCAGGAGTCTAAGGGGATTGCACTAAAAAGTATAATGGACACCCTTTTAAATAAACTGAAGGTCAAAGCAGGACCGAAACTAAAAGGGTTCACTATCAAAATCAAAGCAAAGGCAAATTCAGATTCTTCTGGCATTAATCTTACCCAAGTCAGTGGGGCTGAAAATAAATCACCGCTAGTCATTTCTGGAGATTCACTTCTGCCTCTCCTCAGTGGCACTGGCAGCCCGACAGCGAGCGGTGAAATGAAGTGTGGCTGTGAGGAGCTAACAGACCTGCAGCAGACATGGTGAAGGCCAAAAGAAAAGCAAGTTCCCATGCAGCCTGTGGTGTGTCAGGGTAAGGGTGCTAAGGTGGATGATTTCAGAGCCAGGGACGGTCAGTTCAAAGTCACTTCATCTCCTCAGGGGATACAAAAAGCTGAATATGTGAAAGGGAGGACTGAGGACCCTGGAACAGGCCTGAACACCATCAAGAGCATCTACAGTGCAGATGACCTTAAGCAGTTAGATCTGAGAAATGTAGGACCATCTGCTGGAGGCTCTTCTTCATTGAGGTCCCCCTCAGTTCAGCAGGAACAGGTGGAAGGGCAGGAGATCCAGTGCATTTTCATTGACGTGAAGCTTTCCTCTTCATCATCCTCTTCCTCCTCCTTCTCCTCTGCCTCTTCCTCACCAGCGTCTTTTCTGCAGCTGCTGTTGCTGGAGAAAACAGAAGAGGCGAATGCAGAAGTGCTTCTTCTCACTGAGGACATGAGGACCACGCAGTATTTCTCAAAAGGGGATACTGCCAGAGACAGAAATCTTACTGGCTTATCGAAACCCGTGAGCAGCACTTACTCAATGCCAGCCCAGTTATCTGGTCACTTGAGGGGGGAATGCCATGTTGTAGAGTTTCATCTTGTGCGAGGACACCAGGGTGACGCTGCACAGGAGAAATACTCCCAGGCAGCGACAGGGATGTTAAAGGGATGTTAAAGATGGTCCATCTCAACCCGCCGAATGGCCAGAGAGGGAAGGAGCAGGCGTACGCCTGCAAAAGCACTGAGAGGGCGCATGACACGTCTCCCTTGGCAGGTTACATTAGCTACCATGTCACCGATAGGCTGAGGAGCTTCAAGAGGAATTACTACCACTACGAGCAGAACTGGCCACATGAACCTACCTCATCCTTCTCTGTCGAACAGAGGATCAAATCCTTTGAAAACCTGGCGAATTTTTACCAGCTGTGGGAGCTGAGGGAGCTCATCATGCCTGACCTGGAGGAGCTGTGTGGAGAGGGCTTCTTGGGGACACCGCCACCTGAGGAAGAACTGAGTGCTGGGAAGCGAGAAGGGGAAGGTTTGCCAGATGCTGGTGACGGCTGCACGGTGGAGATGCCACCTGATGCCACCAGCTGTCCTGGTTTTGTTAAAAACAAGACCAGTTTCTGTTTCAGTGAATTTTCCTTTCAACTAAGTGCCTTCTAAGTAACTGTACTTTTCTGAATTTTTTGCCTGCATGTTTTTCTCGGACACTGTGCTTGGTGCTGCTATCACCAAGGTCAAGACCAACAGAATGCTGAAGAAGCCTCATGTTTAGATTTATTGCTATGACAGCCAAGAATTCCACACATTCCATAATTGAGTGGGGGCCTGTTTGAGGAGGGGCGGACAGAACAGGTGGAAGATCACGAGGGTCTAGCTCCTCTTCGACCATGGCCGACATCTAGGGAGGACCCTGTCTGTCTGCCTGCGATCCTATAGGCCTCAGGCCCTGCATCCCTGAAATCCAGTTTCTGCTTTGCTGTGAAGTCCTGCCCGTGACTCCGGGGTGCCGGCCCTATAGCTGCTGGAGCCACACCAGCTCCGCCCACCCAACTCCATATTGAGCATTCAAGATTGGTTTTGTATATTTTGTATATATTGTCTGTCTATTAGTGGCATCAGTAAAACCCTTTAAAACCTTCCAACTTGAAGGCTAAGTGTCTCTTCCTTCTTATCTTCCTTATCGTCTTTCTGATCCAAAGGAGAGGGTGGAAGGAAGGTGAGGGGGTAACAGAGAGTGTCTGCAATGGTTTATTGTCACATTGCTTTAAACCATGACCCCAGCAAAGGTGTGCAAAAAGGTCCTGTAAAAAGCAGCTGCGCTGGTGACTGTGCTGCCATCCCCATCACTGATACTGATGATTTGCTCAGCCAAATAGGCGCTCCCCAGAGCAGGGCCTCGTGCACCCCGTTGTGAGCAGAAAGCCTCCTCCGAGACGAGTACACCACCATGTGCTGCTGTGGGACTGATGAAAGCTGTCCCGGTTCTGAGCCATGGCCAGCCAAGGACCTGCTGGAAAAAAATAGGAATTGCGAAGCTAATGCACAGGGAGTTTGGGGGCTGTCCATGTTGGACTTCATTAACATAGGCAAACTTTTCACTGCGAATAAAAACTCTTTAAATAACTATTCTAGGAATTTTAGCAGCTTAAATGAGGATGAGTTTCCTGCAGCAAACTCTCTGCAAGGCAAGCGACCCGTTTCCAAAGTCAATGTATGGAGCTGCAGAGGATTCTCGCTCGGACACAGAATCTGTCACGGAAAACTACAATAGTGCTGCTTGGGCTGTACACTGCTGCTAATGCCCCCGCAGTCTGTACTGAAATGGAGTCGGATGAGGAGCAAACTGAGATTTTCCGCATGAATGGTGAGCCACAAAAGCCTGCACAGGAACAGCATCTCACATCTGCAACAAGCTCATCCTCTCTGTCCCTGCTGCACCCTTATGGCAGCAAAGTTTCGCTGAGGGCTGTGCAATGTGTGGGTCACTGGAGACACGCATCAACAAACTTGGCTTGGAAGATCACGGTGGTCCCATTCCATGTCCCTCACAGTGTTTGGATATGTCCTCTGCAGCCTTTTGTACTCCTTCCTTGGTTTTCCTGCCAGAAAAAGACATCCTGAAGAATTCAGTCAGTATTGCTGAAGTTTACTGTTCCTGTAACAATGATGCCTTAAATACAGAAGAACAGATGGATGCGGGAAACAGTGATGGATGTATGAAATGTTGTGAATCCATTGAAGAGGAAGGGAGGTGCGGGCTTCCACCAGGAGACTCACAAGTTCCTGCTGTGCTCTGCCTCTGAGCTGGCAGGGCTTTTCCAGCAACACCAGCACCTCCTGGAGCCCGTGCTGCCCTGGCTGAGCCTGGAGCTGGAGGCCATCTATGAGGAGCAGTGGTGGCTGGCAGTGGCAACACAGAGGATCATCCTGTACGGCCTGTGCTGCCACGGGCTGGACCAGGACGCCCTGGTCCAGTGGATGGAGCCCCACCTGCAGGAAAATGCAGCACCGCTGGTCCGTGGCCTCATCCAGGTCATCGTGGAGCGGTGCAGCGAGGACGCCTGGAGGCTGCTGTGCTCCTACGGGGCCGAGGAGGAGGACTACGGGCGCGCAACCAGCCCCAGCCCCACCAGCTCCCGCGTGGGGACTCCCGACCCCAGGCTGGCCCCCACCAGCCCTGCAGGCTCCGACGTGGAGGATGAAGCCAGCACGTCGGAGGCCGCCCTGCGCAGGCCTCCCAGCTGCCTTCCCTCTGCGCCCGGGCCTGCGCAGCAGGAGCAGCCCCAGGAGGAGCCGGGGCAGGCGGGGGCAGGTCCCTCTGCCCAGGGCTGCAGCCGCAGCCCCTCCGCTGCCGGCCGGGGCACGGACCGCTCGCCCGGGGGGCCCCGGCGCCCCCCAAAGAGGACGAACCCCGGCCCCCACGACTCTCCCCAACCCCGCAAGAGGCCGTCCCGCCGGAGGCACTAGCGGGGCTCCAGCTTCCATTAGTGGAAGAAAAAGGAAATAAACTTCTGTTTCCTTGACACGGTCTCTGGTTGCTGCTTTCTCTCCCTTCTCCTGGGGCCTTTCCCTCTCACCGCACCAACCGTGGCTGCCACCAGCCTGCTGGGGGGCACGGCCATGGGCCCCCACAGCCCCAGGGCCACGTCGGCGGTGCCACCTCCCCAGGAACGCTGATGCAGCCGCACACCCGCAGCGAGGGCAGAGCAGGCAGGAGAGGAAGCTGGTTTTGCTGCAGGACCCATGGGGACACAACTGGCCATGAGAGGTGTCAGTGCCAGTGCCAAGGGCTTCGTGTGTGTGTGAGCAGAGTTCCGTTTCAGGCATCCTTGGAAGCGGTGAAGAAGCTGGGTGTGGAAAGGAGTGACCTGTCAAGGAACGGGCTGAATAACCCACTGAATTCCCCTGTTTCTGATGCTTCTCGTGTTCTACAGGTGTTGACACCGTCAGTTCCTCAGCGCTCTGATCCCTCAGCACTGCCAGTGTACGGGAGCAGCGAGTGTCACAGCCATTTGCCCTGCTGCACCTTGTAGGGTCATGATAGGGAAATGGAGGACAGAAATGGAAAACAGCTTATGGAGTACACCTCACATGTGTCACGGAAGCTGTAGAGCTCTTGGAGCCATCCCTTTGTATAATAGATGTGCTTTCCTGGGGGTTCCCCACCAGCTCTTAAACATTTCTCCAAAAGGCATCTCCATAAAACAGCAGCCTATCAATACAGTAAATGAAGGACTGAAAGCATGAATGCCTGAGGAAATTGTGTTAGGAAATGCTGGGGAAAATTAAAGCAGCATGTGCGTGGGGACAACCAGAAAACTGGGGAAGCCTCGGCGCTCTGCAAGCGCTGTTCAGCACCAGTGAAAACACCAGTGTGTTGTCAACACTGTCTGCTCAACAATGTAAACCCCAGCACCAAGTGGGCTGCGGGGTCTCTCCCTGTCCCCTCAGCCCCCAGTAGCTCCATCTGTGATGTCACAGCCATGAGGTCACACCGCGCGGGGCCAGGCCCCTGTGGAGTGCAGGCTGGCTGCCCTGCCCCACGGCACTTTGGGCCACAACCTCGTGCCTGTCAGGAGCTCGCCCTGTCCTGCTGCCTGTGTGCCCGCGGCAGGCGCTCAGCTCCCGGCAATCGGTTTGAGGCTCTCGCTCAAGTGGTCTCCCCTGGGCAGGCAACAGTCCTGCAGCAGAAGGAGGACACACAAGCTTGCAGGAGACTTTAATTTCTCCCCAGGATGGGGAGGAGAAAGGCTCCTGCAAGGCTGCAAGGCGCTGACCTGGCAAGCAGGCCAGCGACTGGAAATATGGAGGTCAGATATGCAGCTGGGGCCACTCAGGTCCTACGGAACAGGTACAAGGAGGTTGTTCCTCCTGGGGACATCAGCTGGTGGGTGGGACACCCAGAGCGTAATGTGTGGCTGGGGGACAGTGTGGAGAACCCAGCAAGGGCTGTGGGTAGAGCAACAGTTCCAGAGCTTGAGAAACCCGCTGTGAGTGAGGACGAAGATCAGCTGAAAGCGCCTCTACCCCCCCGTGCCAAACCCCACGGTCCTACTGTGCAGGGTCCCAGCAGGAGACTCACAAGTTCCTGCTGTTCTCCAGGCCTCAGCCGCCTCCCCAGTGGCAGGCTGGTGCTGTGGGGCTGGGGGGCATTCGGGCTGAGAAGCGGTTGTGCTGCCCCGCTGCTGCTGCTGCTGCTGCTGCTGCTGCTGCTGCTGCTGCTGCTGCTGCCGCTGCTGCTTTTTCTGCTTCTTTTGCTTCTCTACCCTGTCTCACCACAGCAGGGACGTCTCCTGGGAGGCTTCCCAAAGCCTGTCTTCTGGCCAGGGTCTTGGCTCATGTGGCACAGAGCTGATGCAAAGACTCACCCCATCTTTTCCCTTCCATAGGTGCACCCCCTCTCAGGAGGGCCAGGGCACCATCTGGAAAGGGCCACCACGCTGCAGATGCAGTGCTGGAGAAAATGAAGGTAACTCAGCGCAGCCTTTCAGCCCATGTTTACACCAAGCGTGCCTGGTCAGCCAGCACCCATAGCCCTGCAGGACTGGCGTCTTCCTTTCCCAAGGGAGGCGTGGGGCCTGCGTGACCACAGGGAGCCAGCTGCCATGGCCATGTCTTTGTGGGATACTGTCGGAAGCACGGGGTACCTGCCTGCCAGGGTGTCCTGCCGGCCCTTTGTCCTACACCTCCAGGGTGCAACCAGCACCCCCTTCTCCATGGCATAACCCTGGCCCTGCTCCTGCCCCAGGGAGGGACAACCAGCGCCCACCTCCCTGCAGGGCTCTGGCACATGCCCGGACAGGCATCCTCAAGACGGGTCCTCAGCCTTTGCTCCGGTTTCTTTGCCCAGGGTTGGTCTTCAGCATCGCTTACCGCCTGGCAGGGGCCGTGCTCTCCCTCCAGAGATGCATCTACACAGGCTTCTCCATTTTGTGAGTACAACACGTGTCTGGTGTGGCCATGGAGACGACGACGGGGGGTGCTGGTGGCTCAGGGCAAGCAGGGGGAGGCAGGAGCTGCTCCTAACCAGGACATCCCCTGGCTTCCATCTAAATTGCTGCTCCTTGGCTGCTAACAGAAAAGCCCTCTCTGCAGGACTCTGCCCTTGAGCACTGCTAACACCAGGACTTTTTTGCAGGAAAGAGGTGGTCACCCTGAAAACGGAGAGAGACTCCGCAATCCTCATTGTGATGAGCCTTGCTGTTTTCAGTGAGTATTTGCCCACTGTCAGCAGAGGCATGTGGGCTGTGAGCTTCAGTGTGAGGCTGAGGTGCTGGAGCACCAGTGGGGCCCTTCAAACCTCCTGGCCTTGCAGGTCTGGGAGGTCACCAGATGCTTCCTGCATGCAGGGGAAGGGTAGCGTAGCTTTGGGGTGCAAAGCATGCCCAGGAACCGGGGCTCTGCAGAGCCCCGAAGCCCCGGGAAAGAGTCCCTGCTTGGAGCCGCAGTCTCTGTGCACCCCTTCCCCATGTCCTCAGCCAGTCTCTTACCACCCTGGTGTGGGAGGAGGCTGCATGCCTACGGGCATCATTAGAAACTCAAGTCAAGCAACTCTGTCTTGGTGATCTGAATTGCAGTCGGTGCCTGCTGTGGGATCTCGCTGCTGATGTGGACAGCACGGGCAATGAATGTGCAACAGGTCAGTGGGACACGGAAGTCTTGCAAAGGAGCGCTGCCGGTGGTGGGTGGGTGGGTTGATCGCCCCATCCTCTGGCTCCAGCCAGTGACCCACAAAATCAGCACCAGCTTCTGCCGTGCCTTCCTAGAGCCGCTGGCTCTGGAAAGCCCCAGCAGCTCTGGGACTCAAACGAGAGCCTTTCACTTTCAGGTGCTGCTGGGGCTGCCTGCAGCTGAGCTGAGGTCCCTGCGGTAAGAGCCCTCTCCTCTTTCCTGACCTGCAGCAGCTTTGCTGGGTACCGGCAGATGAGCCCACGCTACTTGCGCTCACTTGCACAGTGCCCAGGGCTCGTGCCTTTCGCTCCTGCCTGGGCCTTTTGCTAAACCTGGAGGGGGAAGGAAGGACTTGCAAACTGGGGAAAGAAGAGGGGGCTCGAACACCTCCGTCTCTGCTCCTGCCCAGCCTGGAGCCTCTGGGCTGGGCTGGGCAGCTCTCTGACAAGATCTGCTTTCCTGCTGACTGCAGGAACACGCTCGCTCTGTGGAGGCAACAAGCCCAAGAGATGCAAGAGCTGAGAGATGAGACAGCACAGCTGGCTGCAGAGATCAGTACTCTGATGAAGGTGATCCTGCACTTTGGGAAGGAGGGCTGGGATGAGCAGGGCTCTGCACAAGGCCCTTCCTGGGCCAGCGTGTGTTCTTTTCCTGCTCAGCCCACACACCCGTCCCTTGCCAGGGGCTGCTGGTTGAGCTGCTCCACTGTAAAGCCCCTTCTCCTGGCCAGGTCTGACGTGGCCATTTCCCTGTTCCTTTCTGTCTTTCCCAGGAATTTCAGCAAATGAGAGACGCAATGTCTGCAAACACGGGGATGTCTGACTGGGCTCTGAAAACCCCAGGTGCGGATGGGCGCAGGCAGGCAGGGCTCTCATCGCACTGAGCTTGTCCTGCTTAGCGCTCCCAAAAGCAGGCTGTGCTGCAGACGCTGCTCTCTGGGGCAGAGAGGGGTGGCATGAAGCCACAGGGACCAAGAGCACGACTGTGGCCGAGCGGCTCCCTTGGGCTCACCCCAGCCCTGCCATCAGAGCCCTCGCTGGAGCCCCAGCCATGCCCGGACAGCATTTCTGCCCTTTGCCTTTGCACTGAGCCTTCCTGGTGAACAAAAGCGAGCGAATGGGTCGTCCTTTGCTGTCCACACAGCGAGGCCTTGCCTTGGGTCTGCTGCCCTTCCTGTGGCGCTTGCTGCCTCCCAGCACCCACAGCCCTTCTCTTTGTGCTGCTGGGAGAGAAACACCATCACCAGGCACGGGGATCCCCTCCTTTTCCTGGGGCACCTCCGAGCGCGCGGTGCTGCCTGCAGGGCTGGCAGGCTGCCCTCCAAGTGTCCTGCAGCCACCAGCTCCTCCAAGCCTGAGGCTTCTTGCAGTCAGCTACTCTCTTCTGCCTTCAGGGGCTGCCATCGACCTACAGAAATCATGCAACCGCTGCACAGGGTTCTGTAGTGTGTTTTGGTTCCTGTGTGCTCCACCGCGTCTGGAAAGCTTTGTGCAGGTAGAGTAGCAGAAACCCTCAGAGCTGCTTCTCTTGCGTTTTATAAAGTTGGGGGCCAGCACTGGGGCACCTCCCCTCAGGCCAGTGGTGTCCTCAAGGCCGTGGCCACTGGTCCGGTGCATGACAGCGGAGGTCTGACACAGGGCTTGGCTCCCTAGAACACGCAGTTGCCCTCAGAAGGGGCCTGAGCTGAGCTGAGCTTGCTGCTCGCCATCGCTGGTCACTGCTGGCTGAAGGAGCTTCTCCTTCGGGACCCCATTTCCCCACCACAGCTCTGACTGTCCCCCTCCCAGTGGGGCAGTGCAGGGTGGGGGAGGCTGCAGAGCTGCTGGCCAAAATGAGAGGTTTTCTGAAAGCCCTGACTCCGGTGCAGGGTATCGGATGGCTCCCACTGGCTGGCTGTTGTCCTCTTTTCAGAACCAGGAACACAGCCGGGCGCTTCTGCCCGCTTCCCAACACACATGTCGAGCACAATTCCAGCCCACAGGCGCAGTGCCGTCTGTGCTTCTGGCTGCACGGGAGCCCAGCGGGGCCCGTCACGGCCCCATGTTCATTGCTCTTGGCCTCTGCTTTCAGCCGGACACATCCCCGGGATACTGCTGGCCTTTCCAAGGGTCTCGGAGTGAGGTGCTAATCCGCTTGCCCACACAAATACAACCAACGGCTGTCGTCATACAACACACCTCAAAGGCCGCCTCTCCGCTGGGGACTGTCAGCAGTGCCCCCCGAGATTTCACCATCTCTGTAAGTCTCTGCCGGGCACTGGGAGCTGGGACCGGGCACGGGGACACGCTGTAATGGGGACTCGGTGCTCTCTGCGCATCTGCCGAGATTGCTGTGCTCCCAAGGACTGCTGTTCCCTGAGGGGACATTGCAAGGGACACATGGGGCGGTGTCCCCCCTCGTAAGATTTGCTCAGCGTGTTTTGGCCCAGCACCTCCAGGACCCTGAGCACGAGACAAGGAGGAGACTCAGCCCCACCGCATCCTGTGCCAGACTGTGCCGGAGCCGCAGGAATGGGGTTCAGATCACGGGCCTGGATCTGGCATGAGCCTTTCCTTGTCGTCGGGTCGAGTCTGACCTGCTCCCCTGTGCTTTATCTCCAAGGGACTGGATGAGGAAGGCGAGGAGGAAACTGTGCTGGGGAGATTCACCTACACTGTGAAGAAAGAGCCACCGCAGACCTTCCCTCTGCAGGTGCAGTGAGCGTGTGTGGGCAAGAGGCCAGGGCAGAAACGTGGGTTTGCAGCAAGTCCCTCGCACAAGGAGTGTGGACGGCCCCTGCTGGGGCAAGGGCCTGACCCCAGGCAAGAGAAACATTGGCTGGATGGGGAGGGAGAGTGGCATCCGGCAGGGCCACAAAAGCAGAGCAAGGGCCACGTTGGCCCCGCAGCCGTCTGGGTCCCCGGAGCTGCCTGGCTGCAGCCACCGGGCCGGTGGTGGCAGGGAGGACACCCAGCACCTGGCCCCGGCAGCAGGACTTTCCCCGGGCCAAGGCCCCAGCACCAGCGAGCCTCAGGTTTCCAGAGCTGCCCACCGCGCTCCCTGCAGCGCAGTGTTTGCTCTGCAGGGCACAGGGTCCTTTGCTGCCTGGGTGCGAGAAGGGAAGGAGGAGAAGCTGCCGCCTCAGCCAGGGCGGGAGCTGGTCCTGGAGCAGGGGACGGGCTGGCAGAGGCAGGCATGTGGAGCCTGCTCTCACTCTTTACACCCCAGGAGTGACACTGCTTGTTGCTGTGGTTTCTTTGCAGAATGGGATCCCCAGAGCCTTTCGTTTTTTGAAACTTGTCATACAGAGCAACTGGGGAAAACCAGGATACACCTGCATTTATCGAGTGCAGGTGCATGGGAAGATCGTGGAAGCAAATGCCACCGGCCAGACCCAGGTGGAGGCCTTGCCTCAATGAGAATTAAAAGGAAAATGGAGAAACAGACCAGATGATGCGGCTGTTAGTCTGGTGCAGAGCAGTGTTGTTTCACAGGCCCTCTCAAGGCTGCCACCTTCTGCCTTTTGCAGGCTGAGGCCTTCCTCCAGCTTTCCGCCTTCCCTCCACCATGGGGATGTTTCCTAATCAAGCAAAAGGAGATGACGCTCCCGTCGCCTATCCTTTCCTTCCTTTTGTTCCCTGACAAAATCCTTTGGCACAAGCACTGTCCCCCATCTTGCCCCAAGAAGCAGTTTTCAGAGCCTGGCAGCATTTCGGGGTCACGATCCCCAAGGCACATTGTGTACAAGGGACACCTTGGCTCTGGGGACTGGGCCCACTGGGTGCCCACATGGGGTGCAGCCATGTCTGGGACCCATGAAGAGTGTCTGAGGTGCATGAGAAGGCCTGAGGAGCCCAGCTGCCGAGGAGGGAGGATCCTGGCTCGGCTCCCTGTGTCCGCTTGGCAGCCCGCTGCTGATAAAAACTGTTGCTTGGACTTCCCAGGCCATTCTGGCATCCAGGAGCTCCACTCGGAGCACACAACAAGCCCTGGTGCTCCACCGCAGCAGAGCAGCACAGGTTTCTGCAGGGGACTCACACTGAGCACTGTCCCTCAGAGCTCCTGGGCTGATGCTTCAACAATGCTGCCCATGGGGACAGGGCAGGCTCCTGCTCACTGGGACAGCAGCCCGAAGCAGGACCCATCCCAGTTCTTCCCCATCCAGCCAGAGTGCTCTGGGCTCTCCTCTGGCTCTCCGCTGTCCTCCCCTGCAAGAAAAACTTCCAAAGAGCTACAGGACTTTTGCTGAGTAGCAGCACAAAATGACAATATGCTTGTTCAAGAAATTAGGTCAAGAAGCTGACACGGCCGGGGGCCCCAGGCTGCCAAGACCGCCGAGCCCACTAGAGAACCCTGCTGAAACTCTGCAATACCAACGATGGACTTCCGGGAAAGGGCGGGGTTACGTAAAGAGTTTATGTTTAACACATTAACTAGGCAGCCGAGACAAATCAATATGCAACAGACATATGTAATAAATAGCAAGAAGTGCGAATCGCGCACCTTCGATTACAGGAGCAATCCCGGGAGCCTCCCGCGCGCTGTAATAAAAGTGCCTGCTTTTTAACACTTTCAAAACAGTGTTAGTGGGTCTTTTTGACGACTTTTCGGTGTCACTCCCAGCTGAAATCCTTAGGACAGTTCAGGACCGACAGTGGGAACAAGCTCGGCAGGGATTGAGGGTTCCGGTGGCAGCTGAAATGGGGCTCCTGGGCAGACGTGTGTGCGGAGGTTGGCCGTGGCGAGTTCGGGCAGTGATGCTCTCTGATGCTTTACTTTCTAAAACACGACTTGCCTTGGTTTATTCCCCTCCGCCCGGTGCTTTTACGTAAAGGATCTTGCCTCCCTGCCCCCGGCTGACGGCCGGAAAAGCCGCCGCTGTTTTTCGGTGAGAAAACCAACCTCAGTTCCCCCCGCTCCCTCACAATCTCGCCCCCATGCCCCTCCCGGCTTCTCCGCGGTCCTGCGGAGGGCGGCCGAGGCGGCGCTCCCCGGGATGGCCTCTAGAGCCATTCAGAGGAGCCAGACTTGGCCACCAAGGAGGGAGGTGTCGGAAGTCTGAGGAGCTGAATGTGGGGACAGTGGCAGCTGTGAAAGATGACAGGCAGCTGAAGCTCTTGTCCTTCCATCTCAGGTAACTGTGGGCTGAGCTTGCTCGGTTTGAGGGGTCAGGAGGCACTAGAAGGCTTTTGGCTCCACCAGCAACGTCCTCTGTGTGTCATGGAGCTGTTGTTGACAGCTGGGGGATGCTTGGGTGGTGCCTGCCCAGCTCCGGTACTTGTGAGGAAGCACTTCTGTCCCATCCAGCCAGGTGGGCTTGTTGTCCCCTTTTCTGGGCAGTGACAGTGGAGGGCAAGCTCTGTCCCCTGGGAGCCCTGGCATTGCCAGTGTCAGTGCTTTCATTCTGTGTGTCTTCAGGTTACAGGCATGGAGCAGATGTCTTGATCTGAATGCCAAGACACTTTACGCAAGTTTGCAGGAAGGCCAATAAGCCACTGTTTGGAAGGGCAAGGTGAGTGTCAGCTTCACCTTGTTCTGTGATTGCCCCGAAACACAGGCCCTGGCCGCTTCAGAGGCCACAGAGGAACCACCTCCACCCTCTTTCGCCTTTCAGTTAGCACTCATGCTTTTAGCCCTCCTGTGCAGCAGCTGGGGCAGCTGCTGCTGCTGCTGTCTCCTCCTTCCAGGGGACAGCTCTGCCCTGAGCACCTGAAGGTGGAAAGAGGAGGAACCACAGAAGTCTCTTTCTCCTCTCTTTCCAGTGCCAGCCCCTGCTTTCCAGCACCACGTAGTCCCATCCTCTCAGTGACTACCTGCATTTTCTCTCCTCAGGTGCCATGAGTCCTGTTCCCTTCTTGCCAAATTTTTCTGATGTGGAGATGTTTAGGACGTAAATACCAGCAGCTGCTCTCAGGACAGTATGGCCAGGTCACCACTGCTAGGGGCTGCATTTTTGGAAGGCACAAGAAGCAGTGCGTTGCAGAGATGGATTCCTCACGAGAACAGAGAACCAAAAGGAAATGCACACTGAGAAGACAGTAGGGGGAAAGTTGAGCCAAGGGGCACCAGTGCTGCATCATTGTGAGCCTTGTCCTCAGAGACACATGGGCGGTGGGAGGTGGACTTCTGTCTCCCTGTCTTACCGTGGGTGTGGGTCTGTATGTGCTGCTCACATGACAGTGTGACAGAAGGAAGATTCCACTGAAGTCCCTAGAGCATCCCTGAGGGTCTCCCCTCACATCCATACCCGTCCCAAGATGGGATGTTACTGGAGCACTTTTCCCTCCCTGGCAATTTGAGTTATCGTTGGGTGTCTGCCTGCCGCAGGCTGTGCAGCCTGCCTGACATTTGCACGGAGAGGAGGTTTTGTCCCTTCCGCAGTAGTATCTGCGACTGCCAGTGCACCTGCTCTCTCTCAGTGTCTGATGTGGGCAGTAAGCCCCCAGGAGAACAGGCTGGTGAAGCCATCATGTTCTTATCTTCCAGCTTGGTGGCAGAGTGCCACTGGCCCTCTTCTCTGAGCTGCGGCCAGTCAGCAGCCTCTCTGTCCATCTGAAGTATGCTGGACATTTCGTGTCAGTGCATTTCCAAGAGATGCTCCACACTGCCACCACGATAATACTAGAAATCCTGTATCCTCACAAGGGTGAACTCAACAAAGTCCTCCTGGTTAATAAAGTGAGTGTGGGGAAGCAATCGCCTCCCCCGACCGTGAGAGGGTGGGCAGTGAGTAAGAGGGAGAGACTCCCTCCTAGGCATTGTAGCAAGATATGCTGCATCTGTTCTTGACAGAGCTGCATGTTCCTCTGCGTGTTTGGGCTCAGTGGAGAAAAGCTGCCCCATGAGAGCATTCATGCCTTGCAGAGTGCTATTCAGATCTTCCAGTTGTGCTCCACCGTGCTCGAGGATGTAGAATGAGTGTGTGGCAGGGGTGGGGGCTGCATGCTGCCTGGAACGGCACAAGGGGGCTTACCAGAAAGAGGTGTGCCTTCTAGCGTGCCCTCCATTGTCCCTGGCACGTGCCCTGAGAGGTGGTGGCAGGTGGCCCTGGGCTTAGCCCACGGCAGCCATGCAGAGTCCCTCCAAGCACACCCTGCCAGCCATCGCACTGGCACCAGTGGCTCAAGGAACTGGGGCTGTTTAACCTGGAGAAAAGGAGCCAGAAGGGAGACCTTCTTGTTCCCTACAGCTACCTGAAAGGAGGTTGTAGCATGGAGACTGTTGCTCTCTTCTCCCAGGAAGGGAGCAATAGGCCAAGAGGTTGTACCAGGGGAGGTTTAGATTGGATATCAGGAAAAATTTCTTCACAGGATGGGTTGTCAGGTATTGAAGCAGGCTTCCCAGGGAAGTGCTTGAGTCACCATCCCCAGGGGTGTTTATAAGACTTGTAGATGAGGTTCTTAAGGATATGGCTTAGGGGTGCACTTAGCAGTGTTGGGTTAGTGGTTGGTCTCGATGACCTTAAAGATCCTTTCCAGCCACAATGATTCTGTGATTCTAAGGGCAAGAGGCTCTTGGTGCCACAGGCAGGCCCTTCTGGGCAACTGGCCCATGAACAGGGATGGAGCCCAGCCACCTGAACTCAAGTTGCCGTCATCACAGGCAGTGACATCATGGGCATTTTCTTCCCTCCCTCTTTGCTCACCAGAAAGCTGTGGCCTTCTGCAGGTGGCAGCTCTAGCCCTGTCCCTTGCAGCCTCAAGCTCTCCACGTCCCTGTGACCCACAGTGGCAGGGCAGGATGGCAGGTGGCCCAGGCTGGCACGGAGGCGAGATGCAGGAAGGGATGAAGCCGGGCAGGCAGGACAGCTGCTGAAGCCACACTCTTTGCATGTGCTCCAGGGAAGCGTCTGTTGCAGTTACCAGCGGGACAACATTCTGCAGAGTCACTGGCCACCCAGAGAGGCACGAATACACAGGCACGAGGCGCGTGTCTGAGGCGCGGGAGGCTGGTGTGAGAGAGGGCCTGCCAAGCGGCTGGTCAGGAACAGCCTAGGGGTGGGAGAATGGGCTCTGTGGCCAGTTGTTCCCCTGGGTTCTGCTGGCCCCGCTGTACGGGTGGCCTAGAAATGTCCTGTGGGGCTGGTGGCACAGGTACATCAATGCGCCAGTCTGGCTCCCAGGGGGAAACGGGGACCACTGGGGACCTCATGACTTCCTGCTGAAATCTCAGCTCTCCTGCTGGGCCAGGATTTAACCTTCTCTTTGGATGACGGTTTGAATGTTAACACTGCTATCTCTTTGAAACTACAGGAGGACTTGAAACATTATGGTGCCCGGTGCTTGGCATCCCAGCCCTTTCAGTGACACAAGTCCTCCTTTCCAAGACACTTCGCCTTCTCGGCCAATGTGGTAGAGCTGTTCGCTAGCCAACCGCACACACGGCCTGCTTTCACCTGTCTCTGATTTTTCTGGGTTCGGCCTCTGGTGATGAACCCTTGATAAGTCCTCCTGCCTTTCCAAGGCCGTTGGGCTTCTTTATGCTTGAAGCTGTCCTAGTGTGCCAGCTTGAACTTTGGCTGGGGGAACGTGCAGGGGAACAGCAGATAGGTGAGGAGCATACCCTGCCCCTCCATGCCGGGCTGCTTCTCTACATCTCCTGTCTTCTCACCAACTAATGGGCTTGGGTTTTCTTTTCCCCTTCTTCTAGCATATTTGGAATGGGTCTTACCAAGAAGAGGTCAGAATACAGCCCATTGCTTGGTAGGTGGAGAACATCTTGCTCTTCTCAACCCCAGTTTCTTCTCCCTGCCTGCAGCGACTCAAGTCATCTCTTCCAGTCCTGTGCTGGATCACTGTGGGGAATTGTGTGGGGCCAACTGAACCTCTGTGCCTGGGGAAGGGGAGGGGGGCAGGACAGAGAAGAGGGCATGGGAGCTGTGCTGTGGGGCAGGCAGGTCCCTTCCACCCTGAGGAAGGCAGAGGTGCGAAAGCTGACAGGAGTGGGTGGGAAGGAGGCCTGGGTGTAGGCAGCTGGGGGATGTGGTGGCGGGGCAGGAAGCGGTGGTGGAGGATACCAGCAAAAGGGACAGCTCTTTGCTTTTCAGCTCACCCCAGCAGCTCATTTTCTTGTTTGCTTTCACAGGTTGGGAGAAGGAGATGGAGATCTTCCAGAGCTGCTTGAAAGCCTACCAGGATTTTCCGTAAAGGCACATCCTGGCATCTGAGGGCTCGACGGGCTCTGGAAAGAGCCACTTAGTTACTGAGCTGGCCTACATAACCCAGGATGTTGGCCAGATTTTTGACCTGTAGCTTTGGGACACTGCCCCTGCCCATCCCCTGACAGCCATGGAACACTCCAGCCCCTCTGCCAGCATGCCTGGCCCTGGGACTGCAGCCTCCCGAAAAAGCCTCCTGGAGACACTCCCCAGGAGTTCCTGCATGCCCTGCTGCCACCTCTGTCTCTTTGGGGATTTGGAACTGGCTTCTTGAGCCATGGCCTTTCCTCCTTCACCTTTGGGTACGTCACAGAAAGAAGGAAAGAGCCCACTCTCAGTGCTTTTCGTCTGCCTCCAGACCCAATAGAGAGCAGGGTGGCATGTCCCAGAAGCCCTGCTTGCCCTCTGCCTGTTTCCCAGAAGGAGCACTGGGGCAGAAAAACCTTCCTGTGCTCTGGGAGGCAGATTGCTACAGTCTGAAGCCCAAGGTCAAACTCGCCACTTACTCCATCCTTGCCTCTTGAGCCCTTGTATCGGGGTCATATAGTGAGATCTGGGCCAGCACTGCAGAGACACAGGCTCTGGACTCAGCTGTCCCAGTGGCTTGGCAACCACTGCCCCTCCGTGCCCTTTCTCATAGTGGAAAGCTTGACTGACCTTCTCTGGGAAGCACTTCGAGATGGGTGACTGAAGAGTTTCCCCCAAGGGAATCTCCACCCCTTTCATCTTAGAAGGCTTGGGCTGTTGAGGATTTTGGTCCCTTTTGTTTTGCGTGGCAGGGTAGCAGTGGAACTGCTCGAGATCAACGTGAGGCGGCACCATGCTGCCCTCTGCGCACTGATGGCCAGGGCCCTGTGCCTCCAGGACTGTGAACAGTGCAGTGACATGGAGCAACAGCTGGAGACAGAGCTCCAAGGGACAACGGAAAAGAGCAGATATTGCCTCCTCAATATACTTTTCACTGTCCAGGTGAGAGCGAGAGGCCTCTCTGGCTCTGGAGAAGGCCTTCTCCTGAGCTTTTCTGGGTCTGACATCATGTGGGCGTGCTGCTGGGAGTGCCTTAGCTCGGGGCTGCAAATCGCAGGGGTCATAGCACAGATGACGCGTTCCTGGGCCCAGGGTCTCCCTGTCTGTGGTAAGTTCATGTCCCACACCACATCCAGCGGTGCCCAGTGCCTTGTTCAGCACCCTGGAAGTGGCATTGGAGAGAGGTGGTCGGCACTGCGGTCTTGCTTGGTGGGAATGTGTGCCGATCCCTGGAGCCGTGTTTCTCTCTGACTCTGCTTTTCTGGCATTTCCCGTCCCGAACAAGATTGACAAGATGAATGAAAATGAAAGAATAGAAGAACAGTTCGCCACTTGGGACAAAGTGCTAGAGAAGGTGAGCATTTCTCCTTTCTTCCTTCCTTCTGGGTTAGAGAAGGAAGACAATGCTGCCAGCTGAAGGCTCTGCAACCGCAGCAGTGTGAGCAGGCGGGAGGACCACAGGCCCCGGTCATCACCGGTCAGGGTCTGAGAAACCCCCACCTCCTCCACACAGCCCCACAAACAGCCCTGATAATTCTGCTCCCGTAAAGTGTGCCATGGAGGAGGAACAAGGTCTTCTGCCTTCCCTTGCCCAAGCTCCATCGTTCTGTAGGGCAAGTGAGGTGAAGTGTGAACTGAAAGTCTCAAAGAAACTAAGAGTCAGTGAGCTTCTGAACGGGGAAGTGGCTGGGGAGACACTTCAGAGCATCTTCTCAAGAGACAGAGGCTAAATCTCCTTCCATGGAAGACACTTGAGAATCCATCGGATTCCCCTCAGAACAACCTGCTTTTTTCACATCATTGGAGGAGAATTTGGACTATTTGTCTTCGACAATGCCCATTTCATCAAGCCTGCCTCCTGGATTCTCATGTCAAGAGTGCTCTGGAATATCCCTGTCTTCATGGTCATGAGCTTAGCTCCAGGCTACATTGGAACAGAGAAACTTTACAAACTCGCAGCAAACGTCAGGCTCCAGAGATTCACCCGTCTTCACCTGGACAAGCTCAGACTTTCAGCTGTGGTGCAGAAGGTCTGTCAGGCCCTTAGAGTAGTCAGCCTCTCCAGGAATCCAGCAAGGTTAGTTCAGGGCAGGGGAGCTCCTCATGAGGGCCTGAACCCACGCAGACAATGAAAGGGAATCGGCCCCTGTCACGTCTCGCCCTCAGGTATGAGTGTGGGGCAAGAAGTGACTCAGGTTTGTGTGTCCCTTTTGGTTGAAAAACAGTACACACAGTACTTAAGGTCTGCAAACAAAAGACTTTTATTTTGCAGCGTGGCCCAAATGGTATATGATTCAATGGCAGAAGGATTTATGTTAATGTAGCTTCAATTGGTAAGCATTGAAAGTTTGCAAAATATGTGGGGCTGTAAATCTTATGTTACTATCTTACATATAAGAAGGAAAGCAAAAAGGTGGAAGTATGGGGAAGAAAGAATAGAGAGAGAAAGATTTCACCATCCTTATGGCTCCGCTTTATGTGTGATGGAGTTTGCAGTCTTGGGTCCAGTGATGTGCGGCGTCCTCTGGTGTCTTGTTCAGTTCATGTGGTGAGACTGGTGGGCAGAGTGGTCCTCAGGATGGTGGGTGGGCCCCGCCAGTGCTTGTACAAGCTGGGCCTCTATAGCCCTCTGGTTGCCTGCTTGCATAACTTCTGGTCTTTTGTGGAGGTGTTATTGTGAAGGAGAGGAAAGTCTGGGGGGAAGTGGTGATTGCAAAAGATCAACAAGTCTCAGGCCACGTTGAAGGGTCTCAGCTTTTCCCTTTGTGCCATGCTGAGCTTATCAGTAGGTGGAGCTACGTGCCCTCTGACACGTCCCCCACCTCCTGTATCAGCCAGCTAGCATGTGGAGTCTGTCTGACCCAGCATCCTCAGCAACAGCCCCAAATCTGCCCATATCCCCTTTCATCGACAGAAGACGGTTGTTTTCTATGATGGTTACATTAATGATGACAACAAAAGTTCCCACTCGCAAAGAAGCCAGAGCGCCAAGAGCGAGGGGGGTGCCACGTCACCCAGATATAGTGGCATGGAGACATCTTCCTCAGTCTTCACCACCTCTGTGGAGTCTGCAGACAGCACGCTGGGGCAAAGTGACTCTCCTTTCTTCCCCATCACAGCATTTGATTGCTCAAGTGTGCCTGAAGTCCATCTTGGCAGCCTGAGTCTGAGTGAGCTCCAGGAAGCACAACTCGAATCTAAGAGGTTGCTAACACTTGAGCACAGAGCAGTCACGTGAGTGAAAAGCATCATGAGCACGGAGTGCCAAAGCCTTCAGAGACAGAGGACAGAGGAGCATGGCTCTTACAACAAGCCCGTTGTGAGGATGGTTCCTCCCAGCAAGAAGTGTGAAGCACGGGAAGGGGCCGGGCTGAGCCCGGGTGAAATAGACACTCTGTTTCGCAATGAGCGTGAGCCATTTGGCCTAGATTTCCAAATACAGGCCATGCCCTTAAAGGTTGTTGTCACGGGGCTGCGGCCAGGTGGACCAGCAGAAATAGTAATTTTTTCATTTGAGTTGCTTTACTGTGACTTGCTATCACTTTGCAGGGATTAGGAGTAGTATTAAGCAAGTGATCTGTTGAGAGTAAGTGCAAAGGAGATGTTTGTCCCTGCTTGGCAAAACGTCTCATCCCATATTGTTCTGAAGCTGCTGTTAAATGAAGCGTTTCTGATTCCAAAGTGCACCCTTGGCTGATTCAAAACTAAGAAAGTCAAGAGGCAGTTCCACTGAGATGAGTCAATACCCATTTACAGTTACCATTTTGAGGCAATACTGTTCTTCTGTTGCCTTTCTTTTTATCAGAGGGAAAGACAAAATAAGTAAATCTCGGTGGTAAAAATATTTATTCTTTTATATGCACATATTCCTGTGTTATACAAATCTAGTACCAAGAGACCTTAGATGTTGGCCAAGTTTGCCAAGCACCGTGGTGGTACCAGTAACACATTGCTCTTCCGCACCTCCTAGTGCGGATGCTTGCTTTATGCTGGATGTGGGATTGCTGACCTGGATGCAAAGGTGAAGAAGGAGGAGGGAGGATACTCTGGTGCATAGAGCTGGATGTAGCATTTTTAATCTGGTTAGCAGCCACTAGGGTAAAAGGGGGTATGTCGTATCAGTTTGAATTGGGCTGCGAGAGCTGAAGATTTGGGTTCTGTTCCTCCATTTTTCTCTGACCTATTGCCCAGTGTTTAGAAACATACTTAGGCTTTCACCTTAAGAGCTCAGTCTCTGCCCAGTTTAGTTATTTAGGAGAATCCCATTGGCCCAATGGGAGGTTGTGCCCGGGAATATAATTCCTCTGTGAAATGCAAAAATGATAGACAATGTTCCTGTCCTGAAGAAGCTAGGGCTGATTCATGCCAGTTCATTTAAATGAAGAGAGCCATGTCCTCCATCCTGATACTGATCTCTCAGAGAAACCAGCAGCTCTTTTGACCTTCCTGGTTTAGACTGATCATTAATTTCTCTCCTGGCAAAAGCACAGTCTGCTGTTTATTTACATGTTGGCAAACTGACAGCACTGGTACCTCTGATCTGCGGTGATGTGAAAGAGGGGATGTTGCTTATAAGCTGTTAGTTGCTTCCCTGCAATCTTTGACCCTTTGGCAGGGTTTCTGAGCTGTATTTATAATTTCCCTGGATCTGTCATTGCATCAGGGATCAATGGGCAAGATGACCGTAGGAGATGAGATTACTACCATCAACAGTATCCCCATCAGTAAGATGACGTACGAGGAAATCTGCTTGCTTATGCAGTGTCTTCCCACATCCGTAACCCTGGAGATCCAGAAAGCATCATCAGGTGAGAGAGTAGTTTTACTTTCATACCATTTATTACAAGTACCAGTGAAGAAAATTTCATTGGATCAGCTGTGGCTGATCTTCTGCTGCCCCAGTTTCCCACATGGATTCAGAGAAAAACCAGAGGGTCCATTGCATCTGCACTGGTGAGCCAGGCAAAGCACTTCATCACCAAACCAGGTTTCAGGGTCCTCCTGAGCACTGTGATGAGGGGAGCAAACCTTCTCCTGTGTGAAGCATTCAGAGCTCGTGCTCACAGCATGTCCCTCCTGACGGTGTTTGCTGAGGTCCGAGTGATTTCATGCAGATCTGGAGTGAACTCGGCAGCGACCCTGTCCTGACAACCCGTTTTACTGCTGTGCCTGTTCAGTAAATATATTGACCCTTTATAGTCACATCTGTCTCTCTTAAATCTGAATTTTAAGTAATGTTTTTATGAATGGGCAATAAGATAATAAAAGCTTCCTTCCTTCCTTCCTTCCTTCCTTCCTTCCTTCCTTCCTTCCTTCCTTCCTTCCTTCCTTCCTTCCTTCCTTCCTTCCTTCCTCCCTTCCTCCCTTCCTCCCTTCCTTCCTCCCTTCCTTCCTCCCTTCCTCCCTTCCTCCCTTCCTCCCTTCCTTCCTCAGATAGAAGTGGGGAGCAATGATGGAGATATGAAATGCTGTGAATCCAGTGAAGCGGAAGGGTCTCTGCACTGCAAAAAGATAAGCTTTTGCTCTGCTGGAAATGTCAATGGCTCGGAGAATGACTTGCTTGAGAAAGAAGGATGTCATGATGAGCAGAGATCCAAATCTGAAAGTGAAACGGTGGCTGATGACTGTAGTCCTGCTCTTAGTTATTGCTTAGTGAAGAAAGAAACCAACACTTTGTCCAACTTGTCTAAAACAGACAGCAATCATGGGAATGCATCCTCACCCAGAGCAATATCACTCAGGTCTCCCTTTCCCACTAGATTTAGAGGTGCAAAGGCTAACACGATTCATGACTTCCAAGGGTAAAACGAGAAAGTTAACTGTGTGACCTCAGGAAGCACTTCAAATGCAAAAGTCCAAAACTCAGGAACAAAACACTGCAAAGGAGCTGCAGTACCACACAGCCCATCCTTGCAGAAAAAATCCTGTCAGGAGTCTAAGGGGATTGCACTAAAAAGTATAATGGACACCCTTTTAAATAAACTGAAGGTCAAAGCAGGACTGAAACTAAAAGGGTTCACTATCAAAATCAAAGCAAAGGCAAATTCAGATTCTTCTGGCATTAATCTTACCAAAGTCAGTGGGGCTGAAAATAAATCACCGCTAGTCATTTCTGGAGATTCACTTCTGCCTCTCCTCAGTGGCACTGGCAGCCCGACAGCGAGCGGTGAAATGAAGTGTGGCTGTGAGGAGCTAACAGACCTGCAGCAGACATGGTGAAGGCCAAAAGAAAAGCAAGTTCCCAGGCAGCCTGTGGTGTGTCAGGGTAAGGGTGCTAAGGTGGATGATTTCAGAGCCAGGGATGGTCAGTTCAAAGTCACTTCATCTCCTCAGGGGATACAAAAGCTGAATATGTGAAAGGGAGGACTGAGAACCCTGGAACAGGCCTGAACACCATCAAGAGCATCTACAGTGCAGATGACCTTAAGCAGTTAGATCTGAGAAATGTAGGACCATCTGCTGGAGGCTCTTCTTCATTGAGGTCCCCCTCAGTTCAGCAGGAACAGGTGGAAGGGCAGGAGATCCAGTGCATTTTCATTGACGTGAAGCTTTCCTCTTCATCATCCTCTTCCTCCTCCTTCTCCTCTGCCTCTTCCTCACCAGCATCTTTTCTGCAGCTGCTGTTGCTGGAGAAAACAGAAGAGGCGAATGCAGAAGTGCTTCTTCTCACTGAGGACATGAGGACCACGCAGTATTTCTCAAAAGGGGATACTGCCAGAGACAGAAATCTTACTGGCTTATCGAAACCCGTGACCAGCACTTACTCAATGCCAGCCCAGTTATCTGGTCACTTGAGGGCGGAATGCCATGTTGCAGAGTTTCATCTTGTGCGAGGACACCAGGGTGACGCTGCACAGGAGAAATACTCCCAGGCAGCGACAGGGATGTTAAAGGGATGTTAAAGATGGTCCATCTCAACCCGCCGAATGGCCAGAGAGGGAAGGAGCAGGCGTACGCCTGCAAAAGCACTGAGAGGGCGCATGACACATCTCCCTTGGCAGGTTACATTAGCTACCATGTCACCGATAGGCTGAGGAGCTTCAAGAGGAATTACTACCACTATGAGCAGAACTGGCCACATGAACCTACCTCATCCTTCTCTGTCGAACAGAGGATCAAATCCTTTGAAAACCTGGTGAATTTTTACCAGCTGTGGGAGCTGAGGGAGCTCATCATGCCTGACCTGGAGGAGCTGTGTGGAGAGGGCTTCTTGGGGACACCGCCACCTGAGGAAGAACTGAGTGCTGGGAAGCGAGAAGGGGAAGGTTTGCCAGATGCTGGTGACAGCTGCACGGTGGAGATGCCACCCGATGCCACCAGCTGTCCTGGTTTTCTTAAAAACAAGACCAGTTTCTGTTTCAGTGAATTTTCCTTTCAACTAAGTGCCTTCTAAGTAACTGTACTTTTCTGAATTTTTTGCCTGCATGTTTTTCTCGGACACTGTGCTTGGTGCTGATATCACCAAGGTCAAGACCAACGGAATGCTGAAGAAGCCTCATGTTTAGATTTATTGCTATGACAGCCAAGAATTCCACACATTCCATAATTGAGTGGGGGCCTGTTTGAGGAGGGGCGGACAGAACAGGTGGAAGATCACGAGGGTCTAGCTCCTCTTCGACCATGGCCGACATCTAGAGAGGACCCTGTCTGTCTGCCTGCGATCCTATAGGCCTCAGGCCCTGCATCCCTGAAATCCAGTTTCTGCTTTGCTGTGAAGTCCTGCCCGTGACTCCGGGGTGCCGGCCCTATAGCTGCTGGAGCCACACCAGCTCCGCCCACCCAACTCCATATTGAGCATTCAAGGTTGGTTTTGTATATTTTGTATATATTGTCTGTCTATTAGTGGCATCAGTAAAACCCTTTAAAACCTTCCAACTTGAAGGCTAAGTGTCTCTTCCTTCTTATCTTCCTTATCGTCTTTCTGATCCAAAGGAGAGGGTGGAAGGAAGGTGAGGGGGTTACAGAGAGTGTCTGCAATGGTTTATTGTCACATTGCTTTAAACCGTGACCCCAGCAAAGGCGTGCAAAAAGGTCCTGTAAAAAGCAGCTGTGCTGGTGACTGTGCTGCCATCCCCATCACTGATACTGATGATTTGCTCAGCCAAATAGGCGCTCCCCAGAGCAGGGCCTCGTGCACCCCGTTGTGAGCAGAAAGCCTCCTCCGAGACGAGTACACCACGATGTGCTGCTGTGGGACTGATGAAAGCTGTCCCGGTTCTGAGCCATGGCCAGCCAAGGACCTGCTGGAAAAAAATAGGAATTGCGAAGCTAATGCACAGGGAGTTTGGGGGCTGTCCATGTTGGACTTCATTAACATAGGCAAACTTTTCACTGCGAATAAAAACTCTTTAAATAACTATTCTGGGAATTTCAGCAGCTTAAATGAGGATGAGTTTCCTGCAGCAAACTCTCTGCAAGGCAAGCGACCCGTTTCCAAAGTCAATGTATGGAGCTGCAGAGGATTCTCGCTCAGACACAGAATCTGTCACGGAAAACTTCAATAGTGCTGCTTGGGCTGTACACTGCTGCTAATGCCCCCGCAGTCTGTACTGTAATGGAGTTGGATGAGGAGCAAACTGAGATTTTCTGCATGAATGGTGAGCCACAAAAGCCTGCATAGGAACAGCATCTCACATCTGCAACAAGCTCATCCTCTCTGTCCCTGCTGCACCCTTATGGCAGCAAAGTTTCGCTGAGGGCTGTGCAATGTGTGGGTCACTGGAGACACGCATCAACAAACTTGGCTTGGAAGATCACGGTGGTCCCATTCCATGTCCCTCACAGTGTTTGGATATGTCCTCTGCAGCTTTTTGTACTCCTTCCTTGGTTTTCCTGCCAGAAAAAGACATCCTGAAGAATTCAGTCAGTATTGCTGAAGTTTACTGTTCCTGTAACAATGATGCCTTAAATACAGAAGAACAGATGGATGCGGGAAACAGTGATGGATGTATGAAATGTTGTGAATCCACTGAAGAGGAAGGGAGGTGCGGGCTTCCACCAGGAGACTCACAAGTTCCTGCTGTGCTCTGCCTCTGAGCTGGCAGGGCTTTTCCAGCAACACCAGCACCTCCTGGAGCCCGTGCTGCCCTGGCTGAGCCTGGAGCTGGAGGCCATCTATGAGGAGCAGTGGTGGCTGGCAGTGGCAACACAGAGGATCATCCTGTACGGCCTGTGCTGCCACGGGCTGGACCAGGACGCCCTGGTCCAGTGGATGGAGCCCCACCTGCAGGAAAATGCAGCACCGCTGGTCCGTGGCCTCATCCAGGTCATCGTGGAGCGGTGCAGCGAGGACGCCTGCAGGCTGCTGTGCTCCTACGGGGCCGAGGAGGAGGACTACGGGCGCGCAACCAGCCCCAGCCCCACCAGCTCCCGCGTGGGGACTCCCGACCCCAGGCTGGCCCCCACCAGCCCTGCAGGCTCCGACGTGGAGGATGAAGCCAGCACGTCGGAGGCCGCCCTGCGCAGGCCTCCCAGCTGCCTTCCCTCTGCGCCCGGGCCTGCGCAGCAGGAGCAGCCCCAGGAGGAGCCGGGGCAGGCGGGGGCAGGTCCCTCTGCCCAGGGCTGCAGCCGCAGCCCCTCCGCTGCCGGCCGGGGCACGGACCGCTCGCCCGGGGGGCCCCGGCGCCCCCCAAAGAGGACGAACCCCGGCCCCCACGACTCTCCCCAACCCCGCAAGAGGCCGTCCCGCCGGAGGCACTAGCGGGGCTCCAGCTTCCATTAGTGGAAGAAAAAGGAAATAAACTTCTGTTTCCTTGACACGGTCTCTGGTTGCTGCTTTCTCTCCCTTCTCCTGGGGCCTTTCCCTCTCACCGCACCAACCGTGGCTGCCACCAGCCTGCTGGGGGGCACGGCCATGGGCCCCCACAGCCCCAGGGCCACGGCGGCGGTGCCACCTCCCCAGGAACGCTGATGCAGCCGCACACCCGCAGCGAGGGCAGAGCAGGCAGCAGAGGAAGCTGGTTTTGCTGCAGGACCCATGGGGACACAACTGGCCATGAGAGGTGTCAGTGCCAGTGCCAAGGGCTTCATGTGTGTGTGAGCAGAGTTCCGTTTCAGGCGTTCTTGGAAGCGGTGAAAAAGCTGGGTGTGGAAAGGAGTGACCTGTCAAGGAACGGGCTGAATAACCCGCTGAATTCCCCTGCTTCTGATGCTCCTCGTGTTCTACAGGTGTTGACACCGTCAGTTCCTCAGCGCTCTGATCCCTCAGCACTGCCAGTGTACGGGAGCAGCGAGTGTCACAGCCATTTGCCCTGCTGCACCTTGTAGGGTCATGATAGGGAAATGGAGGACAGAAATGGAAAACAGCTTATGGAGTACACCTCACATGTGTCACGGAAGCTGTAGAGCTCTTGGAGCCATCCCTTTGTATAATAGATGTGCTTTCCTGGGGGTTCCCCACCAGCTCTTAAACATTTCTCCAAAAGGCATCTCCATAAAACAGCAGCCTATCAATACAGTAAATGAAGGACTGAAAGCATGAATGCCTGAGGAAATTGTGTTAGGAAATGCTGGGGAAAATTAAAGCAGCATGTGCGTGGGGACAACCAGAAAACTGGGGAAGCCTCGGCGCTCTGCAAGCATGTTCAGCACCAGTGAAAACACCAGTGTGTTGTCAACACTGTCTGCTCACAATGTAAACCCCAGCACCAAGTGGGCTGCGGGGTCTCTCCCTGTCCCCTCAGCCCCCAGTAGCTCCATCTGTGATGTCACAGCCATGAGGTCACACCGCGCGGGGCCAGGCCCCTGTGGAGTGCAGGCTGGCTGCCCTGCCCCACGGCACTTTGGGCCACAACCTCGTGCCTGTCAGGAGCTCGCCCTGTCCTGCTGCCTGTGTGCCCGCGGCAGGCGCTCAGCTCCCGGCAATCGGTTTGAGGCTCTCGCTCAAGTGGTCTCCCCTGGGCAGGCAACAGTCCTGCAGCAGAAGGAGGACACACAAGCTTGCAGGAGACTTTAATTTCTCCCCAGGATGGGGAGGAGAAAGGCTCCTGCAAGGCTGCAAGGCGCTGACCTGGCAAGCAGGCCAGCGACTGCAAATATGGAGGTCAGATATGCAGCTGGGGCCACTCAGGTCCTACGGAACAGGTACAAGGAGGTTGTTCCTCCTGGGGACATCAGCTGGTGGGTGGGACACCCAGAGCGTAATGTGTGGCTGGGGGACAGTGTGGAGAACCCAGCAAGGGCTGTGGGTAGAGCAACAGTTCCAGAGCTTGAGAAACCCGCTGTGAGTGAGGACGAAGATCAGCTGAAAGCGCCTCTACCCCCCCATGCCAAACCCCACGGTCCTACTGTGCAGGGTCCCAGCAGGAGACTCACAAGTTCCTGCTGTTCTCCAGGCCTCAGCCGCCTCCCCAGTGGCAGGCTGGTGCTGTGGGGCTGGGGGGCATTCGGGCTGAGAAGCGGTTGTGCTGCCCCGCTGCTGCTGCTGCTGCTGCTGCTGCTGCTGCTGCTGCTGCTGCTGCTTTTTCTGCTTCTTTTGCTTCTCTACCCTGTCTCACCACAGCAGGGACGTCTCCTGGGAGGCTTCCCAAAGCCTGTCTTCTGGCCAGGGTCTTGGCTCATGTGGCACAGAGCTGATGCAAAGACTCACCCCATCTTTTCCCTTCCATAGGTGCACCCCCTCTCAGGAGGGCCAGGGCACCATCTGGAAAGGGCCACCACGCTGCAGATGCAGTGCTGGAGAAAATGAAGGTAACTCAGCGCAGCCTTTCAGCCCATGTTTACACCAAGCGTGCCTGGTCAGCCAGCACCCATAGCCCTGCAGGACTGGCGTCTTCCTTTCCCAAGGGAGGCGTGGGGCCTGCGTGACCACAGGGAGCCAGCTGCCATGGCCATGTCTTTGTGGGATACTGTCGGAAGCACGGGGTACCTGCCTGCCAGGGTGTCCTGCCGGCCCTTTGTCCTACACCCCCAGGGTGCAACCAGCACCCCCTTCTCCATGGCATAACCCTGGCCCTGCTCCTGCCCCAGGGAGGGACAACCAGCGCCCACCTCCCTGCAGGGCTCTGGCACATGCCCGGACAGGCATCCTCAAGACGGGTCCTCAGCCTTTGCTCCGGTTTCTTTGCCCAGGGTTGGTCTTCAGCATCGCTTACCGCCTGGCAGGGGCCGTGCTCTCCCTCCAGAGATGCATCTACACAGGCTTCTCCATTCTGTGAGTACAACACGTGTCTGGTGTGGACATGGAGACGACGACGGGGGGTGCTGGTGGCTCAGGGCAAGCAGGGGGAGGCTGGAGCTGCTCCTAACCAGGACATCCCCTGGCTTCCATCTAAATTGCTGCTCCTTGGCTGCTAACAGAAAAGCCCTCTCTGCAGGACTCTGCCCTTGAGCACTGCTAACACCAGGACTTTTTTGCAGAAAAGAGGTGGTCACCCTGAAAATGGAGAGAGACTCCGCAATCCTCATTGTGATGAGCCTTGCTGTTTTCAGTGAGTATTTGCCCACTGTCAGCAGAGGCATGTGGGCTGTGAGCTTCAGTGTGAGGCTGAGGTGCTGGAGCACCAGTGGGGCCCTTCAAACCTCCCGGCCTTGCAGGTCTGGGAGGTCACCAGATGCTTCCTGCATGCAGGGGAAGGGTAGCGTAGCTTTGGGGTGCAAAGCATGCCCAGGAACTGGGGCTCTGCAGAGCCCCGAAGCCCCGGGAAAGAGTCCCTGCTTGGAGCCGCAGTCTCTGTGCACCCCTTCCCCATGTCCTCAGCCAGTCTCTTACCACCCTGGTGTGGGAGGAGGCTGCATGCCTACGGGCATCATTAGAAACTCAAGTCAAGCAACTCTGTCTTGGTGATCTGAATTGCAGTCGGTGCCTGCTGTGGGATCTCGCTGCTGATGTGGACAGCACGGGCAATGAATGTGCAACAGGTCAGTGGGACACGGAAGTCTTGCAAAGGAGCGCTGCTGGTGGTGGGTGGGTGGGTTGATCGCCCCATCCTCTGGCTCCAGCCAGTGACCCACAAAATCAGCACCAGCTTCTGCCGTGCCTTCCTAGAGCCGCTGGCTCTGGAAAGCCCCAGCAGCTCTGGGACTCAAACGAGAGCCTTTCACTTTCAGGTGCTGCTGGGGCTGCCTGCAGCTGAGCTGAGGTCCCTGCGGTAAGAGCCCTCTCCTCTTTCCTGACCTGCAGCAGCTTTGCTGGGTAGCGGCAGATGAGCCCACGCTACTTGCGCTCACTTGCACAGCGCCCAGGGCTCGTGCCTTTTGCTCCTGCCTGGGCCTTTTGCTAAACCTGGAGGGGGAAGGAAGGACTTGCAAACTGGGGAAAGAAGAGGGGGCTCGAACACCTCCGTCTCTGCTCCTGCCCAGCCTGGAGCCTCTGGGCTGGGCTGGGCAGCTCTCTGACAAGATCTGCTTTCCTGCTGACTGCAGGAACACGCTCGCTCTGTGGAGGCAACAAGCCCAAGAGATGCAAGAGCTGAGAGATGAGACAGCACGGCTGGCTGCAGAGATCAGTACTCTGATGAAGGTGATCCTGCACTTTGGGAAGGAGGGCTGGGATGAGCAGGGCTCCGCACAAGGCCCTTCCTGGGCCAGCGTGTGTTCTTTTCCTGCTCAGCCCACACACCTGTCCCTTGCCAGGGGCTGCTGGTTGAGCTGCTCCACTGTAAAGCCCCTTCTCCTGGCCAGGTCTGACGTGGCCATTTCCCTGTTCCTTTCTGTCTTTCCCAGGAATTTCAGCAAATGAGAGACGCAATGTCTGCAAACACGGGGATGTCTGACTGGGCTCTGAAAACCCCAGGTGCGGATGGGCGCAGGCAGGCAGGGCTCTCATCGCACTGAGCTTGTCGTGCTTAGCGCTCCCAAAAGCAGGCTGTGCTGCAGACGCTGCTCTCTGGGGCAGAGAGGGGTGGCATGAAGCCACAGGGACCAAGAGCACAACTGTGGCCGAGCGGCTCCCTTGGGCTCACCCCAGCCCTGCCGTCAGAGCCCTCGCTGGAGCCCCAGCCATGCCCGGACAGCATTTCTGCCCTTTGCCTTTGCACTGAGCCTTCCTGGTGAACAAAATCGAGCAGATGGGTCGTCCTTTGCTGTCCACACAGCGAGGCCTTGCCTTGGGTCTGCTGCCCTTCCTGTGGGGCTTGCTGCCTCCCAGCACCCACAGCCCTTCTCTTTGTGCTGCTGGGAGAGAAACACCATCACCAGGCACGGGGATCCCCTCCTTTTCCTGGGGCACCTCTGAGCGCGCGGTGCTGCCTGCAGGGCTGGCAGGCTGCCCTCCAAGTGTCCTGCAGCCACCAGCTCCTCCAAGCCTGAGGCTTCTTGCAGTCAGCTACTCTCTTCTGCCTTCAGGGGCTGCCATCGACCTACAGAAATCATGCAACCGCTGCACAGGGTTCTGTAGTGTGTTTTGGTTCCTGTGTGCTCCACCGCGTCTGGAAAGCTTTGTGCAGGTAGAGTAGCAGAAACCCCCAGAGATGCTTCTCTTGCATTTTATAAAGTTGGGGCCCAGCACTGGGGCATCTCCCCTCGGGCCAGTGGTGTCCTCAAGGCCGTGGCCACTGGTCCGGTGCGTGACAGCGGAGGTCTGACACAGGGCTTGGCTCCCTAGAACATGCAGTTGCCCTCAGAAGGGGCCTGAGCTGAGCTGAGCTTGCTGCTCGCCATCGCTGGTCACTGCTGGCTGAAGGAGCTTCTCCTTCGGGACCCCATTTCCCCACCACAGCTCTGACTGTCCCCCTCCCAGTGGGGCAGTGCAGGGTGGGGGAGGCTGCAGAGCTGCTGGCCAAAATGAGAGGTTTTCTGAAAGCCCTGACTCCGGTGCAGGGTATCGGATGGTTCCCACTGGCTGGCTGTTGTCCTCTTTTCAGAACCAGGAACACAGCCGGGCGCTTCTGCCCGCTTCCCAACACACATGTCGAGCACAATTCCAGCCCACAGGCGCAGTGCCGTCTGTGCTTCTGGCTGCACGGGAGCCCAGCGGGGCCCGTCACGGCCCCACGTTCATTGCTCTTGGCCTCTGCTTTCAGCCGGACACATCCCCGGGATACTGCTGGCCTTTCCAAGGGTCTCGGAGTGAGGTGCTAATCCGCTTGCCCACACAAATACAACCAACGGCTGTCGTCATACAACACACCTCAAAGGCCGCCTCTCCGCTGGGGACTGTCAGCAGTGCCCCCCGAGATTTCACCATCTCTGTAAGTCTCTGCCGGGCACTGGGAGCTGGGACCGGGCACGGGGACACGCTGTAATGGGGACTCGGTGCTCTCTGCGCATCTGCCGAGATTGCTGTGCTCCCAAGGACTGCTGTTCCCTGAGGGGACATTGCAAGGGACACATGGGGCGGTGTCCCCCCTCGTAAGATTTGCTCAGCGTGTTTTGGCCCAGCACCTCCAGGACCCTGAGCACGAGACAAGGAGGAGACTCAGCCCCACCGCATCCTGTGCCAGACTGTGCCGGAGCCGCAGGAATGGGGTTCAGATCACGGGCCTGGCTCTGGCATGAGCCTTTCCTCGTCGTCGGGTCGAGTCTGACCTGCTCCCCTGTGCTTTATCTCCAAGGGACTGGATGAGGAAGGCGAGGAGGAAACTGTGCTGGGGAGATTCACCTACACTGTGAAGAAAGAGCCGCCGCAGACCTTCCCTCTGCAGGTGCAGTGAGCGTGTGTGGGCAAGAGGCCAGGGCAGAAACGTGGGTTTGCAGCAAGTCCCTCGCACAAGGAGTGTGGACGGCCCCTGCTGGGGCAAGGGCCTGACCCCAGGCAAGAGAAACATTGGCTGGATGGGGAGGGAGAGTGGCATCCGGCAGGGCCACAAAAGCAGAGCAAGGGCCACGTTGGCCCCGCAGCCGTCTGGGTCCCCGGAGCTGCCTGGCTGCAGCCACCGGGCCGGTGGTGGCAGGGAGGACACCCAGCACCTTGCCCCGGCAGCAGGACTTTCCCCGGGCCAAGGCCCCAGCACCAGCGAGCCTCAGGTTTCCAGAGCTGCCCACCGCGCTCCCTGCAGCGCAGTGTTTGCTCTGCAGGGCACAGGGTCCTTTGCTGCCCGGGTGCGAGAAGGGAAGGAGGAGAAGCTGCCGCCTCAGCCAGGGCGGGAGCTGGTCCTGGAGCAGGGGACGGGCTGGCAGAGGCAGGCATGTGGAGCCTGCTCTCACTCTTTACACCCCAGGAGTGACACTGCTTGTTGCTGTGGTTTCTTTGCAGAATGGGATCCCCAGAGCCTTTCGTTTTTTGAAACTTGTCATACAGAGCAACTGGGGAAAACCAGGATACACCTGCATTTATCGAGTGCAGGTGCATGGGAAGATCGTGGAAGCAAACGCCACCGGCCAGACACAGGTGGAGGCCTTGCCTCAATGAGAATTAAAAGGAAAATGGAGAAACAGACCAGATGATGCGGCTGTTAGTCTGGTGCAGAGCAGTGTTGTTTCACAGGCCCTCTCAAGGCTGCCACCTTCTGCCTTTTGCAGGCTGAGGCCTTCCTCCAGCTTTCCGCCTTCCCTCCACCATGGGGATGTTTCCCAATCAAGCAAAAGGAGATGACGCTCCCGTCGCCTACCCTTTCCTTCCTTTTGTTCCCTGACAAAATCCTTTGGCACAAGCACTGTCCCCCATCTTGCCCCAAGAAGCAGTTTTCAGAGCCTGGCAGCATTTCGGGGTCACGATCCCCAAGGCACATTGTGTACAAGGGACACCTTGGCTCTGGGGACTGGGCCCACTGGGTGCCCACATGGGGTGCAGCCATGTCTGGGACCCATGAAGAGTGTCTGAGGTGCATGAGGAGGCCTGAGGAGCCCAGCTGCCGAGGAGGGAGGATCCTGGCTCGGCTCCCTGTGTCCGCTTGGCAGCCCGCTGCTGATAAAAACTGTTGCTTGGACTTCCCAGGCCATTCTGGCATCCAGGAGCTCCACTCGGAGCACACAACAAGCCCTGGTGCTCCACCGCAGCAGAGCACCACAGGTTTCTGCAGGGGACTCACACTGAGCACTGTCCCTCAGAGCTCCTGGGCTGATGCTTCAACAATGCTGCCCATGGGGACAGGGCAGGCTCCTGGTCACTGGGACAGCAGCCCGAAGCAGGACCCATCCCAGTTCTTCCCCATCCAGCCAGAGTGCTCTGGGCTCTCCTCTGGCTCTCCGCTGTCCTCCCCTGCAAGAAAACCTTCCAAAGAGCTACATGACTTTTGCTGAGTAGCAGCACAAAATGACAATATGCTTGTTCAAGAAATTAGGTCAAGAAGCTGACACGGCCGGGGGCCCCAGGCTGCCAAGACCGCCGAGCCCACTAGAGAACCCTGCTGAAACTCTGCAATACCAACGATGGACTTCCGGGAAAGGGCGGGGTTATGTAAAGAGTTTATAGTTAACACATTAACTAGGCAGCCGAGACAAATGAATATGCAACAGACATATGTAATAAATAGCAAGAAGTGCGAATCGCGCACCTTCGATTACAGGAGCAATCCCGGGAGCCTCCCGCGCGCTGTAATAAAACTGCCTGCTTTTTAACACTTTCAAAACAGTGTTAGTGGGTCTTTTTGACGACTTTTCGGTGTCACTCCCAGCTGAAATCCTTAGGACAGTTCAGGACCGACAGTGGGAACAAGCTCGGCAGGGATTGAGGGTTCCGGTGGCAGCTGAAATGGGGCTCCTGGGCAGACGTGTGTGCGGAGGTTGGCCGTGGCGAGTTCGGGCAGTGACGCTCTCTGATGCTTTACTTTCTAAAACGCGACTTGCCTTGGTTTATTCCCCTCCGCCCGGTGCTTTTACGTAAAGGATCTTGCCTCCCTGCCCCCGGCTGACGGCCGGAAAAGCCGCCGCTGTTTTTCGGTGAGAAAACCAACCTCAGTTCCCCCCGCTCCCTCACAATCTCGCCCCCATGCCCCTCCCGGCTTCTCCGCGGTCCTGCGGAGGGCGGCCGAAGCGGCGCTCCCCGGGAAGGCGGCGCTGCTCTGCGCCCGGCCGCGCTCCTCCCGGCTCCGCCCCGCTCCTCCCGGTCCCGCTCCTCCCGCCTCCGCTCCGCTGCTCCCCGCCCCGCCCCTCCCGGCCGCGCTCCTCCCGCCTCCGCTTCTCCTGGCCCCGCTGCGCTCCTCCCGGCTCCGCTTCTCCTGGCCCCGCTCCGCTCCTCCCGGCTCCGCTCCTCCCGGCCCCGCCCCGCTTTTTCCGGCCGCGCTCCTCCCGGTTCCGCTCTTCCCGGCTGCGCTCCGCTCCTCCTCGCCCCGCTCCTCCCGGCCGCGCTCCTCCCCGCCCCGCCCCGCTCCGCCCCGCTCCTCCCCGCCCCGCCCCGCTCCTCCCGGCCCCGCCCCGCTCCTCCCGGCCCCGCCCCGCTCCTCCCGGCCCCGCCCCGCTCCTCCCCGCCCCGCCCCGCTCCTCCCGGCCCCGCCCCGCTCCTCCCCGCCCCGCTCCTCCCGGCCCCGCCCCGCTCCTCCCGGCCCCGCCCCGCTCCTCCCCGCCCCGCCCCGCTCCTCCCCGCCCCGCTCCTCCCCCCGCTCCGCCCGGGCCGCGCCCCGCAGCGGCAGCATGGTGGTGCGGCCGGTGCTGCGCGCCGTCATCATGGGCCCCCCGGGCTCCGGGAAAGGCACCATCTCCGCTCGGATTGTCAAACACTTCGGGATGAAGCACCTCTCCAGCGGCGACCTGCTGAGGGACAACATGCAGAAGAAGACAGGTGGGAACGGGGGCAGCCCGGCAGGAAGCGGCTGCGTGACACGGCCCCGCTCCTCCGGGGCGGGGGGCCGGCCGTCCTTCCCCCGCCCCGCGCCTGCCTCTTCTCCGCGCCGCCGCTCCCCGTTCGGGAAGCCCCCGGCTGCTTCTTGCAGCGGGGTCGCTGCTCCGCGGTCCCACCCCTGCGCCTTCCCCCGTGCCACGCAGCTCTGCCCGCGGCCACCCGGGCGGGCCTCGGGGCTGCAGCCGCCCGGGTCCGCAAGCTGCCACCCGGCGTCCTCTTTCTGAGCGTGAGCGGGGTGTATCGGAGGTTCACCCCGTCTTCGCGGTTTTGTAACACCTAATTGTTCCTCGTCTTGCTGCATTTCGTAAGCACCCGGCATTTTTTGTATGTGTTTGATAGTCTTCCAGCTGCAAGATTCTGAAAGGGAAAAAATGTTTGTGCTTTTAAGAGAGCGAGCAGAGGAGTTCTGGGCAATCTGACTTTTTTAGGCACTTAGAATTAGCAGCTATTCCAAAATCAGAAGGCCTTGTCCTGAGCTGGCAGGCCTAGCTCCAGTGGTGCTTTCCAGAAACACTGGGCAAAGTTTTCCAGCTGCTTACCTTGTGCTTTTAATATTATTGCTACATTACAACAAGTTCATATTGTGCTTAGGTTTCAGCATGGCCTGTGTTTGCACACCGAGTCTCTTGTATTAAGTAAAGATGTGAATTATACACCAGAGAGTCGCGGTCAGTGGGGCAGAGTCTGGTTGGAGGCCGGTATCTAGTGGAGTGCCTCAAGGGTCAGTTCTGGGACCAGTATTATTCAATATATTCATCAATGACTTGGGTGAGGGACTAGAGTGCACTGTCAGCAAGTTTGCTGATGACACCAAGCTGGGAGGAGTGGCTGACACACCAGAGGGCTGTGCTGCCATCCAGAGACCTGGACAGGCTGGAGAGTTGGGTGGGGAAAAATTTAATGAAATATAAGAAGGGCAAGTGTAGAGTCTTACATCTGGGCAGGAACAACCCCGGGTTCCAGTATAGGTTGGGGAACGACCTGTTGGAGAGCAGTGTAGGGGAAAGGGACCTGGGGGTCCTGGTGGACAGCAGGATGACCATGAGCCAGCACTGTGCCCTTGTGGCCAGGAAGGCCAATGGCATCCTGGGGTGTATTAGAAGGGGGGTGGTTAGTGGGTCGAGAGAGGTTCTCCTTCCCCTCTACTCTGCCCTGGTGAGACCTCATCTGGAATATTGTGTCCAGTTCTGGGCCCCTCAGTTCAAGAAGGACAGGGAACTGCTGGAGAGAGTCCAGCGCAGGGCAACAAAGATGCTGAAGGGAGTGGAGCATCTCCCTTATGAGGAAAGGCTGAGGGAGCTGGGGCTCTTGAGCTTGGAGGAGACTGAGGGGCGACCTCCTTAATGTTCATAAATATATAAAGGGTGGGTGTCACGAGGATGGAGCCAGGCTCTTCTCGGTGACAACCAACAGTAAGACAAGGGGTAATGGGTTCAAGCTGGAACACAAGAGGTTCCACTTAAATTTGAGAAGAAACTTCTTCACAGTGATGGTGACAGAGCCTGGAACAGGCTGCCCAGGGAGGTTGTGGAGTCTCCTTCTCTGGAGACATTCAAACCCGCCTGGACACCTTCCTGTGTAACCTCATCTGGGTGTTCCTGCTTTTGAGGTCCCTTCCAATCCCTGACATTCTGTGATCCTGTGATATAGTCGTAGCTTGACCTCTGGCTGTCTGTTCAGATGCCACAGCCTCTCTCTCCAGTAGACTTTTGCAATGATGAGGGTCCCCTCGTGACTTCTGCATCTGCTTTTCTTCATCGTGAGATTGAAAACCTTGTAAGAACCATTTCAGGTTGCATGTGATGAAGTGAGAGTATTGTTATTTCCAGCACTTTGAAGCTGCAGAGCACTACATTAACTTGTAAGTGTCACTGCAGTATTGTGGTTAGGTAGCTCGCAGTCTGGGTTTTGGAAGCTTTTGAGCATCTTCGAAGGTGAGAAATTATCTGTATTATGAAATAAATTGCGATGGGATTTCCACATCTCTTTTCACACAAATCTGTTTGCTCTGTAAGAACAATGACTTTGGCTGAGTTGACTGACTTCAGTGCGGTTCATATCTAGAAGTTAAACATTTGCTAGGAGCACCAACTTTGCAGGCATATCTGATCACATACTTCCTTGGTCCATTTGGTTGCACACGTCAGTTTTTATTTACAGAGGGTCACAAAACCAAAATTGTTGGTGTTACGAACTTTCGGTGTAAGACCTAGTGAGAAAGGAAGGCATTCCAGAAGATAAAGGAAATATTTTGTTTACTAAATACTTCAGGTTCTGTGCTTTTTCAATGTCTTGGAAGCAAGGTCAAAGAGCACCAGAATCAAGCTGAAGGATGTGTGAAAAGAGAAAATTGCAAGTGGAAATATCCCATTGCTTGATTTGAGAGGGAGCCATGAAGTAGTGGAAAGAAAAGGATTTGGCGAAGTGTTCTAGGTGGGTTGGACAGATGAGAGAACGGGAAACACAACCAAGATGTGAAATCGAAGTGTAGCAGACACATTTAACCCTGAATGTGAGGGGAGAAGCTAGTGGAGGTTGTGAGAGATGATGGAGTTTGAATTAGCTAGCATAGAACTTACAGGAATCTGCTACAGAGTTTTTTGTTCACTAATTAAGCCAGATGAAGCTCTGTTTTAATTTTATTGAAAGTGAGCCACTCATCGCAGAAATGGTCTCCAAAGGATCTGAGATGAATACTGAGATAGCAGGAATCAGTATTACACTGAAGGAGGGAGGGGGACTGAGAGGCAACTTAAAGAGAGCTCTGAAGAGTTTATGCATTTTGATTATAATAGCGGAGTCCTGCAAGTTGGGCAGTTAAAATGGTTGGAAAAGTAAATATAGTTAACAATAGTTATACGGTGCCATTTTTGGTATTTGCTGCCTTGCAAAAATGGGCTTTTTTGAAAAGTCCTGTGGAACATGTGAGTGTCCTTAGCAATTTGCAGTTATTACTGTGTTGTGCTGCTTTTGGAGCACCTCTCTAGTGCTAAGCAACGTGTTGTCTGAATATGGCTGGAGCTTGTATGCTCTAATGTGGTTAGGGCATTCCAATCTCGTGCAAAACCTTGAAATGTGGATACCTGTTATCACCTAGACAGGAAAGAAATCTGTGTTGCTTTTAATTCCAAAGATTGCCGTGCCTGTAGTGGTTTCAGACTCAAGCTGAAAAAAACCCCAAACTGGAACAAAATAAATGCAACGAGACCACATGAAATCCAACTCCCAACAACGGAGGGGGCGGAGGGTGGAAAGCAGCTATGGTCTAGTATACAAACTTTTTGTCCTAACAATGGGTACAGTTGTGCCTATTTTTTCTTCTGTAATAGTGACTTTCTGAACAGCCCGGGGTTTGTACAGAGAGGTAACATGTTTCCAGCTCTGTTGGTCTAATAATAGGACCTTACAGCGTGCTGTACTCTAAACCTGTCTGGGCCCAAAAACTCAGCTGTCTTCCCCAAGTACGTTAGTGCCATTCTCTGTCACCTTTGCCTTGCGCAAACTCTGAGATCACTGTGGCTGCAGCAATGCTGCACTGTAAATCAGTAACAGATCGAAGCATCGAGTACACGTTAGACTATCTAGATGTAATTTCTTCCCCCTGCCAGCCTAATTTTGCAGGGTGTATAGTTCAAAGTGTGCTAGAATAATAAGTACGACTTGCTGACCTTGCAGAAGGGAGATGGAGAAAAGCTGGATGCTTTGCAGCCAGGCAGGCTCTCACCTTCTTTCCAGTTTGTGATGTGCTGGAGGACTCAGGCACCAGAGTCTGACTCCCACATTTTGAGGATTATTTGAAGTCTGATTAAGGTGCATAGTGGCAATTTCTAAATGGTCTTCAAACTTTTCAAAGCCTGACTGTAGGTGTGAACACCGAATAATGGCAAATTTTCCTTTATTACTTTCCGCGCCCCCCCACCCCAGCACCAAAGCTACTGTTTGCATTACTTGAGGGCATCTATTGCTTTTCAGCTGCCTTGTCTGAAGAAGGGCTTCTGTACTATTGCACGTTGCAGTACTGCATCAAGTGAGGGACTGGCATTCTTCATTGCTTTCTGCTAAAAGTGCTTATATCTTGTGTTGGTAAGTCGGTCCCTCTCATCTTCTTTTCTGTTTAGTTTACTGTAACTAGATCTGAGTTGGCTGCAAGTAAAAGCTTCTGCAGATCTGCAGTAAAACTGATCTAGCTGCTATTCTGGGTGACTTACATAATTGGGTAATTGTTTCATAAGTGAAAGCCATGGAGACCTTGCACCCAGGACACAAACCAGGCAGACGAATTCCTCCCTGGCGGTACCCATGATGTGCATGCTGCTGCCAGGAGCGTGGCGCGATATCCGGAACCGTGATGTGTGGATGGCATTTTAGCGACCCAGTGGGCTAAATGAGTGCTCTTAAAGGTTAGTCAGTTCCAGGGGAAAATCATAGTGCCTGCGCACTCCCATAATTAGTTTACAACATCTATAAACATTCTCTTGTAACTCTAGTAGCTGTAAAAACACATACCGGGCAAGCATGTCCCACTGCATACTGCTCTCTTAAACACCAAAGGCATTTCTCTTCATAGTAAAGTCATAAGTTAATAACTAGCCACTAAACCGAGAAAATAACTTTATTGGCAGGAAATCTTAAAGCTGATATCTTAGTGAACTTCTGTGCATTTCTTCTTTTGAAGACTCTTTTACCTAATAGCCGCTCTTGATTTTCAGAACCTAATATTTGAAATAATTACGAGTAAAATTTTTCTGAGGGTGTGGCGATAGAGGTGTGCTGAAGTCCGTTTGCCATCTGTAGAACTACCGACCGATCAAATTAATCTGATACATATTTGCATGAGCAGATCCTAACTGATCACCTGGTTTTGAATTTCAGCAAGCACACCATCTGTCTTGTTTACAGTTTACTGTGCTGCACTGTCCTGATCAAAACAATTTTTTTGCAGGCTTGTGGGCTTTTTTTTGCTTGCTGGAGGTCAGAGATAGTGTAATGTGACTTCTTTTACTTTCGCAGAAGTTGGAATTCTTGCCAAGTCCTACATTGATCAAGGGCGGCTTATTCCAGATGACATCATGACACGACTCATGCTGAATGAGCTAAAAGGTCTAGATCGGTACAACTGGCTGTTGGACGGTGAGTTAGCATATTGGATATCGCTATATATGGAGAGAAAATCTGCACTGGAAAGCGTGGAGTGCTTTAGTCACTTTTGTGTCGCTACATTCCAGTAGCCATCCTCGAGTCGTAGTAACTAGACAGTACTTGTTGCGAGCTTGTCAAACGTTCAGCAGCTGGTCTGCCCCAGTTTCTTGGGCTGTAAAATGCTTTGACTGCATCCAACCTTCAGAGGGGTGTTTAATTTGGATGCATCCCACCTTCAGGGATGTTTAATTCATATTGGAAAGGGTGGTTCAACACTGCAGTAACATTTCAAAACTGACAATTCTGGTAATTCTTATCCTTTATTTCCCCTTTAAAATATGCATTGAGAAGTTTTCTTTTTTTAAAGTCCTTTCTTGTTAAAACTCCTTGGAGAATGGAACACTTTTGAAGAATGGGAGGTGAGGAATTACTTAAATAGAAAAGTAGGTATGTGATGTTGCAACAAGATAAGTATGGAAAGCAAGTACCGCAGCAGTGCAGTATGTAATAAATCACTAACACAAACACTGCTTCAGTGCTCTGAAAGGTCTCTTTCACTTGCTCTTTTGTTCTCTTCTCTTGGGTGAATTGTTCTGCAATTCTACAGCATATGCTCGTTGCTTCAGCATTCCCAGCAGAGAGAAAGTGCATTTGCCACTGTCTTCATGAACTGAGCGGCTCTTGTTACCCCAGCCCATGGGAGTACAGTTGGATGTGCAGCACAAAGATAGTGTCTAGGCTGGATGTGTGTGGTTTTGGATTCTAGTCACAATGTGTCTCAGTAGATAAAACTAAAATGTTGTTGGTGTGGCATTTTATTTGGAGTGAAAAATCCACAGCGTTCTCTGTCCCTTAGTGCTCTATTATGTTTCCAGTACAGTGATCTGTTCTGGTGGCTTTAGTCACAGTTACGTTCCTCCTTAGTGAAGACAAAGGCTTAATTCCCACAGTGGACACCACAATGAAACCTAATCAATAAAAGAAAGAGCGGCAGATTTTTTTTTCTTTAGTTCCAGGTCCTGTGTACATACAGTTCCAGCCTTGTGGATCTGGATGTGTACCAGTATAGCTGGGCACGCTGGCAACTCCTTACGGGAGGATGGCGTGGAGACTAGAAGAGGATAAATCAACTTCTGCTGCATCTTAATGGCTTTCTTTAAACTTTTGGAGCAGAAATTTTGTTTGCATCAGCATTTGTAATGAGACTCAGTAAATTACATTATAGAGATAGCTCTGGTATAATCAGCTCTGCAGGAACAATACTGTTCTGTTGAATATATATTAACCAGAAAGTCTTTAGTATGATAACTGCAACTCAGAACAACCAGCTGAGGTCAGCTAGGTCAAACTAAATAGAGTTGCTGAGCTGCTTGTATGCTCACTTAGCCAAATACCTATTTCCACTGCCTTACAATAGGTTGGTGGCTTTGCAAGTCATAGCAGATGTAGCAGTCTGAGTTGTGTGTGTGTGGGTATTACTGCTTAGATTTATGTGCTGTATAATTAGGGCACTTTTCTCTGCGTTCTTGGATTGTTAATAATTCACCGTATCTTATCGCTTATTTTTTATGTATTAAGAGAATACTGTGTACCACAAACGCTGGTTCAGTTTAAATGAAATGCCTTTGTAAAGGCACTTTAATTTGTTGAGGAAGTTTCTCATTACTAAGTCCCAAAGCAAACCCATTTTCCAGCTGCATAACATAAGATGTGAGGTGGCTGACTGGCTTGTCAATAGTAAGAAAGAACAGCAGTGCTGGAGTCTTCGCTCTCCCTCTGCTCTTAACATTGAGAAGCACTTCCACAAGATGGTATGAACACGATAGAAACATGATGAGGGCAGTTGATGACTGATGCAAACCAGGTGCATCAGACTTAATGCGCAAGCATTAATCAACTCTTTCCTTTTGTGATATGTTAGACAAGACACAATAGCCTTAAGACCATAAAATACTATTTTTTTCTGTTGCAAGGCTAGTTTTTGGCTGGTTTCTTACTCAGGCAATGGACTTATCAACTAAATTATGCAAAGAAGAGTTTCTTAAGTTTGTACCTATCACTACTTGCCTTTATGGAGAAGTTTACTTGCACAGCATGATGGAAATTTCAAGCTACTGAAGAACAGGAGGCTGTGCAAGAGCTTTGTGGGTAGAAGTATTATTCCAGTGAATCCATGGTGCAGTAGCATGTTCTGCAGTAGCTTTGACCACTAAAGTTCTTGTGGTCAGTTTTTAAGTTCTGTGTGGACACCTTGGTTTTCTTGCTCTCTATTTGCCGCTCACCTCCCCAACCTTCTTAAGTTCCACTAGATTTCCCTAGGAGGAATATGTGCCTCTGAAGGCATGTTACTGGAGCCATGGAGTTCATGGGGCAAAATGCAGTGTCTTTAAGTGACAGATTCCTGTTCAGCCTGAGTGTTCTTACTGTCACCATCCCTGAGGATAGTTTGATACACTAGACTTTCCAGAACTCTTTCTAAAGCTGCTCTTTTTATGTAAAATTAATGCAAGACTGCCTCTGGTAGTTACATTGGGATTATTGCAACAGAATAAAATAGGTTTGTAACGGTCACCTCTTTAAGCCAGACTTACACGAATGTTTCTAGTTTGTTCCAGACCTCTGAGTGAACTGCCTGGAGCTTTTATTGTTTGAAATGTGTATACAGTGCTTTTATTCAGTATCACGGTATGTATTATATATGAGTGTGTGGTCTTTTTGCATTTGTTAGGCTTTTGGGAAGATCATTAACTGAAATGAGGAAATGGAAGCTGGGAGGCATTTAACAAGTTATGTGTCATGACACACTGAAAAATACTTGGAAAATATGGTGTCTCTTCAACTTTTACAGTATGACAATGCTTTTTTCTTGTCTGATAATTATTTTCCCTAATGACTGTATCCAGGTAATTCTCGTTATAACTCTGGATTTTTATGGAGTTGTTTCCTTTAAAAAGGTTTCCCCAGAACGGTTGCTCAGGCAGAAGCCCTTGATAAAGAATGTCAAATAGACACTGTGATTGACCTGGATGTCCCATTTGAGACCATAAAATGTCGTCTCACAGCACGCTGGATCCACCCTGCTAGTGGCAGAGTCTACAATCTTGAATTTAGTCCTCCCAAAGTGCAGGTAAGCAATACCCATCAGTGTTGACACTAAATAAATGTTGCATTGCATTTGGTAACTGCAGTAAAATATTCTTTGCTTATGTTGTTGCAAAACACAGTAGTTCAGAAGAAAAAGGCTAATTTAATCTCTTAAGAGCACAGAACCTTTCTGGTAACACTCTGCTGCTGAAGGTGTATTAGTGACCTGGTAGAAGCTCAAGCTGAAGGACAATATGTTTGTCCCTTGCAGAATGAAACACCATGGTGTTTTGTAAGCTCTTGTTAAAGCTGTTCTCTGATCTGGAATACTCTCCACCTTGCATGCTGGCATAGGAGTTGAGCCTGGTCTTGGTCTGTTCTCCAGGTTTGCAGCCTGCAGAGTCCTAAATGTACCAGAGGACTCATACTTTGTATCTAAGCAGCACACCAAATCATCAGTCAGAGGAATCTACTTAATGGTTTCCCTGTGTTTATATTTAACCAGGATGGGTATTTTCAAGTTACATTACAATTTCTGTCGTATTGCAAAATTAGATGTAGAAACTTGCCAGTCAGGGAAGCTTCTCAACAGATCAGAGGTTATGGATTGAGATAGCATAAAGAGGAACATTAAACTTGCAGATGATGGTTGCAAATTGTTATCTTCAGATTTTTGAGGAACTTGAGATTAGCCTTAGTGCAACTCAGTTGAAGTTGTATTTCACTCTTAACTCTAAATAACTTACCTGCGGTAGCATCACATTTCACCTGGAAGCTCTATTAAGTTACATTGGAAGCACAGCAGGCCTTGTAGTTCTGGGATTTCAGTGTTTCAGGAAAAGAGGCCAGCTGAAATAGCAGGTGAGCACTGAAGTGAGCAACTGGAAACACTGCCTTTGTAGTGTTTAAACGTGGTGGTTTAAGTCACAGTTAGTTTTAATTCCAGAAGAATATAGGCAAGCTGCAACAGAGAATTATCAGATCTACCAAAGAGCAGGCTTCAGCTGCAATAGCTCTGCCACTGGGAACACTCCACTCTGCCTTCCACTAATTAGCAGGCATATCACACCATAGTAGATTGCAATATTTATGTGGAACTATGGAATGGAGTTGAACAGCTGAAATACATTTGTCTCTGTTACCTAATAGAACTGCAAAATGTTTACTTACTCGATAGTGTAACTTTGGAGTTAACACAAAGCTGAAGGCTCAGTATTTGATAGGTACGAGGAAGGCACTAGTATGGCTGCCTGCACAGATGCTGGAAAGAAACACTTGACTGTTTTAAATGATTGTATTATGTAGACAAGGTAAATTTGACCATACAAATCCATCTCTAATATGATACACATGTTCTGGAGCAGATTTTCTTCACACTTTCATGAACAGAGGAGCTTACTGAACATTGATGGTTATTGATTTTCTGAAACTGACTGCCAGAATGCAAGCCAGAATGTGGTCTAATTGGCTTTGTACTTGGACGATCACTCATGTTTCCGCTCCAAATGTCAGATTAAACTTGTCTTTAGGGAAAATCAGAATTCTTGAGGATTTAATTAATATGTATAAAGGAGCTAAGAGTGGTGGGTCTTATTGTGTCCTTAGATGCAGAATGATTCAAAGCACCTAAGAAGGAACCAACCTTTTATGCCACTAGCTAGTCCTTTATCAGATATGCCAGTGGTCAATAATTTCTTCAGTCATTGCTTGTTTCGAGGCTTAAAAGCTCTGTAATCACTTAAAGCACTTCAGTAAATTAGAGGTGAAATGGGTAGTGAAGTAGGAGCTGTCATAGCTCACACATTTGGTCCCTACCACTGTTTACTGAATCCTAGAAAAACTTCAGCTGGCTTTTATGTCATTTTTTTTGTACAGCTGTTGCTAAATAATAACTCTTCTATTTTGTGATTTAAAGGGCCATTAACTCCTTTCCCCATTTCCATATTGTCAAACAAAAGTCCAGTTGGTCACTTGCTTTTTTCCTTTTAGCTGGAACATATTGCCACCAATATTGTTTTCCTTCATATATGAAGCCTTTGTCTATGTATTTCCCATATTCAACAAATGTTCCAGAGAACAAATTAGTCAATTTACTATGACCTGATGTTCATTGCCAATACTGAGAAAATATTTGTAACTGATGGACTGTTTTACTGGAAAGTCAACATCTTATATTCCATATAAGATACAGGCAGTAGTGTTCCTCTTTATAAGCATTTCTTGACCAACTGGAAACTGACCACAATATAAAATGACACAAACCAAACAGAAATAAGAAACATACACCAGTGTTTGCTTTTAACCATGATTAGGGCATTGATGATATTACCAGAGAGCCACTTGTTCAGCGTGATGATGATAAGCCAGAGACGGTTACCAAGAGGCTTCAGGCTTACGATGCACAAACAAAACCTGTTCTAGAATATTATCGGTAAGTAGTAAAATCTGTTCTTCCACAGTCTAAAATTTCTTCCACGTTAGCATAGCGAGCAACAGATCTCTTCAGTTACAGAGATATTGCAACAGTGAATGTGTTATGAGTAGCTGTCGATCTTTCATCAACTCAATAAGAAATCAACCCAGTAAATTGAGTACATTTTCCACTGTTGAAACCTCTTCAGGAGCCTGCTTAGCAAAAGAGCCTTTCACTGCTGCCATATTTGGCTTTACAAAGAGCGCTAAACATTACTCAATACATTAGTGTTCTGAGCAACATAGCTCTCTGGTTAGTAAGGTAACAAAGACAGTTAATTTTTTTTTTTTTTTTTTAAGATTTAACAGTATTTTCTCTTCTGGATCTACAAGTACAAGCCCTCCTAACAAGGGCAAAATGTCACGAAGTGATACACAAATAGAAAAACTATTAATGAGGATTTAAAAGTGGCTTTTCTAAGAACAGGACTGTGATGGACAGAGCCAGCAAGACTCTTTAGAAATAAGTGGCTATTTGAGAATACTGCCATTCGCACTGTGGACTGATAACAAATTATTAGTTCTTTTAAGAGCCAAAATTACACATTAAGTTTCTCTGCAAATATCACATTGCTAATACATAGATAATAGGAGGTCACGATGTAGAGCTTTGTAGTCTTATCTTGCCTAGACAAAGAAATCAGACTCTGTGACAATGCCCTGAAGTGACTGACCTTCCTCTGTCTCCATATCCACCACCCTTCATTATGCTCTAACAAAACTGTTGAGCAGAAGACTAGAAGCTCCATCTTTGGGGTGGTTAAGTTTTAAAGAAGGACCCTTTCTGGATTGACAATGATTTTCCTGACTTTGGTAGCTTTCTGAAGTGAAAATGCCTCAAAGCACCACAGTAAGACATAGGCCTAAGCTATTATGACTGATAATAACAACACTTTACAGATAAAACTAGCTGCTAGAGCTAATTCAGAATAACTTGATTGTGTCTGGTTCACTTGCTTGTCCTGATGCACCTTCTTTGCTTCTTGAGGTGTAACTTTACAATCCCTGGGTTAGTCACAGTTGTTTGGATGACTGCTGTGTAACATGTGCTACGTAACTGCATTGCTGCTTATTTTCACCCTTCACAGTTATTAAGTACTCTGTGGACAGCTGTCAGCTTTATGAACTGATGTGGCCAACAGCTCACTGTTTGAGGAACAGAGTAATGCATGTCCAGCCTGCATTCCCAATGTTACGGCTGTTGTTGGTGTTAAATCGCACACTCCTGCCAGGGCTATCTTGAGGTGAGGTGGAGATCCTGGAACAATTAAGCAATTTGACCACTGTTGTGCTTTCTTCTTTTTCTTCCTTAGGAAAAAAGGGTTATTGAAATCCTTCTCTGGAACAGAAACCAATAAGATCTGGCCACATATCTATACTTTCCTCCAAACCAAGTTGCCAGATGTGAGCCAGAAAGATGCTGCCACTCCCAGGTGAAAACAGGTCTACCTTCTGCTCATGTGTCATAGCTCACACCTGATTACATGAGATTCAGCTATCAAGAATTTATCTCAATCTACACCAGACTGATCAATAATTAAAGTCTAATGTTGTCCTTAATTTACACTACGAAAAAACTCTGTTGTCTCTGGTTCTCACTTTAATGCTGTAATTTTTTACATTAAATATATGTTATTTTTATAATATAGCAACTGACTATAACAAAAGCAGCTGCTCTTGTGTCTCTTATTTAGAAAATATTTATATTTGCAAATACTGATTGGTGAAGGAAACACATTTCAGAATACAAAGCACATTGATGGATTTACTCACTCACGGAATATAGCGTGAAACAACGGTAAGGACATGAAAGCACATTTCTTGAATGTGTGATTAGTTGGGGCCAGCCAGAAGCTGTGGGGAACCATGACCACCGCTCTTCAAAGAGCCATTTCAGACCAGAACTGGCATACACATAAGGCTGGTATCATGGAAGTCACCTTCTTTTAGCTTTGCTTGCACAGATGGGAGTTGATTTGGCTGGTCTTAAATTACCCATAACACTTGCTTGGATGATTGGCCTTATTACTATGTTTATATTTCAGCACTCAGAGCAGCTATCTTCCAGGAATGAGAAATGAAGTTTCAATGCTATATAACACATTTGGTCAAGCCTCTGTCTTTGTGCAGCTGTATAAGACTTTATTAGTAAAATGACAGCAGATACTAACCAGATTAATTGTAATCTGGTAAACCTGTAGCTAGATGATCTTGACTAGTGAATGTGTCTTTTCTACTGTCTTTGAAAAAAAAAAAACGTGCTTATTGATGTCAGTGCCAGGATTTTCAGTGGTCAAATTCTTAATTTTGTCGTATTACTGTAGCAGGTTTTACTGTAGCAACTGGACTGGTTTTCATGAGTTCATACTACTCATTCATGTCTCTGACCAGCTCTTCTATTTATTTATTTACTAGATAACTGGACTTACAAACCTCCTCAGGCCACACTTTTTAACAGCCCAGGAAATGCAGACATTACTATTTTTCAGTGACATCTCCTAGCCCTTTTTTCTTGTTATGCTCACCAGATTGAGAGTTTCAAGAAGAGTCAGCAAAACCTGAGGAACAAATAATTCTGTATAGGCAGTGTCTGGGGTAGCTGTGTCCTACCAATGCAAGTTCCAATCTTCTTGTGCAGTGGCTATTTGTAGACAAATACAGAGCTGCAGTGCTGACACACCTTGGACTACATACGCACGTCTAGTTTTAACATTATCAACAGAGACACATTTGAGTCTAAAAAAGATGGTCCTTGTGGAATTTGTAAAGCTGTCCCACTACTACAATGAACAATATGGGCAGCATTATCACTGCACGCAGCCTTCCTAATATATTAAAGAAGCTTGGTAAAAGGCTGACCACTTGTACTTTCATCTTCAGACATGTCTATATGTATATACATGGAGGCTGTAGACTGAGTCTAGAGATGCACTTCTGTCCTGGTTTTGTTAAAAACAAGACCAGTTCTCTTTTAGTGAATTTTCCTTTCAGCTAAGTTCTTCTAAGTACCTGCACTTTCCTGAATTTAGCTACATGTTTTTCAGACACTGCTCCAAAGTTGATAAGGGCAACCAATGGAATGCAGAAGAAGCCCCATGTTTAGATATATTGCTATAAAAACCAAGACAACTGATAAGATTTTGAACGTCCCGTCGCGAGAGGGGCGGACAGCACAGGTGACTAAAACTGATCGAGTATTCCATCCCACACACGTCATACACCCTATAAAAAAGGGAGATCATGAGGGTCTCTCTCTCTCTTCGACTATGGCTGGGCTGGCACCTGAAGAGGACCCTGCCTGTCGTCCCTGCATCCCTGAATCCAGTTCCAGTTTGCTGTGAAGTCCCGCGCAGGACTTGGGGTGCCTGCCCTGCAGCCACTGGAGCCACGCCAGCTCCGCACACCACAGGAGGGGCTAAACGCTGCTACCTGGGATATTCAAGATTGGGTTTTGTATATTTTGTATTATTTTCTCTATTTATTAGTAGCATTAGTAAAGCATTATAAAATCTTCCCAACTTGAAGGCTCTCTCCCTTTTTCCTTACTATAACCTTCCCTTAGCGAGGACTTTTTCCTATGCAGAGAGGGTAGAGGGTGGGGGGGATTAACAGAGAGCATATGGCACGGTTTATTGTTGCCTTGCAACTAAACCTTGACAACTTCTTTAAAAATGTCATGGTTAGAAAACAGTAAGTACCACATCACAATGAGAAACCCTAATATGCTGCTTGCTTCTATTTATGCTTTTGGATTTCAACAAAAAACAGGTACACTTGTTTTCTTGCTAGGTTACATAAGTTTCAGCTAGCCAGAAGGAGAAGGGTGAGGGAATCTCCTTATGATTTTACACTTATTCCCACACTATCCAATTTTACCCTCTTCGAAACTTTAAAAATAACTTTCAGTATATCACAGGTTGCTAGATCAGTGTGGCTCTACTGCTAATGGTAGCAATCGCAAGTCACTATGTTATACTACTCTTCCTACCTTTGTTCATAACATTCAGTTAAAAAACAAACGGAAGTTATTAGTTTCCCTTAATAATCAGTTATTAAGGAGGAGGCAGTGTTTATTGATCCTCTCTGGAGTATCTGTCAAACTTAACCAGTTTCAGTAGTAATTTTTAAAAAAAATCTCTAATTTGCATCTGGGACAGAGCTGCTGCTTGCTCCTTCATCCTTTGTCTGCAAAAGAACTAGAGGACAGAAGGCACATGAAAAGCTACTTCTATTACACCAGTGCATCTGGAGTTCCTAGTTTTGCTACTGCATTTGTACTAATACTCACTCTGGTATACGCTGCACACTTAGAATTTTCCATGTCTCTGCTATAGCCAAAGCTGAAAATTACCTCAGCACAGCTTTTGCCTGAGTTAGCAACTGCAAGTAGACCGTGTTCATCAAACTACTGAAATCTAGATACTTTCCAGACCTTACCTCCGATCAGAACAATACAGTAAAAGACAGTGTGTACCAATGCCATTATTTGAGATATGTCTTCACTGGAGTCTTCCAACTGCAGTATACATTTTTATAGATAAAACTCCTGTAATAGCAGCAAGTAGGAAAAGCACAGTAGAATTTTGGATTGCAGAGGTTCTGTGGAAGGCCTTGTCTACAAATAGTATTTGGATTTCCAGCTCCTCAAACAGGAAGCTTGCAATGATTTTCCACTTCAATTTTTTGAGTTTGCAATGCGAGAAACCCACTTGAATTTAGTAGCATATGAAATACATTTCAAACCCCACATGACACACTATATGAACTGTGACAAAGCTTTTCATTTAAACTGAAGTCTTAGCCTAACCCTTGTACCTCAAGTTCCCTCCATCAAATACTTCCCCTCATAATGAGACTTGGTTTAAAAAAAACCCCTGAAGTTAGCCTTATGAACAAGAAGAGTGTCAGACTCTCAGAAATCACACAACCCAGCACTCATACATAGACAAGCACTGCTTACATTTTAGGACAAAACCAAGTTACGTTTAATGAAAGCACAATGTAACATTTAAATCCCCTTAGTGGAGGTAGAAAGCCAGTGTTTTAATCTAATCCATTCAGATGTAAAATACTGATACCAGATATTGATTTATTGCTATTAGTGATAACCAAATTTGAGAGCTTATAATGTCAGCAAGGTAGGATGAATACAGTTGTAATCTCCAAAATTCATAGAGTAAAACATGTCCACCTCTGTAGTAAGACAATAGCAGATTCTACCAAGAATCTACCACTTCTTGTAAACATTGTATTTGTGCAGGTTTTTTTTTTTTCATACTTTAATTTCTAAAGTCATGAAAGGCAAGGTTAGTAGCAGAAAACACATCCAGTTTCACATTCGGCAATATGAGAACCCTGCTCTTCAAGGACAACCAAAAACCTAGCAGCACATTTTCAAACAATATTATAAGTTTCTCTGTATTACCCACCCTTCAAAATCCCTTCCCCACCCAAACCAAACAACAATAAAAACAACAAAAATCTGACACCAAAAAATAAAGTGCAGTACCCACAAAAAATAAGTGTCAAGAAAATAGCCATGTTTGTTTCTTTGGAAAAAAAAAAAAAAAAGAAAAAAAAAAAAAAGAGTACTTGGCCTCAGTCTTAAGAGTACTATACTGTGTCCATCATTTTGGATTCTTCTTCATCTCTTTGTATCACCGCATTCAAGCTGCAGACATCTGTGTTTATGGAACCTCGTAGATCACCTGCATTCTGCAACAGATGAAAAACTGACAGCTTAATCCTCCATAACTATGTACATGGAGGCAGAAACAGTGAGATTTTAGCTTAAGTTGGACTCTTCGTGTTGTCCATCTTAAGATGAGAAAAATTTGCAATATAAGGAAATAAGCTCTGAAAAATTCATCAACCAATATTATCTCACTGTGTCAAGGATTCTTTACATTTTCTGACATAGCTTGTATTTGGCCTCAATATTTCTATCACTTGACTCCCTGTTTACTTAAAATCCACCTGTTTGATCTTACTTGAGAGGTACTTTAACCAAATTATTTCAAATAAGTAGTTTGAATTGTGACTCCTTCCATAATACCCAATTTTTGACAGTCTCTTAAGTAGTTTCTTCATTATAGAATGTGGCCATCACTAGCACTGTAACAGAAGACGTAAGTCTTCTAAGGCTTTCCTTAGGCTTGACTTACTTGAGTGATCTCATGAACAGGATTAGTCATTTTACACTGAAAGCTCATTTCACTGCTTGTGGTAAAGACTGTGAATACAGTTCTAGGATCTGATCAGTTTTATGATGCTGTGTTTATTTTAAGCATGAAAATATAAACACACTGAGCTAACATATGCTTTGACCTTATGCAGATGCTTTCTGAATTCTACCAAGTAAAAAGGAAGCCTATAAATGCCTTGCATATTGCTAATACTGCATGTTATATCCTGAGTACTAGCAGTTCTAAGAATGATCCTCTACATATTTAAGATATAGCTTCTCAAGGCAGGACCTAATCCTACTTGAGTTAAATCAATTTCTAGAAGTAATAAACCTACCTGTGAGAAAGATGTCAGCTCTCCTACAAGACCAGGATTGACACTGAGATCATGTAGTAACATAGATTGAAAGCCAGGTGATTGTGACGAGATTCTCACCCTTGCCTTGAATGCCTCGAGCTCATTTTTAAAAGCCTCAAAATAGCCTTCTCCTGTCTGCAAAAAGAAATATAAAATGTTTGAACTTCAGCCAGATTTACTTTTGAGTTGTAAGCATACATAGTGCTGAAAAAAAACCCAAACATGCAGTAATGCATGTTATACCCTTTGGGGAATAACGACTGTGAATAACTCAATAATAATGTTAGTCAAAATGAAATTTCAGGTAGCTTTCTTTTTAAGGCAATCTGTAGTATTTATATGTAGAAGCAGAGTAATTCATTTACCTAAGGACATGTAAAAATAAATCTAATTTTAGCCCTTCCTTTATTCCAACTCAGAAGCCAGTGCCCTTAGAAGAACAGGTGCTTGATGTAGCACTCTCATCAAAAGCAACGTATGAGTTGACGCGCACTTTAGCTGAACTCCTATAGGCAATATTGAGATCCATCAGAGTCTTGAATAACTAAACACAGACTACAGCAAACCAGAGTTTCAGTTTTCCTGCATTTCTCCTGCGTAGCTCTGGATGGCTCTATTTCAGCAATGAGAAAGGGACACTACTTTGGGCCCCACTGTGAAGTGCAGATGAAATGGAAAGTTGTGACTATACATTGGTACATTGTGAAAACACAGGTGTAATTAGCCAAAATCGGTCCTTAAACTGGTCTATGTTTGCTGTTGTAACGTAGTTATTACTTGTCTGTAACACCACTGTTGTCCTCCTCTTGTATCTTGCTTTCCCTCTGGGATAAGCAAAATCCACTAAACTTTCATTTTCAGAATTGGAATTACACCAAAATATTCTGTTTAGAAAATAATTGCTAACAAAGCACTTTCGCATAAGCCTAAGTCAGTCAATAAAATATTTAGTCTCTCATGGTTAGGAGGAGACCTTCTCTAAAACACTGGTCCCCCATACAGCATCAAAAGTTTATCCCACCCTTACCCAAGTTGACTTACTTTGGCTTTTTGGAAAAAGAGACGAAAACAACCTCTTGGATCTACATTGCAGCTTCTAGCAATTTCTATAATAAACTGCATTACAACTGCTTGGTGTGCTACTTGCTCCATCAGAGCTCTTTTCTGAAAAAAAGTTAAAAGTTATGATGTAAAGATATTTCCTGTTAATATATTTATAGAATTCAGCACCATTTCCTTTTGTTATAGTTCCTAAGCAGATGAGAACTGATGCTCACAGAAGCAAGGGGAGTGATAATTAGCTCTAACTAGACATATATATGATAATGCATTATAGAGTTTTTCTTCAGTAAAGTAGAGGGAGGGTAGGAAGAACAGTTAAACAGCTAATCAAGTTGATCAGCTTTTCTATAGTGCAAGTGGGAAACTCTATCCTTTCAAACAATTTAAACATTATCTTCATACCTGTTCAGCTTCTAGATGAAAACACCACAACATGAGATACCTGGATGTTTCTTCACATACAAGATATGGGTGATCAGACAAAAATCTTTGACTGTCATCCCATCTGCTCAGCATACCTAGTTAAGAGAAACACAGTTAAGGTATTCTAAATGGATAAATTATTTAATTCAGCAAGGAAGTCACTTCCACTGATACCCCAGTATATATAACACCTTTGCAATTCACTAACCTCAGAACGACAGCATGCAGCTAAATTTAGGGGTGTTATTTATATATCTAACCAACGCTGAGAAAGCGTTACCAGAAATACCAGAAGTAGATTTTAACAGTCACAATTTCCTATATTGTAATGCATCTCTAGTGTTGTTTATAAGTTATTTTGAATAAGTTCTCATACACACTAACAAAGTGGTGTAAGTATCTATTAGCTGTATCATCAAATAGTTTAAGAAGTTTATGGCTAGAGAGTTACATTCAGTGATTCCGACCAACACGAATCCTTTAAATGTTTCACAAGTAAGAATGCACTGAAAAGAGCATGTAATCTCTCAAAAAGGAAACTGCTTCTGACACATGATTTGCTAGGTTTTTAGGAAATTTGAATTTACTTACAGGAGCAGCTTGATCTCAGAAAGCAAAGCTGCACCACTATTGGAGAGTTAACTAGGAGATTGAATGGTGATAGTATGAAGCTACCTTCATGTAAAGAGCCGAGTTTAAAAATCACAGCTCAGTAACTCAGACCATTTCTTAAAACTGTTCTTCCTGTATTACTGAGAGTCAAGTCATTACCGGAACAAGTACCAGATGCACGGCTTTACCCGTCTATCAGTGTATAACTGGGCTAAAGATAATTCAGTGGTAATGACCTAAGCTTATCTTAATTCTAGCAAACAAATGCCTAAAGAGAAAGCAATGGCCAATACTTCTTTTGGCTGTTTTCAAGAGAGCTATTCCACATAAGGTCTTTATAGCCTGGAAGGCAGAGCAGTATCCAGAAACAGAACTCATCAATACGGCTACTGAAGTTCACATGGCCCTTCGGCAGCAGCTAGCACAGAATGAGAGACTTGAAAGAGCACTAGCGCACTGTCCCTTTTTACAATGGACGTAGAAATTTTGAATTAAACTAATAACACGGCTTTGAACTTGGGAAGTAAGAAAAAATGTTGATGGCCTTCTATGATAAGGTAGTTTCTGTAACAGCTTAATCTGAATTTAGACAACAAAGTAATTTTGCCCAACCCTTAGCTAGGAAACCTGCCAAAATGCACAGCAGAGGAGATGTATTCTGATTCTGCTGTCATTACATTTGGCAGTTAAGGTATTTGAGAGAACGTGTGCCTGTCACTGCTGTTTGCACACTCTGACGAGTGCTGTGCCTCAGCTTGGTACTTGTAAGGCTTGCTAAGGCTAGAAATCCTTTCTTTAAAACAGTTTAAGATCCTTAGAAGCCAAATAGCTTAGTAAAAACGAGCTAGTACAAATAACTGAATTTTGCAAATGCAGTCGTGTTCTTGACTGTCCTGAAATTCCACACAGTCTGAAACCAGCTTTTAACTAAGAATGTAAAGTACTTCAGAGAACCATTGAAATTTCAGATTACTTTACAAGATCAGCTTTGTGCTTAATTGGTTTCAACAATTATGACACTTTAGTGACACCTAGTGGATAAGTAAATATAATGCTAAATGCACAATTCTAGGCACATAAACTCTCAGTAGGCATTTATACACATTTTCCTTCAATCAGTCATTACCCTTGCAGCTTAATAACCACCAGAAAAGTATTTATTAAAAGGAAACAGCTATGGACAATCCCATGCACTTTTATACACACAACTTCTATTTCCACGAATGTCCCTGCCTTTTTGCACTTAGCAGCAGCAGCAGAAGTTGCAAGAACTTTATTTTTCAGGGCTTAAGATCATTTAAGGGGTTTTTTTGTGAAGTTCCTATTGATCACAGGAACTAACCAACTGCTACAGTTTACACTTTATCTTGCTTTGAAATTATTATCCGTCCTGATAAAATAAAGCTGAACCGTCTGTTAGCCAGGTCTTTTATCCATTAGCATTCATTCTATACAATAAGGAGGAAACCTACACATATTCTGTATAAGTTTAAACTGCAAAATACGGAAAAGCACACTTACCAAAGTGCCTAATCTTTTGTTCATGTTTTTGCATAAGTGGTTCAGACACATCTTCATCTTCTTTTCTTTTTTGATTAATAAAACTCTGAGGAAGAGAAAAATTGTACTATCACAGAAACTCCAGACATACCTTTTTGTGATATACAGGAGTATTATATTTCAATACGTTACTATTTAAAGGGCTATGTTCTAATTTTAGAGTCGAGTCACATACTTGAGAAGGTTGTCTTTAAAAAAGTGCCTTACCTAATAATAGAGTTTAAAAGTCTCATTATAGACTACTGACCAAAGAACTCTTGAGAAACTTCTATCCTCAGGTAGGAACCTACTGATCTGTCAGCAATGAAAATCATGTACATTGCAGCCTGGATGCAGCTGAATCAGTGAAATCAGGAGATGTGATAGCTGTGTAAATCAAAGCTGAGATTCAACTATTCAAAAATGGTTTGTGCTAAATAATCTGATTTACAGTAGGCATTACAAAAGGCAAACTGACTTTCACATTTTAAGAAGTGGGCACAGTAGAGAAGTAAACTTTTTGTGTGACAAAATTATTATTCAGCACATTTGGCAACATTTGCACGACATCTAATCATAGAATGGTTTGGGTTGGAAGGGACATTTAAAGATCGTGTAGTTCTGCCCCTCCTTGCCGTGGGCAGGGATATCATTCACTAGACCAGGTTGCTCAAAGCTCCATCCAACCTGACCTCTATTGCTTCCAGGGATGGGGCATACACAAATTCTCTGGGCAACCTGTTCCAGTATTTCACCACCTTCATAATAAAAAATGTCTTCATTATATCCAATCTAAACCTACCCTCTTTCAGTTCAAAACCATTGTCCCTTGTCCTATCACTACAAGCCATGATAAAAAAATATCTCCATCTTTCTTATAAGCTCCCTTTAAGTATTGAAAAGACACAATAAGGTCTCCCCAGCACCTTCTCTTCTCCAGGCTGAACAACTCCAACTCTTTCAGCCTCTCCTCAAAGGAGGCGAGGTGTTCATCCTTCTCATCGTTTTTGTGGCCTCCTCTGGACCTGCATAACGGGTCCTCGTCTTTCTCGTACTGGGGATCCCACAGCTGGACGCAGGACTCCAGGTGGGGTCTCACCAGAGCAGAGCAGAGGGGCAGAATCACCTCCCTCGACCTGCTGACCACACTTCTTTTGATGCAGGCCAGGATACGGTTGGCCTTGTGAGCTGCGAGTGCACATTGCCAGATCATATCCAATACCCAGATAACCCATGCAAGTTCTGATCCACACTTCTGCTAGAGAAATTTCATCTAGATTTGTAGTATAAGCGCAGCTTGCTCCCTTTCATGAGGCAAAGTAAGAAAATAATCCCAACATTTAACACATACCGCAGTTTTGTACTGTACTGGACACAGAAGACACTCAAGACTAGTAAAAAGTGTAAAGAGAAAAAGAGGCAACACTTGTTTCCATGCACACTGATATAGGTCATACCTTATTAAATACCTCCTTACTAACAGGATCTGTGTTCCATAGACTCTGTCTTTCCCTCTGGTTTAGTGCTTCTTCTTTTCTTCTCCACTCTTCCTCTCTCCATCTCAACTCTGCAGCTTCAGTCCTTGCTTGAGCAGATTCCTGATCACAGGACTCTGAGTTATGCAGTGCTAAGCTACCGAGTTTTTGCTGGGCTTCTGCTAGGTTCCATGTGCATTCTACAGAACGCTTCACAAACTCTCTTTCTTTTTGGCAGGCCAATTCAATCCCTTGGCTGTATGTCTGTAAGGAAAAATCAGACGTGCTATTTATGAAGGGAAAACTGACAGTTTACAGTTTGTATAGGAGCAGACAGGCCTAAATCCCAAAGCTAACGCACCTGGAAGGTACATCAGATATGCAGCATTACACTTGCAGGAGTGATGAAGCAGGGTATTGGACAGCTAAATGTTTTTACGACAGAGATTTCTAATTCAAGTTGTCTTAACTTCAAGTGCATTTGCAAAACCACAAATCATGTACCACTATCAGTAGTAGTCTCCAGACTGTAAAAATACTTTTGACACAGCTGAAACCCCTCTGGCTATCTTTGCACTGCGATGCTAGCAACAGCCAAGTGCGAGAATACTCTGAATATATACTTCTGAGAAGAAAGTATCAGTTTTGTGATGTCAGATGACAAGAGTAAAGCAACTGCTCCTGCCTGCATTCCAGTATGGATTAGTACATAACAGATGGCAAACATATTCCCTTGAACTGACCATGAAAGTGGAATTTAAGTTATGAAGTGGCTGAGGTCCAGCAGAAGCACATGTTCCTTTTGGTCAAATCTATGGAGGAGGTCACTACTCATAGGTGGGACAGAAAAGTGACCTCTCAAGCAACAGTGCTTATATTACTTCCAGGTGTGTCCTGGAAATCAGCACCTTGTAACTTGAGAAATTATCCTGTAAAGCATATGCACTGCCTTTCCACTAAGAGCAGAGAAAAAAGGTCCACACACTTAGTTCATCAGCCTTCCGGTGCCATATTATGAAATTCGTGGTGCTGATAACCTCTGGCAGAGGGACGTGAAGGACAACACAAGTTGTGAAAGATTATTTGAAGGAAACTTTAACGCGTGTACATCAAAGTTTTGGGGCAAACTTTGTTTGGGAATTGCGGCATTTGGAAACCCAACGTAATGGCAGCTTCTTGCAAGAGCATCCAAAATTCCTGGCAATGTATTTATAGAATGCCGACTTGCCCTCACCAGCAGAGAAACACGCTGCCTATAGATCTGCCTTTTAGACACAAGGACGCTGGGTGAACTCCAACGCAGCTCTTGCCACATCCCCTGTCCAGTGCGGAACTGTTAGTCAGGGGCGGTGGCAGCCGCCAGCCCCCCGCGCCACGGCAGCGCGGCGGAGCGGCCCGGCGGGGAGCGGGCACTCCGCACACTCCCGCCCCGACACGCACCGGCCTCCGCCGCGTCCCACGTCCCTCCACGGCCGCCTCCCCGCGGCGGGGCCGGGCTGCGGCCGCGGGGCAGCCGAGGCGCCCGCAGCACCGACCCGCTCCGCGCCGGCCGGGGAGCTGCGCCAGCGAGGCGCCGGGGGTGGGGGACACGGATGTACCTGCGCTTCCGGCAGGCGCTGCCGGGAGGCGGGAGCCTGCCCCCGCTGCTCGTCCTCCTCCGGCGGAGCGCCGCCGTCCCGGGAGCGCGGGAGCCACAGCGCCATCCCCGCGGCCGAGCCCCGCCGACCGCCGGCCCCGCTTACACACCTCGCCGGAAGTGAGGCGGCGCACCACTTCCGGCAACCTCAGCGGACCGCCGCGCTCCTGCTCCCGCCCCCGGCGCTGCGGGGCGGGGCGTGTGTGTGTGTGTGTGTGTGTGTGTGTGTGTGTGTGTGTGTGTGCGCGCGCGCCGCGCGGGGCTGGGCGGCCCCGGCCCCTACCCCGGCCCCGGCCCCGGCCCCGGCCCCGGCCGCGCCGCTGCCGCGCCGCTGCGCCCGCCGCGGAGAGGAGGCCCGGCCGCCGGCAGCGCGCCGGCGGAGAGCCGGCCGCCTCCTCGGAGGCTGCCGCAGGACACTCAGGAATTACACGCGTGTGTGTGCATGTATATATACATATATAAAGAAAAAAATAAGGACGACGTGCGCTCAGCCCTGCCACGCGCTGCCGTGAGGGGCGCCGCCGCCCGAGGGGCGGGGCCGGCGCGCCGCCGTCGCCGTGGCAACGCGGGCCCGGCTGTGGATCCGCTCCGTCCGGCCCCGCGGCCCGGGCGCCGCTGAGTGGGGCCGCCGAGCTGCAGGCCCCGGCTGCGGGCAGAGCGGGGAGGCCGCGGCGGCAGGGAGGCCCAGGGAAGCGGCGGGGGGATGGCAGCTTGTCACCGCGGTTATTCCGGGAGCCTGAGCTGCCGCACCGTACAAGAGGACACATTCATGAGGAGATGTTGAGCACATGTGTATGCATATACTGTGTGTGGATATCTGTGGGCAGCAGGATGACCATGAGCCAGCACTGTGCCCTTGTGGCCAGGAAGGCCAATGGCATCCTGGGGTGTATTAGAGGGAGGATGGTCAGTAGGTCAGAGAGGTTCTCCTTCCCCTCTACTCTGCCCTGGTGAGACCTCATCTGGAATATTGTGTCCAGTTCTGGGCCCCTCAGTTCAGGAAGGACAGGGAACTGCTGGAGAGGGTCCAGCGCAGGGCCACAAAGATGATGAAGGGAGTGGAGCATCTCCCTTATGAGGAAAGGCTGAGGGAGCTGGGTCTCTTTAGCTTGGAGAAGAGGAGACTGAGGGGTGATCTCGTTAATGTTTATCAATATGTAAAGGGTGAGTGTCAGGAGGATGGAGCCAGGCTCTTCTCGGTGACAACCAATGATAGGACAAGGGGCAATGGGTGCAAACTGGAACACAGGAGATGTTCACTTAAATACGAGAAGAAACTTCTTCATGGTGAGGGTGACAGACGCTGGAACAGGCTGCCCAAGGGGGTTGTGGAGTCTCCTTCTCTGGAGACATTCAAAACCCGCCAGGACACCCCTGTGTAACCTCATCTGGGTGTTCCTGCTCCAGCGGGGGGATTGGACTGGATGATCTTTTGAGGTCCCTTCCAATCCCTAACGTCCTGTGATTCTGTGTATGTACATCAGTGAACACACCTTCAATTCTAAGAGCTCCCAGGGAGCTCTCCGATTTTTAACAGCTTGGTTCTCATCTGTAGATGAAAGTTAACGAAAAGCAAGACCATACCTTTGCAGTGGTAATATTCCTGTGAAGGTTAATACATGCACTTGTCGTAGCTGTATTTTCTCATCCATGGATTATTCAGCTCTTCCTCCAAACCAGAGGCACTGACAGGTTCTTTGGGGTCACAGGTGTAAAGTTTGCTAGAAAGAATGCACAAGGAAAAGGTTAGTTTAAAGGTGAGCTTTTTCTTGCTGTGTGATGTTTATTTAATGAAAAGGATAACTACTCTTGTGCAAATGGGTAATACTAATACGTTGTTCATAAGAGGTATTCTCATCAGATATAAGAAAAAAATGGTGGGTTTCACTCATTGATTTCTCTGTTGGAATCAAATGTTTCTTTTGTGTGCAATACTAAGGTCTATGACATCAGTCTCTGTTAGATGAGATGAAAAAAAGGAAAAGTCTGAAATACAAAATGAGAGAGCCCCTCATGATAGATCTTAATCTGGCACCCATTTGAGGTTACTAGTAGTGAAGCTGAGGGCCTATTCAGCCCCTTCTGAGACAGGGTCCCCTGGGCTTGGACTGATGAATGTGTAAGACTGGACTAAGGAGTTTCACGTTAACCTATTTTTTTCTTTCCTTAGGTTAAATGTCGTGGCGTGTTTCTGCCTGAGAAACATGACGTTTTTCTCAGTGCACACATCTCGGGTCAACACAAAGAGACAGAGTGCCTCCCTCCTGTTTTCTCTCTATTCTTTCATGAGAAGATGTGCATTGAAAAGGTGATTTTTACTTGTTAGATGCTTTCGGCTGGAAAGTCTGATGTCTCAAGCCTTGTACAAGCTGTAATTAATGCAAAAACTTATTTTTCTTTGTAACTGATAGGTTATTCTTGTCTCACATGCATTTCAACATAATAAGATGAAGTGTTAGGCCCATTCCTGGAATGGAATAGATTTTAACATTTCTTTAGGATTTTATGGTCTGAAGCTTTGACAGCAGTTGTTATGAGAGGTCATTTCTCACATGGGCAGTTCTTACCTAATCTCAGTAATGGCAACAGTGTACATGAGGATAATTGAATTTATTCCATTTCAGATATGATTGTTCTGGAAGGAATGTGATACCTTGATTCTAGCATGGCTATCGTGTTCAAGGTTTTTGTCATTACAGCAGATGTGATGTAAATGAAAATCCAAATAAATGATAGACAAATGGTTTTGCTGCCATTTTACGTGCCACACTAACACCTGGAGCTAGTGAGGGCAGGAGTCTTCAGTGTGGTTTTCCTGTACTCTATGCTCTTTGGTTATGGTTCTGGTGAATTGTGTTTGAAAACTGTTTTTTAAAAAATGGAGCTAAGGCAGAATGACTATGTCTATTGACAAGCAAAACTATGCTGATGCCATTTCGAAACAGGAATAGACAAAGTTTAGAGGAACAGTATCTTTCTTATCTGTTTCTTTCAGACTCTTCTCTGATCTTTTTTAAACCACACTCTCTATCTGGCTGTTTCTCTAAAATCCTTTGCATCTGGCTCACAAGAGGCCTTTCCTTGAGGGACTTGATTACTTTCCCTTTCCCTTATGGTTATTACTGACACAAGTGAAAAGCTATGTAGTTATTACATCTGAAAGCTACCAAGTATAATTTTCATTAAGGCAATATAATTTTCATTAAGGTGAACATAGCTCTGAACACATGACTCTTCAGTGTCTGCAATAAAAGCCCAGTTCTGTAGAAGAGTAGTTTCTCGTACATTTACCTAGTGATAAGAGGAGCATCAAAGTAATTATCATGAAGTAGATGTTATTAGATAGGTTAACTGTTTGTCTTACCTGACAGTTACGCAGTTTTGTGCCTATGGCCTTCATTAGTAGGCGTTAACTAGCACGAAGCAATACATTTTCTTAGGAAAAAACATGACTCTGCACAGCCTTCTAAAAAAATACTATTGCTAAAATATTGTCTGAAAACACTGACGTTGTTTGAAGGAGGATGTTGGCACATTCAAAAGAAATGAAAAAAACAACAAATATTGATAAAATAAGTGGGATGCAGCTGAGGGCAGCTTCTTTAAATAGGCAGAATGTCCAGCATGAATGCCCAAATAAAGTCAGTAGTAAAGTTCCCATTTATTTCAAAGGAGTCAGAATTTCACTCCAAGGCATAAGCAGAGTTTCTTTGAATAAGACATAATTCATTGTAGTAAAATAGACAAGAGCTAAATACAGGCAAATGCATTTGAATTTTTTCCTTTAAAAGACATCTCATATATGGTATCTTAATACATTTTATTTTCCTAAGATATTCAGGCAATCTTTACATAATACATAGAAACAGACAGGAAAACTTCCTCACACCTTCTCATTTGTCTGTAATCCCTGTGGAAGATTACCTGTGCATCAAAATGCTTGTAGTCAGGGCTTTTATTTTTTTCTTTTGGGTTGTGTCCTATAGGATTGGCCAAGATTTCAAGTGTTTTCCAAACATAAATATATTAATTGTACTTGTGGTCCTGGTATTTTACAGTTCACACAACTGCATTTATGGTACTGTAAACATGATAATTTTTCCTACAAATGCAGACTGTTCTGAAGTTGATGCAGACATGGATTAATATGCAATTTCGGCTCTAAAGTATTTTCCCCAAAATATTGCAGAACTTTAAAAATGTAAATGACATCTTAAAATAAACAAACATAGATATATAGCATTAGTTAAGTTTGATTTTGCTTAGTAGCAGCTTGACAAAGAATAGGGGAATTATTTTGTATAGCTATTAAAGTCTTCCCGTGAATGCTAGATTGTTAAATTAGTTAGTGTTATAATGAATTCATTTATTTCTTATTGTTTTCCTGAAGGTGTTTTAAAGTGCCATACATCTTGCTGCAGTAACCGAAATGCTTGAAAGTAAGTATGATTTTTAAGTGCTTGAATAATTGAATAAAAATGACAAAGTAGGCCCATATATTCACATAGTCTGTCTGTCTGCTTGTCTGGCTGTCTTTCTGAAGTACGTGATCTGGTACACATTTTTCCCATTATGTGTTGCTCTGAATTGACCCATTTGGGTGTCAGCCTCTACAACCTTCCCTTGAGTGAATTACATGATTTTTCCATTCTTAGGCCAGGCTGTGTTCTGACACCTAGTGTAACACGAGACTAAGCAAACAGTTCTGCTTTTAATTTTTTCTGTCAGTGATTCTTTATTTTGAAGTCTGTGACAAATCATGAGCTTAATAACTAGGCAGTCTTTTAAAAGCCCAAATCTTATTTATCGTTTTTAGAGGAGCAGGAGGAGAGAAAAAAAAATATGTTTAACAATAGTCCATCTGCATTCTGTTTCATCACTGCAAGTAACCTTTGGCCAGACTTTTTCAGTCATAGCTACAGGAGCAGGTGTTTTATTAATTTAAAAAGTTTTCATCCCTTAGTTTTAATTCAGTTAGCTTTCCTTTATCCTTGCTGGGTGGCAGGTTTTTGTCCTTCTGGAGCAAACCACTCCTGTAAGGTCAATAGAAGGTCAAGCCAGAAGCCACTGACTGTCCCATTGTCCTATAAATCCATCAGGTGTCAACCACAGAGAGTTACCTTGTGCCGTTACTTCTTTCTTGTGTGTTTTTGTTCTAATATTAATATTATTAGAATAAATACTACAGGAACCAAAGTAGAATATTGTCAGTTATAATGGACTAGCTCTACATCTATATTTTTTTCTCTATCTTTTGTCCACTCTTCTGTTTTATTTGTTATCCTTCCTCCATCCCTTCCTCTAAAGTTAGTTTTTGATTAGTGTCCCAGGAGCAAACAGTAAAACTATTCTAATTATTCAGCCACATTCATATAATTTATTTTTCATCTTCTAGGTAACGTAATAAAGTTTGAATTAACTCAGCTTGTGTCTTCAGGTAACAGGCAAGTAAATATTTTCCACATGTTACTTAATTTGAGATGGGAAAGGACATTAGTTGGTGCCATGCCCCCCAGTTTTCTCTCCATTATTAATTTCAGGACCTCCGCCAACACTACTTCCTTCTACTCCACCGCTTCTCATATATTCTTGGGTACACACTTGAGGAGAAAAAATCCCTCTTCTGACTAAACTCATTGAATAACTGTTAGGATTGCTCATATTGCTGGAGTTTTTTACCCTGATTTTCCTATTTCGTGTAGTAGTCTAGTTTGCTAGTAGCATTCAAATAGAACATGAATAATAATGTAGAGTTCATCTTGGCAGATAATACAGTTGGTCTCCTACAGACTTCATATTGTGTGTTTTATATGACGGGAAAAAAGGCAAACGGACACTGGGTGGCAGATGAGTGTTGGTGTTAAAGGTCACTGACTGTTGAATGTTTGTATATATTCTAAAACTGCGGGCAATTTGTTAAAATTGCTTATTGTTCTGTTATGGCAATTTCTAAATATAATTCATGTTCTCTGTGTAATAAAATTTGCTTGTACATTTTACATTAACTTTTCAAAATGCTTAGCTTCAGATATTAATCTTTCCTTTTCCTCTTTGCTTTTTACTTTTAAGGATTGCTGATATAATAAAGAGTTATTTGTGGTGCCATTCCAGGTTCAAAAACTTTCATTGATAATGGAAAAAGGAGATGGAAAGACTCAAGTTAATTTGTTATTACCTCTACATAACAGCCTAAACAAGGCCAAAAAAAAAATCTGATCTGTGTTAGTCCAGAAACGGCTCATCTTCTTGTATGGTTACTTTCATGCAAGGTTTGAGGGTGTCATGCTGTCATATGTTAATAGCTAGGTGTGGCATATAATGCTTACTTGTCCCCTGGGCATAGCGGATTTTCGCTGTGCATGTTAGGACAGAAAAGACTACTCAGTGGTAACTTTCAGAGGCATGAGAGTGTTTTAAAATAATAGTCTCTTCAGCATATTCTGGCCCTGTAGAATACCTGTTCTTTATTCTGTATAGTACCTACATGCCTTTCATGACTCTGCAAAAATATACAGCTTAGAGATTTTGCTTACTTTTTAGACAGTGGTATATGTTTTCCTCTTTCAACTGCCTGGATTTAAAAAATATTCAGAAAAACTAAGTATAAGCCTCATGAGAGGAAGCTTTGCCTGCCTGTGTCCTTACTACACTAGAAGCCAGACCTCATATGGCAAAACTGACTATTTGCTTTCTTTTTGTAGAGTCAAAAGCTCACAGAAGAGTTTTTTCCTGGTGATTGTAGAGCCAAGATCCATTAGAAAGACAGTCCTTGCAAGCAGACTAGAAAAGATGAAACTTAGAATGAGATCAAAAGTGTTACTCTCATTATTAACTTTTTCTGAAAATTTTCTTCCTTCTGCCATTGTTTTTTCTAGAAATCACCAAATTGCAAGGTTTGTTTTTAGTCTGATTAGAAGTGTGCATGTGTCCTTCCCCTGTAAAGACGGAACCTAACCAAGTGAAGGCTGTAGCAGCTTTTATAGTGGAGTATCCATTGTGGGCAGCTGGTAGGAGCTTATGAAAGTATCTCTTGTGTCTGGCTGTGCTTCCTATACACAGCAGTGCTGACTGATTCTTCATCTACTCAGAACACAGTTAATGGAGTTCTGAAGGAAGAGAAGAACTAGATACAAGTGTGGTGTAGAGTGTGAGAAGATTTTGTTACAGTAACACAGGATAGTTCATCTCCCCTATCTGTGTATGTAGAGTCCCAAGCACTTTGTCATGGTAGCCTCGGATAGTTTACTTCTTCCTGTCTGAATATTTAGAGTCCCAAGCACATTTTATGTCATTGTGATGGTAATCCAGGACAGTTCGCTCTCCTCCTCATCTGCACCCATCTTTGCACAGGTGCCAATGTGATGGCCAGCTTCAGATCTCAGAATTCGGGCAACAGCACCTGCATTACAGCAAGTTTGCTAGTGAGCAGAACAGGACATCGCATGATATGTGTGATATGTTAATCAGTGAAAGTTTTATTATCCACCCCTGTGGTGCTTTCTGTTGAGCTTCACTCCCAAGGAGGGTTCCACTGCGTCAGCTCCCCGTTTGATTAGCATTGGTGTACCAGGGCTCCCACTGTGGGAACACCACACTTTCATTAAAGCCAAAGCTTTCACTTGCTGTATGTTGTGCCTCATCCCTGAAGGATTCGCACCTGCTTTTTGCTTGTAACATGTGGATACTTACGCCCTCAGTTAGTAGGACACAAATCTCATGCTGTGTGGTTGGATGGCCAAATTACCTGATATTTGTTTACTATATGCTGGCTCTCTGGAAGGAATACATTTCAGAAGTAATGGTGACTGTCTTTCAACACCTTTTTAGGATATATTTGCTGAACAAGCATTGAAATCCTGTAATCTCATATCAACCTTTTTTATTTTATTCGTGCAGGCAGCTGTTTAGAATAATTGTTTGCCCAGTGAGATGACTCCTGGTCATACTGAAAGTGCTGAGAAATTTAGCATACTGTGTATAAACACATGTATTATGTATACATCCTCTGTCATAGCTTTGAACATTGTCTGCACTGTAACTAGGTAGTTTGCCTTCAAGCCTTGCAGTCATCTTCACCCCCAAAATATTTCAGGGCACTTGTCACAGTTGGAAAGTTAATGACAGCATCAAACTCCAGTGCTGCTCTACTAAGCCAAATCTTTCAAAACTAATAAAAATGTAAATAATTTTCCTCCCTTTTGGCACTTCATTTCATGTTCAGAAGACAAAGTAATCAGGTGCCACATAGTCAGAGCACTGGAAATAAAGTGAATGAGCCGTTTTCTGGCGAAGCATTCTCTCAGTCAATCAGGAAAAAAACCCTGATGTTGCTGTGTTATTTCTTAAATACAAATACAGAACCGAATGGTTTGGGTTTTCTGTTTTTCTGTGTTGTTTGCCTTGGCCTTCAAGAATGCAAACTGAAAGGTTCTCTGACACAGAGGATAATATACTAAAAAGGGACATCTATCTTAAACATTTCCAGTGTCAGGTAATTCTAAATCATGCGGAATGTGTGCCATTCCTGTACCACTCTTCCTAGGCCCACTAGTGTCCCAACCACCACCTATTACTGACAGCATCGTTATGCATGAGAGATGCAGCATTCTGTCAAGGACATTCAAAATTTATAGCGTTTTCATTGCACACCTATTAATAGAAATTCTATGTAACAACTCTGACAGCTATTTATCTGTGAATGGTTTTTTTTGTTCTTTCAGTAGGGGGTGCCCTTGCATTTTATGAAGAGAATGCACAAGACTTTCTGTTCCAGAGCACAAGCTGACTTCTGCATATCCTGTTGTGAACAGAGAATTACTGATGAAAACTCCTCATTTCCCAGTGAGTTGCCTAAAACCAGTACTTATCATACGTGTTTGACAACGAAGGAATTCACCTCCTTAGTAGCAACTTTGTGAGGACTGGAGTTTGACTGTCTCTTTGGTCCTCTTGAGCAGAGGGAGATGCTCACGTGCTCTTTGAATATGGAAGTGCCTCAGAGAATGCATTGGGTAGGTGCTATCTTAACAAATAAAACTGTTAGTCAGACAATAAGAATAACCTCTCTGCATAGGCAGGTTAGAAGCCTTAATAACAAAATTTTAGGTTCATTTATGTACTTCCACCCACAGAGTATGTGAGAGGGCCAGGCACTTAAAAGATTTTTCAAGTTTCTTTGTACCAATTGCCTTTGAGGATGTCAGCTTTCTGTCCATTTTCTTTCTCTCAGGCCTTGTTTTTTCACTCTGCCTGTTCTCACTCTTCTCTTGGAGGTCTTTTGTTTTCATATATTTGTAAATCCTTCCAGTGCCTGTTCTTGCCAGGGATCATTGTTTCCTGAAGCAGCAGGAGCAGCCTAAAATGATTACATTTTCATCTGTTTCACTGCATTACGGATTGGATTATGCAAAAGAAGCAATAAAACTGACTTTGATTTTATTGACGAGTCCATGGCAGCTTAGAACAGCTTTGAACAGAGTAGCATCCTCCCTGCACACTCAATTTTGCATTGATTCATTCAGAAAGTTCTTGTAATTACTCTACAAACTAGGAGTGCCATTGTTTCACATTATAATCTGGGGGTTTGTGCATCAATTGCAGGTATAGAAATACTAGACTTAAGAAAAAGTAACTAACTGTTAGAAAGCTCTTCTTAATACAAGAATACTTTCTATACATTTAGAACAGAAATTTAGAAATATATGGTCTGGTTAATCAAATGTTGCATTGTATGATAGGTAGGCAGTGATGAGACTGCAGTAGGAAATCCAAAGGCAATCAAGAGGGACTTCAGGGCCTTAGGACGACTGGTTAAGGGATCAGGAGCACAAGTAGTGTTCTCCTCTGTCCCTCCAGTTGCAGGGTACAATGAGGGAAGATACAGGAGGACCCACCAGATCAGGACTGGTGTCATAGAATCATAGAATGTCCTGAATGTCATGAGCAGAATTTCAGGTTTTTTGATCAGAGGTCGGTTTACATGACACCTGGCCTGCTGGCAACAAATGGAACACACCTGTCTCAAAGCGGGTAAAGGATCCTTGGACAGGAGTTAGCAGAGCTCATAAGAAGGGCTTTAAACTAGATTTGAAGGGGGAAGGGGAGAAAACCAGGTGTGGTGGAGGCAAATCCAAGGGCAGCATGTGAGCATTTGGGGGATGGGGTGCTACGGAGGGCATTCGGTCAGCTGTCTCTGTGGAGGCAGGGGATGGAGAGTCATGTTGTAGCAGACACAAGGGTTATAGATGTGTTAGAAACCACGGAAGCACCTGAAAATGATCACAAAGGAATTAGGGCTTCTCACTGCAAAAAGGTGGCAGGATCAGTATCCCAGCTGAACTGCAGCTATACAAACACATCTATACAAATGCATCTGTACAAACGCATGGAGCGTGGGCAACAAACAGGATAAGCTGGAAGCCATTGTGCAGCAGAAAAACTATGATGTAATTGCCATCAGTAGATGACTTCCACAACTGGAGTGCTGCATTGGATGGCTATAACCTCTTCACAGGATGGGCAAGGAAGGAGAGGAGGCAGATTAGGCCTATATGTTAGGGAGTGTTTTGATTGTCTGGAGCTTGACAAGAGTGATGATAGGATTGAGTGTCTGTGGGTATGAATCAGGGGGAAGGCCAACAAGGCAGCCGTCCTGGTGGGCATCTGTTACAGACCACCCAACCAGGATGAAGAGGCAGGCAAAATATTCTGCATATAGCCGGGGGAGGTCTCCCGATTGCTAGCCCTTGTTCTCATGGGGGACTTCAGCCTACCAGATGTCTGCTGGAGACAGCAGAGAGGAACAGCACACAGCTGAGAGGAAACAGTCTAGGAGGCTCCTGGAGTGTATGGAAGACCACTTCCTGACACAGCTGGTCAGTGAGACAACTAGGGAAGGTGGCCCACTGGATCTATTGTTTGTGAACAAAGAAGGACTCGTGGGCAATGTGTTGGTTGGAGGTGGCCTTGCACATAGCGATCGTGAAATTATTTTTTCTGTTCTTGGAGAAGTAAGGAGGATTGTCAGCAGAACTGCTACCTTGGACTTCCAAAGAGCAGACTTTGACCTGTTTGTGAGGCTGGTTGGCAGAGTCCCTTGGGAGGCAGTCCTGAAGGACAAAGGATTCCAGGAAGGCTGGTTGCTCTTCCAGAAGGAAATCTTAAGAGGCGCAGGAGCAGGCTGTCCCTGTGTGCCAAAAGATGAGCTGGTGGGTACAAGACCAGCGTGGCTGAAGAGAGAGCTTTGGCTGGAACTTGGGAATAAAAGGAGAATTTATAACCTTTGAAAGGAGGGGCAGGCTACTCAAGAGGACTACAAAGATGCCGTGAAGTTATGCAGGAAGAAAATTAGAAGGGCCAAAGGCCAACTAGAGCCGAACCTTGCTACTGCTGTAAAAGGGAACATTTTGCTTCTATAAATACATCAGCAACAAAGGGAGGGCTCAGGAGAATCTTCACCCACTGGTGGATGTGGGGAGCAACAGTGACAGAGGGTGAGTGAAAGGCTGAGGTAATAAATGCCTTTGTTACCTCAGTCTTTAATAGTCAGACCAGTTGTTCTCTAGGTACCCAGCCTCATGAGCTGGAAGACAGGGATGGGGAGCAGAATGAAGCCCAAATAATCCAAGGGGAAATGGTTGGTGACCTGCTGCACCACTTGGACACACACAAGTCTATGAGGCCAGAGGGGATCCACCCAGGGGTACTGAGGGAGCTGGTGGAGATGCTCAGCAAGAATCTTTCCATCAGCAGTCCTGGCTAACTGGGGAGGTCCCAGTTGACTGGAAGCTGGCAGAGAATGCAGGGAGAAGAGAGGGCTGGAGGAAAGGATGAGGTAGGGAGGAAAGGATGAGGTAGGGAAGCATGGGTGTACAGGGAAGAGAGTGTTGAATGCAGTGGAAAACAGAGAAAGTCTGGGGGGCAGTAATGGAACAGCAGCTGGGGATAAAGGAGAGGGTGCGAGAGCTGCCCTGGGAGTATAAAACCTAAAGAAAATGGCAGGGAGAAACCAGTAGCCTGAAGGGGAAGAGGGAGAAAAGAGGAATTCCTTGTGTGTGTCCCTGTTTGGAGATTTGATGTGGGGGGATTTAAGGGATCATCATGATTTTATACGATGGTTTTTATGGGATGTGAGGAATGAGGTCTGAGAAATAATGTACCCAAGGGGATCAAATGATGTCACTCCAGAGCGGAACTGAGATGTGAGTGTTGCATCTCTTTCCACAGGTGAAATGCCAGTGTGGATCTCAGCTGGGAGAAAATGGACAAGAGGGTGTGAAATCCCCTCACCTCAGCAAAGGCCAAGCAGTGCTTTGCTTCTGGGAGTGTTAACATCACAGGTCAAGGGCCACCTGTGCTGACCTGATGGCATCTTCTGGTTACCTGCCTTGCGGGCATGTCAGGATTTTTTCCCATTTGACCGCCATTCTACCCTTGATCCATACATACGCTTGTGTAGCTGTTGGTTGCCACTTATCTCCCTGACGAGGTTGGCCAAGTCCAGGGATGCTCTGTTGCTACGGGATGTGGCAGAACAGAGGCAAGAAGGGATGTTTTGAATTTCCATTTGTGAATGAACACAGCAGTGATGTCCGTAGCATCAAAAGAAAACATATAGATTTAGATAGCACTGCAGACCTCAGAAACAAAGGACTAAACAGCTGCCTCCATATGCGCCCACTGTCATTGACAAGAGAACTGGTGAATCACTCTATTTATTCTCTTTTTCCAGCTACCGTAACAACAGTTATTTCAACAGGACATCACTTTTCCCTGCAGTCCACCTGTCTCTTTTCCCCCTGTTGTCCAAAAAGGCTGCTGCAACCTTCTGCTGTTCAGCATTGGCTTACAAAAGGCTATTTCAGTCTGTCACTGATTTTTATCACAATGACAAATCCAAGCCTGAGGTATTTATTTCACAGTCAAGAGAGGGGCTATAAATCCAAATCATGGATGCTCACTTCCACCCTCCCTCCTCCCTCTTCTGGACAGGCTGTGAGTGGGAGTTGCCCACCTCAGAAGGCAGGAGTGACAGAATTCCTGCTCTTACTCTAAGGTTTTGCATGGTAGCACAGCCCAAACAAGAAGACTGTGATGATTAATAACCTTGTAGGAGTTCAGTGGTAAGAGATCTTGCATGAGTCAGGCTTTCAGGACAAGACCCTTCATTTCACTGAGGTAATTTCCCTTTGTTTTGCTAATTGGTCACATCAATTTCTGGTTTGGAGCTGCAACAACATTGCAAGTCTCGGTGAGTCTTGGACTTGCATGAAGGAACCACTGTAAGGAAAGAAGGGGAATGTATGAACAAGGATGAATGAATCAGTGTTTCTAGCTCAGTGCAAGAGGCAGAAATCAAATTAACATTTCCTTTTGCTTTCTGGTTCTACTGACTGTGTTATTTCATTAATTTGGCAGTTGCTGTAAGGAGGCCCATGGCTCACAGCTCCCTAATTAGCCTGAAGTTTAAAAGTGTATTCAGGGATATAGGGTCAGATGCTTCGGCTGGAGAAATTTATATCACTAAAGCCCAACCCTTCAGATTATATTTCCCACTATTTTCTCTGTGTTTAGCTGATATTTCCACTAAATTTGCCTGTAGTGTTATTGCCCACTGTGTGTCTCAGCACCTGGAATGGCATTTGCTAATCTGTTTATACTTACAATATAGCAGTGGGAAGATTCAATATCCAGTCATAAACTTGTATAGCAGGAATTTGAGACTGAGAAGAGGTGGAAAACTACAAAATAGTGATTACTGCCAGAGATACTCAACTGTCACCCTCAACTGGAAGTCCTGTTTTTTCCCCAAGCAATGTCACAGGGCAATTCTCTGAAGAATGCAAGAGTTTATTTTCACTCTCAGTTATGAAGCAGAAGAGGGAGAGTAATGAAAGCCTACGCAAGTTCTGTCAGAAAGCGCTATGCATAAAAGACAGCCAGCAGAAGCAATGGTTTATTCGTGAGCATGATAGCAGCCGCTGTTGTGCTGTCTTCCTACAGTCTCTGACCTCAAACACTGAAGAACAAAATTCTAGATAAAATCAAACAGTGGGGGTTTTTTAGTTGTTTTGTTTTCTCGCCAGCACTGATGTTTTCTTACAAGGAAGCCCATTTTTTGCAGTCGACCTAAGCAGATGAATACTGTATGTAGTTAATGGCTGTGTTGGTGGAGTTTTTACAGGAGTGGATTTGAGATTGAAAATTGATCCTGCAGTATATGAGAAACATACAGGTTTGGGTTCATGGGTTGTCTGCTGTCTTCTGACTCTCAGCATCCCTTTGGAATGTTGACCACAAGTTGCCTAAGTACAGAAAACACTTTTCTGATGATAAAATGTTTGTAATCCAAAAGAATCCGGTTATATTCACTGAAGATGTTCCACCAGTCAGAGACTGTTTTTGTCACAACCTTTACAGGGCAACAGAGGTCCAGTGCATTTCTTTGGCCATTTCTTTGGCCCTGTCTTGTTAGAATAAGGTTCCATAATGAGGCGTCCAGCTCTGGAGAAGGCTCCAAGGAACAGAGAACAGTGTCTGTTGCCCCGAACTAGTGCAAATCTTTTGGAAACAAGTGAGGTTTCCTTTGGACTAGATACTTTTATCAGTTCTCTTGAAGATAAACAAGGAATGAACTTGAGATGTTTTTGCTGGAGAGCTTCTAAGAATGGAATTTGTGATGTCCTTGAACGAAAGTCTGTCTCTTTGAGCTGTTCCCTGTATGACAGCTCACAGGAGTAAAGTAGTTGTTAACAGAAAGGTAAAGCAGCCTGAGCCTCAGCCTATTGATAGTCTGAATTCACTCCAGATGCAGAAAGTTTATAAATGCACTACAGTATCAGCAAGACAAACTGTAGTGAAAATAGCGTAAGCAATGCTGTTTCCTCATTCTGGAACTGCAGCTGATTATGACCGACACCTCTTCCATGGCTTTAGCCGTCCAGTCGCTTAGGCTCAGTCTCCAAGCTCAGAGTTCTAAAAAGGACATACGAAATTCACCAGTTTCTCTCTCTATCAGTGTTGTGTTTGTGCATGAAAACAGTATTAAAAGCTTGTGAATAACTCGTTTTCCATAAAAATCAGAGGGTGGGTGTCTCCCTCATTTGTGTATCTTTACCAGCATGAAAGATAGATTCTGCAGTGGAATTTTCTGCAGCATTTCTGATTAGATTTTCAAAGAGGGCAGGTGTTACCTATTAAACTTCAGTGTGTCATGATGGAATCGGTGCATCTTGCCCTCTGGGACTTCCTCAGAAGTTCTGCTCCTTCTCAGCTCTTCTTCAGCTCTGTCCTACCAACAGAGTGAGCAAAACTGGCAGAATATAGTAAAAACAACAGGTGTCCATGTTGGTGGCAGTACAACTGACAAGCCTATGATTAAGACTTGATGAAGAGTGAGATGCCATATGTGCAGTGTCCCCTTTCTCTCCAGGGCCACATTTCCACACCATTTGTTTTGCCTGAGTCCCAGTTCTGAGGCATTTCAGTTGCATGCAGCCATCAAATTAAAGGGCAGATGCTCTCATCCTGCAACTCAGTGGAACTCTCATGGAGCAGTCTACGTAAATTAGACACAGTTAACAGTTGCAGAATTGGTGGGCATATTCTAACTTTGCATCAGCACACTTCGTTAAGATCTTAGAGGCCAAGCACAGTGACTAAAGACATCTTTCCCAGATGCCAGCAGATTCATACTAAGGGCTTGGAATCAGTGTTTTCTTAATCATGCTTGATTTTAAATTTCCTGTTGATGTTTAACTTCTGTGAGTAACAAATGACCAAATTCCACCCCGTGCGGGGATCTTCCCTTTAGGTGAGCTGTCTGCAGGCAACTGAAAGTGGTCTGGAGCATTTCCTTACACAATCACTTACACAGTGTCCTGAGCAGCATGATGATTTGTGTAGCGTGCCTGTTGTGTGGCCCGTGCCTCACATGGCTTCCCTGGGAACGAAAGAGTTTGGATCATCCCCTCAGCCCTGGGACCCTTTGTGCCTGGCTGGGTTGCAATGGCTGACATGGAGTCAGTCGGAAGAACCGGTGGGTCACATCCTGGAGTCCTCACTCATGCAAGACTTACATAAAGTTCCGTGACTCCTGTTATGCTGCAGACACGGGATCGGTTCCTTTATCTTGTTGATGCCCACTCTGGTAACTCTAAAAAAGTACATCATAGTGGCCCGTGCTTGAGTCTGAAACATTTTATGGAAAATCTGTTTCTCAAAGCTTTTTCTTAAGGCCAGTTTTCTCAAAGATTGTTGGTTAGATGTGTTTTGGATAAAGTGCTCTTACAGATACTCTGGTTCTTCTGCAGTAAAATTATTTATATTTTTGCAGGTGTGTCACATCCCCCCAGAGGTATGGGTTGGGGAGAGGTGACTCAGGTTTATGGGTCCCTTTGGGTGGGAAATAGTATACACAATACTTAAGGTCCATAAACGAAAGGCTTTTATTTTTGCAGCTTGGCACAACTGACAGATGATTTGGTGGCAGAAGGAATTATGATATTTAGGCTCACTTGATAAACATACCAAGTTTGTGGCACATGTGGGGCTGTCAATTTTACATTACTATATAATTTATGAGAAGGGAAGCAAACAGAACTATAGGGGAGAGAGAAAGCAAGCAAGCAAGCAAGCAAGCAAGAAATAGAAGCAAGAAAGAGAAAGAAAGAAAGAAAGAAAAAGAAAGAAAGAAAGAAAGAAAGAAAGAGAAAGAAAGAAAGAAAGAAAGAAAAAGAAAAACAAAGAAAGAAAGAAAGAGAAAGAAAGAAAAGAAAGATTTCACCATGCCTATGGCTCCTCTTTGTGTGTGACGGGGTTCGTAGGCACTTCACACCTGCTCTGCCCTCGCTGCGGGTGTGCGGCTGCATCAGCGTTCCTGGGGAGGTGGCACCGCCGCCGTGGCCCTGGGGCTGTGGGGGCCCATGGCCGTGCCCCCCAGCAGGCTGGTGGCAGCCACGGTTGGTGCGGTGACAGGGAAAGGCCCCAGGAGAAGGGAGAGAAAGCAGCAACCAGAGACCGTGCCAAGGAAACAGAAGTTTATTTCCTTTTTCTTCCACTAATGGAAGCTGGAGCCCCGCTAGTGCCTCCGGCGGGACAGCCTCTTGCGGGGTTGGGGAGAGTCATGGGGGCCGGGGTTCGTCCTCTTTGGGGGGCGCCGGGGCCCCCCGGGCGAGCGGTCCGTGCCCCGGCCGGCAGCGGAGGGGCTGCGGCTGCAGCCCTGGGCAGAGGGACCTGCCCCCGCCTGCCCCGGCTCCTCCTGGGGCTGCTCCTGCTGCGCAGGCCCGGGCGCAGATGGAAGGCAGCTGGGAGGCCTGCGCAGGGCGGCCTCCGACGTGCTGGCTTCATCCTCCACGTCGGAGCCTGCAGGGCTGGTGGGGGCCAGCCTGGGGTCGGGAGTCCCCACGCGGGAGCTGGTGGGGCTGGGGCTGGTTGCGCGCCCGTAGTCCTCCTCCTCGGCCCCGTAGGAGCACAGCAGCCTCCAGGCGTCCTCGCTGCACCGCTCCACGATGACCTGGATGAGGCCACGGACCAGCGGTGCTGCATTTTCCTGCAGGTGGGGCTCCATCCACTGGACCAGGGCGTCCTGGTCCAGCCCGTGGCAGCACAGGCCGTACAGGATGCTCCTCTGTGTTGCCACTGCCAGCCACCACTGCTCCTCATAGATGGCCTCCAGCTCCAGGCTCAGCCAGGGCAGCACGGGCTCCAGGAGGTGCTGGTGTTGCCGGAAAAGCCCTGCCCAGACCTGGGGCGGGAGCCTGTCCACGGCAGCCGTGTCCTCAGTCTCCACAGCCCCCTGCTCTTCCGGGAACAGCGTCCCCATCACAAAGAACAGCGGGGACCCCGCGGGGCCAGAGGGGCTGCTGCTGACCGGGCGGCTGGGAGCTGCGCTTGCCTGGATGCTGGCCAGGGCTGGCTGTGCAGGGGACATGCTGACACACAGCTGGTCATCTCCCCGCACAGAAAACTTGATCTCTTCCATCTGGCTTCTGCAGAGTGGGCAAGTTGATGTCCTTTTAGCCCACCGCAGGATGCAGCCCAAGCAGAACTGGTGCTGGCAGGGCTGCACGAAGGCAACGGCCTTGCGAGCTTCCTGGCAGATGGGGCAGCTCCACGCTGTCTCGGTGGCCATGGTTGTGCTGTGCAGCGGGTTGGGGAGAGCTGAGGAGGAAGAGCTGCTTCCCCTGGCTGGTCCCGCTGCTGCCAAAGGGGTTGAGCACTGCAAAAGGAGAGAGGCCACGGTCCTTGGCTGTCCCGTGGATGGGAGGGGAAGGGAGCAAGGAATGCCCAGGCAACTCGAGAAGGTCACCCTGCCGGCTCCTCGAGCCCCATCGCCCACCCCACAGCCAGCCCGGGGCACGTTTGCCACACAGCTCACCTCCGCTGCTGCAAGTGTGTGCCGCGGTGCCCGGCTGCCTGAAGCAGGCAGGGCTGGGGAAACACGGGGGATGGCTCTGGGATGGGAGCGAGAGCTGCCACCAGCAGCCCCCAAAGCACCACCCAGCACCAGGAGAAGCCTCGCTCTGACGTCCACACCTCGCGGGCTGCTCGGCAGGAGTCCAGGCACGAGCCAGGCTGAGCCGGGCTCTGCCGGCGCCCGGAGATAAGCAGCGAGGGATGCGAGGTCACAGTGCGTGGCTCCATGATGTCACAGTCCATGGCTCGCTGACGTCGCCCTCCACCACTTGGTGAGGTCCCAGCCGGCCTGCAACCCTGCATGTGCACAACAGCAGGAGAAAGAAGAACATAGTGTCTGTTGGTTTTGCTTCTACATTTCCCTGCCGTCCAAGCTTTGTCACCTGCAACTCTTGTCTGTGACTGTGTCTTGTCCCCACTCCTGACACTGTGCACAGGTCTCCCGCGAGGGGGAGCGTGGTGGGACGAGTCGGCATGGACTGCCCATGGCCGCGTGTCGCCTCCCGCAGCTGGGAGCTGCCTTTCCCTGTGCGATGCGGGGATTTGCAGAGAGGAGTCGTAGTGCCGGGGTGGCTGAAGGGCTGCAGAGCCCCTGCTCGTGACTTTGGGGGGCTCAGGGTCTCATGAGCTGTTCTTACCTCTGACTTTTATAATCATTTCCACTCATTAGCCCATGCTCTTCTTTTCCTTTTGGAAGATCATTATCTGTTCTTTCCAAGCTTGACTGCAGGAGAATCAAGGGTGCTAAAGTCAGCCATCTGGGTCTGCCCATTAACATCTTGTTGGGTGACAGCCCATACTTGCCGTTCACAATCCTTCTTGCCTACATCAATGGCAGAGGCAACATATATAGACATTTCAGGCAGTCTCTGCACATTTTTTTTGCCCATTTAGTTTTAAATATGGAGTTTTTCCTCTCTGCAGCCTCGCCGGATTGGTGGTGATAGGCACAAGAGCACTCTGGTTCTAGTTGTAGGGCTGCACAATCTTTCTGCATTCTCACCAAGCAGAATGGGCTGCCGTGGTGCTCTCTGGCTGGAGGGGAACACTAAACCCAGGAACATGATCTCTGTGCAGGCTTTTCTGGCAACCGTTGTTTCATCTGCCTGTTTACAAGGACAGGCCTCCATCCAGAGAACTTCTCTAAAACAACAAGGACATGTGCAACATTCCAGCATCTAGGTCATCTGAAGAAAGTCCAATTGCAAATATACAAATGGTCCCCACAGGACTGGGTTTTGAAGCAATCCTTGTCTTCTCCTTCTGCCTCACACTGTTCTGTTGAAATCTTGTCCTAAGCGCATGAAGGCTTCGGAATTGGAAGAGTACTGTGCTCGCAAGCTTCGACCATTTACGCCTTCGTCTCTGACAACATGCAAGTCCTTTTCTGATCCTTCTAGCCACAGAATGGTTTGAATTAATAAAAATGTGTATGAACTCTACAAATCCTTTGTTTGTGTGAACTGCTTGAAAAGCCAAAGAAATCATATGTGAAGTCCTTTAAGTTTCCTTGTCCACTATGAGCTGTATCTTCAGGTACGCCAGCTTCTTAATGACATAGTCCTTTACTCAGTGATTTCATTACAGTCTTCTGTTGCTCTCATCCCATTCCAAGACAATCTTGAGGATGCACAGATAACAGAAAGCCATGCACAAAAGCAAACTTTCAGGCAAAGGAACCCTGGAAGGTTTTTAGTTCAGGAGAAGAGTGCTTCTCTTGCTTGTTGAACAACAGACCTGGGAGAACCTCTGCCTTAAAAGTGCGGTTGTGTTGGGAACACAACCTCTCTACCGACAGAAGAGGAAAACATCATGGGCACATCCAGGAGACACTTGCAGAAAAAAGTGTAAGGGCGATTTAGTCCTCTGTTAGCTGCCGTCTGCAGCTTGGCAGAAGAGCTGGGAAGGCCAAGCGTGTTTCCTGGGATGTGTCTCAGAGGAATGAGCTCTTGAACAAGACATGTGAAGAGAAGGGAAAAAAGAGAGAAGGAGGCTAACAGATAGAGAGGGCAAAACCACAGAGGACACGTTCTCTATCAGGGCAGGGCTCGTAGTGTTTCATGAGTGGTTTTTCTGGCTTGGCAAATTCAGAAAGGTACTGCAACTCCAAGGCTCTGTATGAGCAGGGATGCCCAACAAACCGCACCCATACCAAACCAAACCTCTCGTCCTCTTCACCTCAGCAGCTCCTTGCCTTTATGCAGAAGTTTTCCCAGAGGTGTCATTAAAAACATCAAGTAAAACGCTCGGGCAGGTCATCTGGGGAATATTGAGCTTGCCTCAAGATGCATCCGGAATCCTTCAAATTAGGTGCCGCCACTGCTACATTACGCAGTTGCCATTCATCATAACGGAGGATGGGTCCGGAGCATTTGTGATCTCTTTGCCAGTGTGAGATACATTGAAGCCAGAGAGGTTTCAGTGGCATGAGATAAAGGACAAGCTCACTAAGCACAATGAAGGGGGTGATTTCTCTTCTTTCCATTTCTTATTTCACTGGGGAATGGTCTAAAGCTATCCTTACAACAGAAGTCTAAGAGGGCTTCCTTTTGCAATTCAGATAGGTCACTCACTCTCTCTCCTGCTTCTTTCTCTTTGTTCCTCATTTTCTGGTTTGGTGCCATTTTTCACAGTGTTTTTGAGCACTTTCCAGAAAAAAAACAACTGGGAAGAAGAAAATTCCTTGTTGACATCATAGTCGCTGTCTTTTCTCATGTATCTTTTCTAAAAAGAACTCTGCTTTGGAGAAAGATTCGTTCATTTCTGAGGGCTGTGGTGATACCTATGAAAATGATCACCAATTTCAGGAGTGTTAATCCAGTGATGAGAAAGAAAGCAGATGGAATTTCAAGTCAAGATGAGTTTTGTGACATCACCAGCATTTCCTGCTCTGATCTGAACCAGGAGCGAAGATCCTGTCACAGCTGAGCACAGCAAAAGGACTTCTCTTTTACCAAAGGCACCTTTGAAAGCCTTTAGCCACAGGGTTTCTGTGTACCAGCCATGCTGCTGGCAGGCGGGCCCTGCACACGCTGCCTTCATCTTCTCCAGCATTTCCTAACACAATTTCATCAGGCATTCATGCTTTCAGACCTTCATTTAACATATTGATAGGCTGCTGTTTTATGGAGATGCCTTTTGGAGAAATAAAGAGCTGGTGGGCAACCCCCAGGAAAGCACAGCTGTGATACAAAGCGATGGGTCCAAGAGCTCTACGGCTTCCATGACACGAGAGGTGTACTCCGTAAGCTATTTTCCATTTCTGTCCTTCATTTCCCTATCATGAGCCTACAAGGTGTACAAGGTATATTGACCTCCTCTGTGTAAGAAGAGAGCACCCGCAGAATCCTGAGTTTGTCAAAAGAGGTGCCAGGTGTGAGCTTTCTATCGAAGGGCATCAGATCAGCCAGTGCCAGGTGGCAGGAAATTTGTCTGGAGCAGGTACTTGCCCTAGGTCTGTTTCAGTCCCAGGTGAGCCTCTCAGAAAAACCCAGAGCTGACCACTGAAAACAGAGAGGGTCACAGTCTGGAGCAGAGATTTGCATCCAAACTTTCTCTCTAGTTCCACCATGGCAAATCAGCTTTTGACAGGAAAGAATTCATGATGTTTTCTCTTTCTCTGTTTTGCCCAGAGGCTAACTATGGCAACCCCAGGGAACATCTTTATCTTTTCCTTTCTACTGGGCTCCATACCCTGAACAAAGAGAAACCTATGTGTGGGGGACTATGGTGAGTCCGTGGATTCCCTGATGGAGGGCATGGGAACAGAGATCAGCCTTGAAGATATATAAGGCCTACTTGTGAGAAAGATGGGAGTAAAGGAGTATCCAGAGATATTAAGGTGTACCCATGAGAGAGAAGGGATATACCCGTGACAGAGAAGGGAGTAGAAGAGCAACATTGACGATAGCAAAATTAGCCAATGAGATGTTACTGCTGTAACTTGTAACCAATAGTGAAGAGACACATGAATTGGTAAAACTGTACAAAAATGCACTTGTGGCAATAAATGGCATCTAATACTTTCATCCTGGAAGAACTTGGTCTATGTCGTTTGTCAGTCTCAACCGCAACACCTATGCTGCTTCTGTGACATCACTTCACAGTATGAGATTTTTTAAATGGATTGTTTGCATTTATGGTATGTCTTCCCTCTGTCGTATCGTCACTCGTCATTGCTCGTCCTTGATCATCATTCATGAGGTTTTGGTGGTTTAAAATCAGCCTGTCGTATCATAACATTCCAAAAGCAGCAGCATACGGAGGTTTTGGAGTCAAGGGATCCCCAAACTGGGGATTAATTTTTTGGTGCAGAGTCATGTCTTGGCCAGAGGTATGGATGTGGAGAGATGTGACTCAGGTTCTTCAGTCCCCTGATTGGAAAACAGTACACACAATAGTTAAGGTCCTTAAACAAAAGGCTTTTATTTTGCAGTTTGCCTAATTGGCAAATGATTTGGTGACCAAAGGATTTACGTTATTTTAGGTTCAACTGGTAAACATAAAAAGCTTGCAGCACATGTGAGGCTGTCAATCTTACATTACTATATTACTTATGAAAAGGAAAGCAAATGAATAGAGATATGTGGAAGAAAGAAAGAAAAGAGAGAAAGAGAGAGAGAAAGACTTCACCATCCTTATGGCTCCGCTTCATGTGTGATGGGGTTCGTAGTCCCTGATCCAGTGGCATGCAGTGTCCTCTGGTGTCTTGTTCGGTTCCTGTGGTGAGACTGGTGGGTGGAGTGGTCCTCAGGATGGTGGGCGCACTGAAGCGTTTGCACGTGGGCTTCTTATCGTCCTCTGGATTGCCTGCTTGTGTAATCGCTGGTCTTTTGCACAGGCATCACTGGGGGGTGATTGTGAAAGATGGAAAAGTCCTGAAGGGTCTCAGGCCACCTTGAAGGGTTTGGGCAGTCTGGGGACTTCTCCCTTAGTGCCATGCTGGGCCTACCAGGACACGGGGCTACGTGCCCTGCAACACGTCCCACACCTTCTGTATCAGCCAGCCGGCTTTTTCTGGGGCTCCTTAGCTTGTCATTGATATGTAAATCACAATTCACCTTATCACCAATTGTCCCATCTGCTCCTTGTCCCATCTCCTGTGGCTGGATATTGCAGAACTGTTTTTCACACGATGTTTGGGACACTATCCTTTCAGTCTCTGACAAGGTGGAACAGCCCAGTGACTGTTGGATTCTGACCTGAAGGACATGCTGAGCCTGATGCCTCTATTCCAGCTGAGTGGAGGTATCTTTTTGTATTATACTGTATCATGTCTCTTACTCAAAGATAAAATCTTTGCATCTCAAAATTTAAATTTTAATTTAAATTTTCTGTTTCTAAGATTTCTTTTTTTGCTATCTGATGCTGGGTAAGAGTGGCTAATTAAATGATTACACTGTGGTCTCAGCTAGAATTTTTGAAAAAGTTTGAACTTCCTAGCTTATTAGTGATGCAAATGGAAGTCTTTGAGCCCTTACTCTTGTCTGCATTTTCTCTAGGTTAGGCACTTCAAATTACCTCTAACATTTTACAGCACTGGAACTGGTGATTTGAAAGGGTTACTCATTCATAAAAAGAGTAAAGACCCTTTGCCTGCTTAATAACTGTGTCATATATTGTCCCTCCTTCTTGAATAAACCTTGTCGAAATGTATCTTTAATAGATATTCTTGGAACACCACTTTTAAATAATACTTTGAATAATTAAGAAATACACAGGATTTTATTTTAAATAATTTAATGAAATATTGTATTTTTTCAGCTGAACTAAATGTTAAATTTTCTGGGCAAGCACAGTTATGCCTTTATGTAAGAATGATTTTGCAGAGTAATGGTGACTTCCAAAAAGCCCCCCAACACAAACCACAACTGTATGCCATATACAGACAGTGGAACTCAGCCCTTACACTTTGGGGTGGGATGAGTGCTGAAACTACAGTGAGCAGCACGGGCTCTGGCAAGCTCTCGGTCTAACAAAGACCAGCCTCCTGCAGTGAGTATTAGCAGTTGTTTTGGATGTAATGACATGCCCTGCCAAATCTGTCCCCATGCTGACCTGGAGATTCAGCAGGACAGCTGAGCTGCACGCAGGGCGCTCCTGTGCAGACTGGCAGCAGGCGCAGGTGCAGTGCAGCTGATGAGCACTGCATCGCACTGGCATAGGTGCAGTGTTCTCAGACCTCAGCTCAAATCTCCTTCAGCATGGTGCTGTATTATTTCAGGGTGGAGGTTTTTAGAGGGAATTGTCCAAGTGGCTTCATGTAGACATTCTTCTTGGCTGTGTTCCTTTAAAAAGAAGGGACAGCATCACAGCAAGGGGCTGGGAGCCTACAGCACAAGGAGGCAGAAAGTAGGTGGACAGATAGGTCTCTATAGTGGCAGAAGAAAACTTCCTGTGGCCCTGAGATCACTGCAGTGCAGCCATTCAGTTGACTAAAATCAAGCCAGCAAGCGAGGACTTGTCCTGGACATCCACAGCAGGCAAGGGGAGGCTCTCTTATCTCTCTGCAAGCAGTCTGTCTTCAGACATGTAATGGAGCACAAACTATACTGAGTGATACACAAGCCTCTCCAGGCAGCTACCCCAGGTAAATAATGTGTGCTCATGTAGCTTGACCAGTTGGTTGCAGACAACATTGAGAGGAGTGGTGAGCAGGGGAATATGATCCTCTCTGGGTAGATTAAATAAGCAACCTGTTGAATTTGGAATTCTTTTAATAGTGTTTATACAAAACCACTTTAAAGTATGCATTTAAGCAAGCAGGCCACTTAGGGGATTTTGAATTAATCTGTAAGATTCTCCATATCCCAGAGGCTTTGATATGTGAAATATAACAGGATACAAAAATGAAATGTTTTTTAATAGAATGATCGTCTTGTTCTGAGGTAGTTTTTTAAGGTATTAAGTTAGAAATATCTAGTTTATTACCATCTCAATGAGGTATGTTCTGGATATCCTTAGTGATATACATATAAAAAGGGAAAAGAGACAGAAATAAGAACACTGAGTCTGTTTCTAAGAATTAAGTCTTCTTTGGTGAAATCTTTTTGAGTGAGTTCACCGCTGACTGCTAAACCTTAGAGTACACCGAACAAGTCTCACAACCTGTGTTGGCACATGTGGAGGCCTGTATCTAGTGGAGTGCCTCAAGGGTCGGTACTGGGACCAGTACTATTCAATATATTCATCAACGAATTGGATGAGGGAACTGAGTATACTATCAGCAAGTTTGCTGATGACACCACACTGGAGGAGTGGCTGACACGCCAGAAGGCTGTGCTGCCATCCAGTGAGACCTGGACAGGCTGGACAGTTGGGCAGGGAAAAATTTAATGAAATATAAGAAGGGCAAGTGTAGAGTCTTACATCTGGGTAGGAACAACCCCAGGTTCCAGTATAGGTTGGGGAATGACCTGTTAGAGACCAGTGTAGGGGAAAGGGACCTGGGGGTCCTGGTGGACAGCAGGATGACCATGAGCCAGCACTGTGCCCTTGTGGCCAGGAAGGCCAATGGCATCCTGGGGTGTATTAGAAGGAGGGGGGTTAGTAGGTCAGAAAGGTTCTCCTCCCCCTCTACTCTGCCCTGGTGAGACCTCATCTGGAATATTGTGTCCAGTTCTGGGCCCCTCAGTTCAAGAAGGACAGGGAACTGCTGGAGAGGGTCAAGCGCAGGGCCACAAAGATGATGAAGGGAGTGGAGCATCTCCCTTACGAGGAAAGGCTGAGGGAGTTGGGTCTCTTTAGCTTGGAGAAGAGGAGACTGAGGGGTGACCTTATTCATGTTTATCGATATATAAAGGGTGAGTGTCATGAGGATGGAGCCAGGCTCTTCTTGGTGACAACCAATGATAGGACAAGGGGCAATGGGTGCAAACTGGAACACAGGAGGTTCCACTTAAATTTGAGAAGAAACTTCTTCTCAGTGAGGGTGACGGAACACTGGAACAGGCTGCCCAGGGAGGTTGTGGGGTCTTCTTCTCTGGAGATATTCAAAACCCGCCTGGACGCCTTCCTCTGTAACCTCATCTGAGTGTTCCTGCTCTGGCAGGGGCATTGGACTAGATGATCTTTTGAGGTCCCTTCCAATCCCTAACATTCTGTGATTCTGTGATTCTGTGATGTCTTGTGCAGAAGATAACTCCTTAGAAGTTACTATGGAATCATAGAGAATGAACAGAAACAACCCAGATGTTTGCTTTTTGATAAGCAAATTATGTATTTTAAATGAGGTGCCAATGAACTGAACAGCTCGGTAGCAAAAAATAAAAACAGACAAAATATTTTTCTTCTAAAGATGAAGAAGCCTCGCTTTGCATGATTTCAGCCTGTTCTGCTGTGCCATAGGTTAATAACAATGATCTCTTGACTTCCTCCTTCTCTTAGCTTGTCACATAGGTTTATTTTTCTTTCTATTTTTGGAGATGGAGAAAGTGAGAAAAGTAGGACCACGAAGATCCACTTGCAAGGGGCAAAAATGACATCTGAAAAATAAACTCTTCAGCCTTCTCAGGCTTTTGAATACTTCAGCACTAGGTAGATACTTTCTGGTGGGTATGCAAGTTCCTTGGATTAGTTCTGCAATGGAGCAGTTGGTAGCTCTTTTCTTTTTTTCCAAGAAGTGGTTGTGCATCATGCAGGTGCTGTTCTGAATTAACTCCCTAGCAGTTTCCTGTCTTATTGGGGCTTTATTTTCTTCATCTGTAGCTTGGCCATAATAGCTACTTCTGTAGTACTATAAACATGAAGACAGCTCAGGTATATCTACCTCAGGTCTCAAAAGAAAAGTACATCACAGATATTAAGATTTTAGGCTGCATCTTATTCCATCTGTTTCTAAAAAGCTTCATTAATGATCTAGCTTTGAAGCTAGTAGCTTATTATTGCTGTTTAGCACTGGGCTGGCAGCTAAGTGGCAAAACAGTTGCTCACTCACCTTTTCTTCCCCAGAGGGAAGGAAGGGAAAGAGGAGGAAAGACTCATGGCTTGAAATAGAAACAGATTTAATAAAACAACAGTAAAATAAAAATGGTACAAAGCAAGTACTTATCCACTAGAACGCCTGCTCCCAGCAATGAACGCCAGCAGGTGGACACTGTGAGCACAGCGAGTTCAGTAAAGGTGCAGAAAGCAACAGCAGGGCACAGGGAAGGTTCTGGAACCAGGTTTTTCCACAGCTCAGATGCCAGCCCATGGGGAGGAAGAGACACTGTCTGTGTATTGCCGCATGCGATCATCTGTGTCACTCACTGTTGGTACATCATCTGTCCTCTTGGATAATGCTAATGTACTGGCAGACAACGACGGTGTGCTCAGAACCCACTCGTGCCACATGGGTCTGGTAACTCTGAGTGCATCTGGATCTAGTGGTGTGTTCGGGTCATTCAGGTCAGTAAAAATCAGCTCCTGCACAGCTATTTCCCTCAAATTCTTAACACCTCTCTCAGTAGTTGTCCATTTACCTGAGTGATATATGACATCATCCCTAAAGAGATACCCGTTTTTCACAACTGCTTGTCTTCTTGACCCTTGAAGTCCAAACCATCAGTTCCATTATCCCAACAGCAGAGCAGCCAAGTAACAAGTTGCTTGCCTTCCTGATGGCTGTAATCTTTACATATGTCTCACTTAGAGACAGGGACTGGGTGGTTACCTCTTGTTCTTCATCCTGTGGTGCTCCCAATTGACCTGCTCTTCGTTTATTTCTTCTTCTTTGCAGGGGCTACCAACACGAGTAAGTCGTCAGCAGTGGCTTCGGTGCCTGTTGTCATGGGGGAAGTGGCTGTAGTGTCTGTCTTGGGGAATGCTGTGGCTACGGTGCACGTTGCTGAGGTTTGAGTAATCACCATGGGTGTTGCCTGGGTTTGAATAGTTGTGGTATCCGCTCTAGAGTTGTGCATAGCCGCAATTCCTCTTATGGAGCTTGATGCAGCTGTGGTGCCCACCACAGGGAGTGGGGTAGCTCCAGTACTTGTCATGGGGGCTGCAGTGGGGGTCAGGATGGCTGCAGCAGCCGCGGTGCCTGAGCTGCACCGACGTTCTACCCTCAGCAAGACCAGGAACTGGGACACATTTAGGAAGCCTAACAATGTGAGCATGATGGTTTAAACATCCCATGGGTATCCAAAATTCTCAGAAACTGTGGGAATTACCCTGGCGGGGAACGGGAAGCTGTAAAGAGATTTATTCCCCGTAGCTGGGTCTCTTTAGCTTGGAGAAGAGGAAACTGAGGGGTGACCTCATTAGTGTTTATAAATATATAAAGGGTGAGTGTCAGGAGGATGGAGCCAGGCTCTTCTCGGTGACAACCAATGATAAGACAAGGGGCAATGGGTATAAACTGGAACAAAGGAGGTTCCATTTAAATTTGAGAAGAAACTTCTTCATGGTGAGGATGACAGACACTGGAACAGGCTGCCCAGGGAGGTTGTGGAGTCTCCTTCTCTGGAGACATTAAAAACCCGCCTGGACACCTTCCTGTGTAGCCTCATCTGGGTGTTCCTGCTCTGACGGGGGGACTGGACTAGATGATCTTTCGAGGCTCCTTCCAATCCCTAACATTCCGTGATTCTGTGTGATTCTGTGATCAGCTCGGGGGCTCGGTGCAAAACCAAAGGTGTAATTATGCACAAAGTCCACTGCAGGGCGCCCGGAGGAGGCAGGTGGAGCTGCTGCGCCTGTTTCACTTGGCGCTTTGCCTGCTGCCGTTGAATATAGCACATATAAATAGGCCATCGGTCCCGCGCGAATGTGTTTTATGGTATTACAGCCTAATATTAAACAACACAGCATAGTGATACCTTAAACCCACCGTCCATAAGTGAAAAAATGCTCAAAACCAACGATGAACAGTGTATATGGCAAGTAAGGTAATTTGTATGGCGAATAAGGTAATACACAGTATAGTTCTGAACACAGCTGTAAAAACAAATTCCATAGCATTCTGTCCAACAACCACACCAACCGAACTGAAATAATGAATGCTTGTGACAAATCCAACCTTCTGTTTAAAAATCTGCTGCCAGACTCAAACAAAAAACCCTCAGACTGTGAGTGCAGCTCTCTACCAACAGAACTATACAAATTCCTTCATACTGAAAAGTCTGAAACTCTCCCAGGTGAGCTATTCATGTTTAGGCACCAAATTAACTCCAAATTCACACTGAGACATTTACGTTTAGGTGCCAAAATTAACATGTTTGGTGCCAAATTAACTGTCGCCATTAGCGCTGGGCTGGCAGCTAAACAACGAAACAACTGCTCGGTCACTTGTCCTCTGGAAGGAAGGAGGGGAAAGAGAAGGAAAGACTTGTGGGTTGAAATAGAAACGGATTTAATAAAACAATAGCAAAATAAAAACAATACAAACCAAATACTCAGGCACTAGAATGCGTGCTCCCAGCAGGTGGACACTGTGAGCACAGCGAGTTCAGTAAAGGTGCAGAGAGCAACAGCTGGACTGTGCTAACTATCAGTAAGAGAATTGACTAACCTCCTGGAAAATTACCTCAGTTCAGCCAAACCAGCACACCTCTAAAAGTACACAGGAAAACATTTGTGCCAACATATACTTGAGGTCAGTTTAAAATGTCACTGTACAGGCTACTGAGTGGAGGTACAGTGTTTTTCATCTATTTGTGCACCGCAATGATCACTAAAGAAGAGAATCCTTATGTGAACTTTTTAGTGTAAATTGTTTATTTTCTACTTGCAGCTCTGTAACTACATATGATACAGTGAGAAAATACTTGCATTCTATTTCCATGAGAGGAAAGGTCATGTAGCCTAAATAAAGGAAATGATATATCTATATAGAGCATGGAGCAGTCTACTGAGGCACATACTGTCTTTACTGGTTATATTAAAGCAGTGCAGGGGAAAATCAGTAAAGGAATTAATCCCTTTGCTAAGTGTTGTTCACCTAAATAAGTAAGAAATGTTCTCTGCCCCAGAGATCAGTCCTCTATTTGTCTGACAGAGCTTGAAGAACCCTGATGGACTGAGAAGTTTCAGTGACAGCGATTTAGCAGAAAAACAGAAATTAAAACTTTCCACTTACCTATTTGTATTGTACTGTTTTTTCTAACTGCATTAGGGGAATAGGTTAGTATTTCTTCAGACTATAGTACAGAGATTCCTTACAATACAAGTGGTATCATATGTGAATATGTGCTTTGTGTCTTTAATTAAAACTTTCCTTGTTGACATGGTTTAGCATGGGTTGCTGCAGACATCAAGATATATATCTATATTGGTATCTCATTTTTTAAGAACTTATCTGTTTTTAACAGGATTACATTAACTTGGACCAATGACAGCAACAAGGAGAATACTGAAACTGACGTCTGCCGTATTTAAAAGACTGCCTAATGCAGTGCAGCAGAGATACTCTGTTCATGACTGTCTGAAAAGGATGGCAACTTGCCTTCAAAACAGCGTTTAAATGGAAAGTATAATTCAGCGCTGTGCTACTGCAGGATGTTTTAAACAGACTGTCAGCTACAGCTGATCCCTGCTTTGGACACTGGAGTTTTTCATTGTCCCAAATGGTTTGATCTGCTGGTTCAGCACATGCCTGAAGGTAATACGCAGTCACTCCTCAGAAATATTTTAATGACAGTGAAACTCAAAATGATCAATCAGATTTTCTGTATTTTCACTTTTTCAGGGGGATACAGGCACCTAATTTGTTAATAGTTCCATTTGGAGGGGTTAGCATATTGCTTCCATATGTCTTATGAAGTCGGGATATTGCATAAGCATCACTATAAAGAGAAGCCACACCACTTATATATTTTTTTTCTTCTCTCCAGAGGACATTTTCATTTCTCTTCATAGAAACAAGCTTTAAAGGCCATACACTTCCACTTGTTCATCTTCTGTGTTTGAGAGCCAGCAAAACTAACTTGAAACTCTCTTGCTCTTTGATTATTTGTCTTTGCTTTGCAAAATTTACGCTTTACATGTTAGTGTAGAAATGAACAAAAGACTGTCATTTGGATTAAAAATTATAACCCATCCATAATATAATTCTTGTCAAGGACTAGCACTGTAAAAGGAATCAGAACTCTGCTCTTCTCCTGAATGATCATAAGTTCTCTTCTGGCTGAGAATACTAGTTTGCTCTCAAAAGCTGTGGAGGAGTGATTAAAGAGAAGAGATGGACACTTCTGAAAGTTGTATCTACTTATGAACCTCCACATGGTGGTTCAGACATCAACCAGTGCTGGCTGAAGTAGGCTCCAGCACTCCTTTGGCCATTCTAGAGCACTGTCTGCTCTGTGGGAAGAGTTTTCCTGGTCTAGGGAGTCCAGCACCTGTTATACAGACAACAGTGAATGAAAATCCGATACACAGAAGGAAAAATACCCATCTTTGAAATGCAGAGGTAGAAGATGTATGTAGTTTAATCTCAGAGTTTCACTTCAATAGCTAAAAACTTTTCACTAATTTCAGACTGCATTTGGCTGACTGATTTTCATGTGTCTTACTCTTGAGATGGAGTATGTCCATTTATCATCTCCTTCATTTTGGAAACATCCCATTCATTGATCTTTGCACCAATCTTATGTAGGTTTTCTTGAATGTCCAGACCCTTGATTATCCCTGTCCAAGGAAGACTTAGGTTTAAAAATCAGGAAAAAAACCCTTCATTTTTGCTATGTTAGTTTGATAGAATCTTGTCTGAAAAAAAATCTAGAACTTTACCTCCCCTGCAGGCAATGGTCTTGCATTCTCAGTGAGTGCAAGTGAGTTTTATCCATCACAAGAGACGTACTTTCAAATAAAAAGCACTGAATGCTTTATCCAGAATTGTAGGAGAGAGTTAAACACTGGCTAATATAAAATAGGTAACATCTATGTAACCATTGTGTAATTTTTTGATACCACATGTGGGACTTGGCTGAATCTTCACTGTAATGTAATTACTTGGGGTGAATTTTATTGCCTTTGTGGTATGACACTTGTGGAATTTACTTCCAACTTACGTAGTGTTAACAATCCTCTATTTGTTATTTGAGTCTGAAACTCTGTCTTTTGGTCCCCTTTGAATGGACCATTAACAATACGGCAGCCTTACGTATGAACACCTTATTTTTCTTGTTGTATTGTTCCTATTCTTTCAAATCTAACATGGCTATCAGAAAATAAAGAGGAGTACACCTCGATGGCAGTTACTATGGCTTGGATAATCAGTTGCTGGTGTAATACCTCATACAGGGAAGAGGCATACCTAATTTAAATGACAGAATCACATTAACCCTGGCTCTGGCCTTCTAGAATTTTTGCAATCACCTTGGAACACCCTAATATTTTCTTTTGTAAAAGTTACATCTAAGTAGCTTGGAGATACCTAAGTAACTGTCATTCAGAATTACTATTTTAAATTATTATCCACATACAACATCTTGGGTGAAGCGTTTTATAGAAATGAAAAGTAATGGCAGAGCTCTTTACTTCTACTTCAGTAGTTCACAGTGTTCAGCTACTATACTGTAGCCTTCAATTTATTTCAAACAACAGTGTTATCTGACCTTGGAAGGACTAAAATGCCAAATGTCCAGAGTGATATGAACCAGCACTCAGCTGGAATACAGGCATCAGTCTCAGCAAGTTCTTCAGGTCACAATCCAGCAGTCAGAACACTGTTTAACCTGCAGAAACATAAATAATTTTACTGCGCAGGAGCCAGAGTATCTGCAAGAGTGCTTTATCCAAAACGCTTCTGAACAACAATCTCTGAGAAAACTGGCCTTAAGAAAAAGCTTTGAGAAACATTTTCCATAAAGTGTTTCAGACTCAAGCACGGGCCATTATGATGTGCTTTTTTAGAGTTACCAGAGTGGGCATCACCAAGATAAAGGAACCGATCCTGTATCTCCAGAATAACAGAAGCCATGGAACGTTGTATAATTCTTGCATGAGTGAGGACTCCAGGATGTGGCCCACCGGTTCTTCAGACCAATTCCATGTCAGCCTTTGCAACCCGGTCAGGCACAAAGGGTCCCAGGGCTGAGGGGACGAACCAAACTCTTTCGTTCCCAGGGAAGCCATGTGAGGCACGGGCCACACAACAGGCACGCTACACAAATCATCACGGTGCTCAGGACCCTGTGTAAGTGATTGTGTAAGGAAATGCTCCAGACCACTTTCAGTTGCCTGCAGACAGCTCACCTAAAGGGAAGATCCCCGCACGGGGTGGAATTTGGTCATTTGTAAACTCACAGAAGTTAAACATCAACAGGAAATTTAAAATCAAGCATGATTCAGAAAACACTGATTCCAAGCCCTTAGTATGAATCTGCTGGCATCTGGGAAAGATGTCTTTAGTCACTGTGCTTGGCCTTAAGATCTTAACGAAGTGCTTCCGTCAAACAGCAGCCTATCAATACGTTAAATGAAGGTCTGAAAGCATGAATGCCTGATGAAATTGTGTTAGGAAAGGCTGGAGAAGATGAAGGCAGCGTGTGCACGGCCCGCCTGCCAGCAGCATGGCTGGTACACAGAAACCCTGTGGCTAAAGGTTTTCAAAGGTGCCTTTGGGAAAAGAGAAATCCACAGTTCTCAGAAATTAACAAATCTTTCTCCAAGGCAGAATTCTTTTTAGAACAGATATGTGAGAAAAGACAGCGACTATGATGTCCACAAGGAACTTTCTTCTTCCCAGTTGGTTTTCTCTGGAAGTGCTCAAAAAACACTATGAAAAATGGCACCAAACCAGAAAGTGAGGAACAAAGAGAAAGAAGCAGGAGAGAGAGTGAGCGACCTCTCCAAAATGCAAGTGGAAGCCCTCTTAGACATAGTATTGTAAGGATAGCTTTAGACCATTCCCCAGTGAAATAAGAAATGGAAAAAATCACCCCCTTCATTGTGCCTGGTGAGCTTGTCCTTTATCTTATGCCACTGAAACCTCCCTGGCCTCAATGCATCTCACCTAGGTTTGTACTCACACTGGCAGAGATCACAAATGCTCCGGACCCATCCTCCGTTATGATGAATGGCAACTGCGTAGCCTAGCAGTGGCGGCACCTAATTTGAAGGATTCCGGATGCATTTTGAGGCAAACCCAGCATTCCCCAGATGACCTGCCCGAGCGTTTTACTTGATGTGTTTAATGACACCTCTGGGAAAACTTCTGCATAAAGGCAAGGAGCTGCTGAGGTGAAGAGGACGAGAGGTTTGGTTTGGTATGGGTGCGGTTTGTTGGGCATCCCTGCTCATACAGAGCCTTGGAGCTGCAGTACCTTTCTGAATTTACCAAGCCAGATAAACCACTCATGAAATACTACGAGCCCTGCCCTGATAGAGAACGTGTCCTCTGTGGTTTTGCCCTCTCTATCTGTTAGCCTCCTTCTCTCTTTTTTCCCTTCTCTTCACATGTGTCATTCAAGAGCTCATTTCTCTGCAACACATTCCAGGAAACACACTTGGCCTTCCCAGCTCTTCTGCCAAGCTGCAGACAGCAGCTAACAGAGGATTAAATCACCCTTACACTTTTTTCTGCAAGTGTCTCCTGGGTGTGCCCATGATGTTTTCCTTTTCTGTTGGTAGAGAAGTTGTGTTCCCAACACAACCGCACTTTTAAGGCAGAGGTTCTCCCAGGTCTGTTGTTCAGCAGGCGAGAGAACCATGCTTCTCCTGAACTAAAAACCTTCTAAGGGTCCTTTGCCTGAAATTTTGCTTGTCTGCATATCTTTTTGTTATCTGTGCATCCTCAAGATTGTCCTCTCTCGACCTACTAACCACCCTCCTTCTAATACACCCCAGGATGCCATTGGCCTTCCTGGCCACAATGACACAGTGCTGGCTCATGGTCATCCTGCTGTCCACCAGGACCCCCAGGTCCCTTTCCCCTACACTGCTCTCCAACAGATCATTCCCCAACTTATACTGGAAGCTGGGGTTGTTCCTGCCCAGATGCAAGACTCTACACTTGCCCTTCTTATATTTCATTAAATTTTTCCCTGCCCAACTGTCCAGCCTGTCCAGGTCTCGCTGGATGGCAGCACAGCCTTCTGGCGTGTCAGCCCCTCCTCCCAGTGTGGTGTCATCAGCAAACTTGCTGGCAGTGCACTCTATTCTGTCATCCAAGTCCTTGACGAATATATTGAATAGTACTGGTCCTAGTACCAACCCCTGAGACACTCCACTAGATTACAGGCCTCCAACTAGACTCTGCTCCATTGACCACAACTCGCTGGCCTCTTTCCTTCAGCCAGTTCGCAGTCCACCTCACTACCCGATCATCCAGTCCACACTTCCTCAGGTTAGCTGTGAGGATGCTGTGGGAGACTGTGTCAAATGCTTTACTGAAATCAAGATAGACCACATCCGCTGCCTTGCCATCATCTAGCCACCTGGTTATGCCCTCATAGAAGTCTATGAGGTTGGTCAAGCATGACTTCCCCTTGGTGAAGCCATGTTGACTGTCCCTGATGACCCTCTTATCCCTGGTATGTCTTAAGATGGCACCAAGGATAAGGTGTTCCATCACTTTCCCAGGGATGGAGGTGAGGCTGACCGGTCTATAGTTGCCCGGGTCCTCCTTCTTGCCCTTTTTGAAGACCGGAGTGACATTTGCTTTCCTCCAATCCTCAGGCACCTCTCCCGTTTCCCAAGACTTGGCAAAGATGATGGAGAGCGGTCCAGCAATTACTTCAGCCAGCTCCCTCAGCACCCGCGGGTGCATCCCATCTGGACCCATGGATTTATGGATGTCCAGATTGCTTAACTGGTCCCTAACCCAGTCCTCATCAAGCAAGGCAAACTCCTCCATTGCCCTGCCTTCCTCTGGGGCCTCAGGGGTACGGGGCTCCTCAGGACAGCCTCCGGCAGAGTAGACAGAGACAAAGAAGGCATTCAGTAACTCTGCCTTCTCTGTATGTTCTGTCACCAGGGCACCCACCTCGTTCATCAGTGGGCCTACATTGCCTCTGGTGTTAGTTTTATCTGCCATGTATTTGAAGAAGCTCTTCCTGTTGTCCTTCACCCCTCTCGCCAGGTTTAACTCTAAGGAGGCCTTAGCTTTCCTAGTTGCCTCCCTACATCCTCTGACAACAGCCTTATATTCTTCCCAAGTGGCCAGCCCCTCCTTCCATGATTTGTAAACCCTCCTCTTCCACTTGAGTTTGCCCAGCAGTTCCCTGTTTAACCACGCAGGTCTCCTGGCTCCCTTCCTTGACTTCCTGCGCGTCGGGATGCTCTGATCTTGAGCTTGGTAGAAGCAGTCCCTGAATGTTAACCAACTATCTTGGGCCCCTTTACCTTCAAGCAGCCTTGCCCACGGGATTTCCTCCAGCAATTGTTTGAAAAGGCCAAAGTCAGCCCTGCTGAAGTCCAGGGTTGCAATTCTGCTGGGTATTCTGCTCCCACCACAGGAGATTCTGAACTCCACCATCTCATGGTCACTGCAACCAAGGCGGCCCTCCACCTTTACTGCTTCAACCAGACCCTCCTTGTTCGCGAGGACGAGATCCAGCAGCGCACCTCTCCTAGTCGGCTCCTCCACCATTTGCATCAGGAAGTTATCGTCAATGCAGTGGAGGAACCTCCTAGACTGAGGCTGACTGGCTGAGTAGTCCTTCCAGCAAACATCAGGGTAGTTAAAATCCCCCACGAGAACCAGGGCCTTTCATTGTGAGGCTGCTCTCAGCTATCTGTAGAAGGCCTCATCAACATCCTCACCCTGATCTGGTGGCCTGTAATAGACTCCCACAACAGTATCACCCCTGCCAGCCTGCCCCTTAATTCTCACCCACAGACTCTCATCTCGCTCCTCATCCGCCCCTGGACAGTACTCTATACATTGTAGTTGCTCTCTCACGTAAAGAGCAACTCCACCACCACGCTTGGCTGGCCTGTCTTTCCTGAAAAGGACATAGCCATCCATGACCACATTCCAGTCATGTGAGCTGTCCCACCAGGTCTCTGTTAATGCCACCAGATCATAATCTCCTGACCGAACGCAGGTTTCTAACTCCTCCTGCTTATTCCCCATGCTGCGCGCATTGGTGTACAGGCATTTCAGGGAGCGAGCCGAGTACACCGATTTCACCCTAGGGGCCTGAGGGGCCTCCCGGTCTTTATGGATTCCAGCATGCTGCCCCACTGATGCAAGCCCAGCTACAACCCCATCCCCCTTCAAATCTAGTTTAAAGCCCTGCAAATGAGCCCTGCTAATTCCTGTCCCAGCATCCTTTTACCCCTGTGGGATAAACCTTTCCCACATATCACTGACCGGACTGGTGTCTTATAAAACCAGCCGTTATCAAAGAACCCAAAGCCCTGCCTGTAGCACCAGTCCCGAAGCCAATCATTTACGGACTTAATTTTTCTATTCCATCCCACATTATCACTCAAAAATGGAAAGAGGGAAGAGGAAAATGTTTCAAGACTCAAGCACAGGCCATTACGATGTGCTTTTTTAGAGTTACCAGAGTGGGCGTCACCAAGATAAGGAAACCGATCCGATGTCTGCACTGAAACAGAAATCACTGAACTTAGTCTTGCATGAGTGAGGACCTAGATTTGTAGCCACACTGGCAAAGACATCACAAATGCTCAGGACCCATCCTCCGTTATGAGGAATGGCAACTGCGTAGCCTAGCAGTGGCAGCACCTAATTTGAAGGATTCCGGATGCATCTTGAGGCAAGCCCAACATTCCCCAGATGACCTGCCCGAGCGTTTTACTTGATGTTTTTAATGACACCTCTGGGAAAACTTCTGCATAAAGGCAAGGAGCTGCTGAGGTGAAGAGGACGAGAGGTTTGGTTTGGTATGGGTGCAGCTTGTTGGGCATCCCTGCTCACAGCCTTTTTCCGGAGTACCTTTCCGAATTTGCCAAGCCAGATAAACCACTCATGAAATACTACGAGCGCTGCCTTGATTGAGAACGTGTCCTCTGTGGTTTTGTCCTCTCTATCTATTAGCCTCCTTCTCTTGTTTTTCCCTTCTCTTCACACGTCTCATTCAAGAGCTCATTTCTCTGCAACACATTCCAGGAAACACTCTTGGCCTTCCCAGCTCTTCCCAGCAGCTAATAGAGGTTTATACCCCCATTACACTTTTTTCTGCAAGTGTCTCCTGGGTGTGCCCATGATGTTTTCCTTTTCTGTTGGTAGAGAAGTTGTGTTCCCAACACATCCGCACTTTTTAGGCAGAGGTTCTGCCAGGTCTGCTCACAGAATCACAGAATTACACAATGTTAGGAATTGGAAGGGACTTTGAAAGATCATCTAGTCCAATCCCCCCCACCGGAGCAGGAACACCTAGAGTAGGTTACACAGGAAGGCGTCCAGGCGGGATTTGAATGTCTCCAGAGAAGGAGAATCCACAACCTCCCTGGGCAGCCTGTTCCAGTACTCCAACACCCTCACTGTGAAAACCTTTCTTCTCAAATTTCAGTGCCATCTCCTTTGTTCCAGTTTATACCCATTGCCCCTTGTCCTATCATTGGTTGTCACCGAGAAGAGCCTGGCTCCATCCTCATGACACTCACCCTTTACATATTGATAAACATGAATGAGGTTGCCCCTCAGTCTCCTCTTCTCCAAGCTAAAGAGACCCAGCTCCCGCAGCCTTTCCTCATAAGGGAGATGCTCCACTCCCTTAATCATCTTTGTGGCTCTGCGCTTGACCCTCTCCAGCAGTTCCCTGTCCTTCTTGAACTGAGGGGCCCAGAACTGGACACAATATTCCAGATGAGGTCTCACCAGGGCAGAGTAGAGGGGCAGGAGAACCTGTCTCGACCTACTAACCCCTCTCCTTCTAATACACCCCAGGATGCCATTGGCCTTCCTGGCCACAATGACACAGTGCTGGCTCATGGTCATCCTGCTGTCCACCAGGACCCCCAGGTCCCTCTCCCCTACACTGCTCTCCAACAGGTCATTCCCCAACTTATACTGGAAGCTGGGGTTGTTTCTGCCCAGATGTAAGACTCTACACTTGCCTTTCTCATATTTCATTAAATTTTTCCCTGCCCAACTGTCCAGCCTGTCCAGGTCTCGCTGGATGGCAGCACAGCCTTCTGGCATGTCAGCCACTCCTCCCAGTGTGGTGTCATCAGCAAACTTGCTGGCAGTGCACTCTATTCTGTCATCCAAGTCCTTGATGAATATATTGAATAATACTGGTCCCAGTACCGACCCTTGAGGCACTCCACTAGATATAGGCCTCCAACTAGACTCCGCCCCATTGACCACAACTCGCTGGCCTCTTTCCTTCAGCCAGTTCGCAGTCCACCTCAGTACCCGATCATCCAGTCCACACTTCCTCAGGTTAGCTGTGAGGATGCTGTGGGAGACTGTGTCAAATGCTTTACTGAAATCAAGATAGAGCACATCCGCTGCTTTGCCATCATCTAGCCACCTGGTTATGCCCTCATAGAAGTCTATGAGGTTGGTCAAGCATGACTTCCCCTTGTTGAAGCCATGTTGACTGCCCCTAATGACCCTCTTATCCTTGATATGCTTTGAGATGGCACCAGGGATAAGTTGTTCCATGACCTTCTCAGGGATGGAGGTGAGGCTGACTGGTCTATAATTGCCCAGGTCCTCCTTCTTGCCCTTTTTGAAGACCAGAGTGACATTTGCTTTCCTCCAATCCTCAGGCACCTCTCCCGTTTCCCAAGACTTGGCAAAGATGATGGAGAGTGGTCCAGCAATGACCTCAGCCAGCTCCCTCAGCACCCACGGGTGCATCTCATCTGGACCCATGGATTTATGGATGTCCAGATTGCTTAACTGGTCCCTAACCCAGTCCTCATCAAGCAAGGCAAACTCCTCCATTGTCCTGCCTTCCTCTGGGGCCTCAGGGGTACGGGGCTCCTCAGGACAGCCTCCGGCAGAGTAGACAGAGACAAAGAAGGCATTCAGTAACTCGGCCTTCTCTGTATGTTCTGTCACCAGGGCACCCACCTCCTTCATCAGTGGGCCTACATTGCCTTTAGTGTTAGTTTTATCGGACATGTATTTGAAGAAACTCTTTCTGTTGTCCTTGACCCCTCTTCCAAGGTTTAATCCTAAGGAGGCCTAGACTCTTCTTGCTGCGTCCCTACATCCTCTGACAACAGCCTTATATTCTTCCCAAGTGGCCAGCCCCTCCTTCCATGATCTTTAAAACTCTCCTCTTCCACTTGAGTTTGCCCAGCATTTCCCTGTTTAACCAAGCAGATCTCCTGGCTCCCTTCCTTGACTTCCTACATGTCGGGATGCTCTGATCTTGAGCTTGGAAGAAGCAGTCCCTGAACGTTAACCAGCTATCTTGGGCCCCTTTACCTTCAAGTACCCTTGCCCACTGCATTTCCCCTAGCAGTTGCTTGAAAAGGCTAAAGTGGGCCCTGTTGAAGCCCAGGGTTGTGATCCTGCTGGGTATTCTGCTCCTGCCACATGAGATCCTGAACTCCACCATCTCATGGTCACTGCAGCCAAGGCGGCCCCCAACCTTTACTGCTTCAACCAGACCCTCCTTGTTAGCGAGGATGAGATCCAGCAGTGCTCCTCTCCTAGTTGGCTCATCCAGCATTTGCATCAGGAAGTTATCGTCAATGCAATGGAGGAACCTCCTGCACTGTGGCTGGCTGGCTGAGTAGTCCTTCCAGCAAACATCAGGGTAGTTAAAATCCCCCACGAGAACCAGGGCCTTTCATTGTGAGGCTGCTCTCAGCTATCTGTAGAAGGCCTCGTCAACTTCCTCACCCTGATCTGGTGGCCTGTAATAGACACCCACAACAGTGTCACCCCTGCCAGCCTGCCCCTTAATTCTCACCCACAGACTCTCATCTCGCTCCTCATCCGCCCCTGAACAGTACTCAATACATTGTAGTTGCTCTCTCACGTAAAGAGAAACTCCACCACGTCGCCTTGCTGACCTGTCTTTCCTGAGAAGGACATAGCCATCCATGACCACATTCCAGTCATGTGAGCTGTCCCACCATGTCTCTGTGTCGTGGTTTGATTGCGGGGTGACAATAAACCCTGGGAGATATACTGTTAACCCGCTCTCCCCCTCCCTCCCCCGTTCACCCCTCCGTCTCCCCGCTTCCCACTAAAGACAGGCGATTGGGAGGAAAAGAAGGACAGAGACAAGAGAATTGGAAAAATTAAACATGTTTTACTAATGCTACCAAGAGAAATAGAGAAAATCATACAAAATATACAAAACCAATCTTGAAAGTCCTGGCAACTGCTCCGGCAGATGTAGGGCCGGCACCCGAAGTCCTGGACTGGACTCGCCAGCCAACCGGAGCTGGATTCAGTCTGTCACTAGGCCTCAGTTTGCAGGGACAACTCGCAAGGTCCTCTCCCAATGTCAGCCATAAGGAAAAGGGACGAGATCCTCGTGATCCCCCACTTTTACATGAAGTATGACGTGAATGGGATGGAATATTTTAGTTGATCAGTTTTTTGGTCGCCTGTTGCAGTTCACTGCTCTTGTGAGATGTGCATCCATCCTTATCAATGACCTCGCATCCCATTACTATGTCTACCAAAACACTGTTAGTATGGCAATTAACATCGTGCAGTTCGGTCTTGACTATTTTCACCTAAAATCAAATCCCCTTGAGGTACACACTGAACCTCTCCATCCTTAAGCATCACCCACCAGGTGCTGCCAGGTCCTTGGGCAAAAACAATCTCACAAATGGGCTTGCCTTTGCCTGAGGCAGGAGTAACCCGGACTGCCTTTCCTAACTTAGTTTTCACGTGTACTACAGGGAGTTGATCTCTTTCTACACTATGTAGCGTTTCTGATTGGGCAGGCCCGGCTCAATTGGTTGATCCTCTAGTGTTGAGCAACCAAGTGGCTTTTGCCAAATGTGAATCCCAGTTTTTAAAGGTTCCACCACCCAGTGCCTCTAGTGTAGTTTTTAACAAACCATTGTACCTTTCAATTTTCCCAGAAGCTGGTGCATGATATGGAATGTGATATACCCACTCAATACCATTTTCTTTGGCCCAATTGTCTATAAGACTGTTTTTGAAAGGAGTGCCGTCGTCCGATGCAATTCTTTCTGGCGTACCATGTCGCCAAAGGACTTGCTTTTCAAGGCCCAAGATAGTATTCCGGGCTGTAGCATGAGGTACAGCATATGTTTCCAACGATCCGGTGGTTGCTTCTACCATTGTAAGTACATAGCGCTTACCTTCACGTGTTTGTGGAAGTGTAATATAATCAACCTGCCAAGCCTCTCTGTACTTACACTTTAACCATCGCCGCCCATACCATACAGGCTTTAACCATTTAGCCTGTTGGATTTCGGTGCAAGTTTCACATTCATGAATAACCTCTAAAATAGTGTCCACAGTTAAGTCCACCCCTCGATGACGAGCCCATTTATAGGTTGCATCTCTACCTTGATGCCCTGAAGCATCATGGGCCCGCCAAGCTAGGAAAAGTTCACCTTTGTGTTGCCAGTTCAAGTCCACCTCACCTACTTTAATCTTAGCAGCTTGATCCGCTTACTGGTTGTTTCGATGTTTCTTCGGTGGCTCGACTTTTAGGCACATGAGCATCTACATGATGAACTTTCACAGGCAGGCTCTCTAGCCGAGCAGCAATGTCTTGCTGCAGTGTGGCAGCCCAAATGGCTTTACTTCTGCGTTGCCGGTTGCTTTTCTTCCATTGCTGTAGCCACCCTCACGAGGCATTTGCCACCATCCATAAGTCAGTGTAGAGATAAAGTACTTGCCACTTTTCTCGTTCAGCAATGTCCAAAGCCAACTGGATGGCTTTCGCTTCTGCAAATTGACTAGATCCACCTTGTCCTTCAGTGGCTTCTGTGACTCATCGTGTGGGACTCCACACAGCAGCTTTCTACCTTCGATGTTTTCCTACAAGACGGCAGGATCTGTCTGTGAACAGTGCATACTGTTTTTCAGTCTCTGAAAGTGTATTATACGGTGGTGCTTCTTCAGCACGTGTTACTTCCTCCTCGTCTGGGGACATCTCAAAGTCTTTACTTTCTGGCCAGTCTGTAATCACTTCTAAGATCCCTGGGTGATTGGGGCTTCCAATTCGAGCTCGCTGCGTGATCAATGCAATCCATTTACTCCACATAGCATCGGTTGCATGATGCGTAGAGGGAACCTTCCCTTTGAACATCCAGCTCAGCACCGGCAGGCGAGGTGCCAGGAGAAGCTGCGCTTCAGTACCAATCAGTTCTGAAGCAGCCTGGACTCCTTCCATATGCTGCTAGTATCTCTTTTTCAGTTGGAGTATAGTTGGCCTCAGATCCTTTGTATCCTCGACTCCAAAAACCTCAGGATCGACCTCGGGTTTCTCCTGGTGCTTTCTGCCAGAGGCTCCAGGTAGGACCATTATCTCCAGCTGCAGTGTAGAGCACATTTTTAACACCTAGGCCAGTCCAAACTGGACCAAGGGCCACCGCATGAGTTATCTCATGCTTAATTGGTTCAAAGGCCTGTCATTGTTCAGGACCCCACTCAAAACGGATGTTTTTACGAGTCACTCGATAGAGAGGGCTCACAATCTGGCTGTAGTCAGGAATATGCATTCTCCAAAAACCTACAACGCCCAAGAAAGTCTGTGTCTCCTTCGTATTAGTAGGGGGAGACATAGCTGCAATTTTGTTGATCACATCCATTGGGATCTCATGATGCCCATCTTACCATTTTATTTCTAAAAACTGGATCTCTTGTGCAGGTCCTTTGACCTTGCTTCGTTTTATGGCAAAACCGGCATCCAAAAGAATCTGAATTATTCTCTCACCTTTCTCAAAGACTTCTTTCGCTGTGTCGCCCCCTACAATGATGTCATCAATATATTGCAAGTGTTCTGGAGCTTTACCTTGTTCCGGCGTGGTCTGGATCAGTCCATGGCAGATGGTAGGACTGTGTTTCCACCCCTGGGGCAGGCGATTCCACATGTACTGGATGCCCCTCCAGGTGAAAGCAAACTGCGACTTGCATTCTGCTACTAAATGGATAGAGAAAAAATGCATTAGCAATGTCAGTTGTGGCATACCACTTGCCTGCCTTTGACTCCAGCTCAAATTGCAGTTCTATCATATCAGGCACAGCAGCGCTCAGCGGTGGCGTAACTTCATTCAGGCCACGATAGTCTACTGTTAGTCTCCACTCGTCACTAGACTTACGCACTGGCCAAATCGGGCTGTTAAAAGGTGAGTGAGTCTTACTGATCACACCCTGGCTTTCCAGTTGACGAATCAACTTCTGAATAGGAATCAAAGTGTCCCGATTGTTGCGATATTGTCGACGATGCACCATCGTGGGAGCAACTGGCACCTGCTGATCATCAACCATCAGCAGTCCTACAACAGAAGGGTCGTCTGAAAGACCAGGCGAATCAGACAGCTGTTCAATTTTCTCAGTGTCCACAGCTGCTACACCAAACACCCACCGATACCCTTTTGGGTCCTTAAAATACCCTCTCCTGAGGTAGTCTATGCCAAGGATGCACGGAGCATCTGCGCCAGTCACAATGGGATGCTTTTCCCACTTATTTCCAGTTAGGCTCATTTCAGCCTCTACAACAGTCAGTTCCTGGGATCCCCCAGTCACTCCAACAATACTGATGGATTGTGTTCCTTTATAGTTGGAAGGAATTATCGTGAACTGAGCACCAGTGTCCACTAGAGCTTTGAACTCCTGGGGGTGTGTTGTACCAGGCCATCGTATCTGCACAGTCTAATAAACTCTGTTATCCCTTTCCTCCACCTGGCTAGAAGCAGGGCCCCTCTAATTTCTGTTTTGCACAGTCTCTGGGTGTGAATTAGAGGTTCCTTCAAGAGCATCGGAATCTCTTCTGCCCCTTCTGTAAACTGGAGCAGCCATTTTCCTAGGAGTTTTTCCTTTTAACTCACGTACTCGTTCTTGAAGTTCTGAGGTAGGTCTTCCATGCCACCTATTCATGTTTTCTCCTTGTTCACGTAGGAGGAACCACAGTGAAACTCTTTTTGTGGACTGCTTCCGGCCTCTCTCTTGAGACTGGAGACACCTTCTCCTAACAGCTGGAACATAGGTTTGTACAGGTCGTGAATGGTACGTGTCTTCGCTGAGTGCTTTGATTTCTTGCAACATCTTTTCAAACCGGTCATCAGATTTTTCACACAGTCTCTCCACAGCAGAGACACAAGCCCGTAGAGAACCAGCAAGGCTGTCCTCAAATTCCTGGAGCTGCTCAATCGTGTCAGAAATCCTTTGTCTACCACTAGCTGTCCAGATCATTGATGCCAAGGACTTAGCACATGCAGGTGGTGCACTTTGTACAAATCTGCGCCACACAGGTTGTGTACAATTGATTCTATCTGAGTGTGTCCCCTCTTGGCTGTTTGGCCCAAAATAGGTGATCTCTCACACAGCTAATTCTCTCAGGAACTGGATACCTCTCTCCATAGTATTCCATTTCCCTGATGTGCATATACAATCTTCCTTGTAGGGAAATCTTACTTTCACAGCTGTCAGGAGTCAGGTCCAGAGGGTAGTGGGGTTGTGCTCTCTTGAAATTGCCCTATCAAGGGTGGAATCCTTTGACCGAGATCCCAGCTGCCTGGCTTCTGTGCCTTCCAGTTCTATTGTTTCAGCCCCATTATCCCAGCATTGGAGCAGCCAGGTTACGATATTCTCGCCTTGACTACGACTAAAGTCTTTTCGCAGATCTCTCAGCTCACCTGGAGAAAAGGACCGAGTGGCAGTCACTTCCTCTCTTCTGCTGGGTCTCCTGCTGCTTTGCTTCGTCTCTGCATTTTTCTGCTGTCTCTGCAAGCTGATGCCTGGTGGCTGTCCCTGCAAGCTTGTGACAAACTGAATCTAGTTCTGGCTGGCTGAAGGATCCTGCCGGACTGAGCTGCTGGGAATTGCAAGACTGGTTCTATAGTATTTGTTCTGCTTTATTTTTCTCTATGTTTATTTAGTAGCGTTAGTAAAACGTTTCCAAATTTTCCAGCTTTCTTCTCTCTCTTCTCCTTTTCCTTTCCTCTCAAAATCGCCTGTCCTTAGTGAAAAAGGGGGAGGAGAGGGGGGGAGGAAAATGGGAGGGGGGAAGAGGGTTAAGAAAAATACATCTGCCGCGGTTTTTAATTGTCTCCCCATGATCAAACCACGACACTTTCTTACAACCACCAACTGATGCAGATATGGGCTCACCATCCTTTGATTTATTTCCAGTGTCTGAATGACTGTCACTGGCGTTGGCATAATCACAGCGGTTGTTATGATTACAACAGCAGCAGTGCCCAGTGTGTGAGGAAGGAGGAGCTGTCTTGTTAGCCTTTGAGGTTGGAGGAGTAACGGTATCTGCAGTTAGCGAGGCAGTAACCTTGGAGGACTGGCTCTCCGCAGAAGAAGCTGTAACCTTATCGGTTTCTGAAGCTGCGCTATCTGAGTTTCACGGGGGGGCCACTTTGGCTGCTTTTTGTTTTGAGCGGCTCAGAGTGATTTTTGCTAAAGCTTCAGCAGATGCAACGCAAGTCTCAGGACTCAAAAGAGACGCAAACCTCCTATTTAACCTAATTTCTCTTAACACCAGCACAAACTGACACACATTCAGCAAGCCAGATATTACTAATGACATTCTATCAAAGCTCCAAGAATATTCAAAGCTCTCAAAGATATGTGTAAACCGTTCTAGCGAGAAAGCGAAAGTATTGTTAATCAACCTTTCTAAAGATTCGCTCGACCAGTTAGCAAATGCATAACTGTATTGCTCTTTTATTTCTCCCGGAGGTTTTTCAAGGTAAAGCAGAAACAAGTAGAAATTCATTATCGGCTGCAGTATAATGAAGAAAACCTGTGCCAAACCACACAGTATAATCATAACCAGCATCCAGTTTCTTCTTGTTATATAATGCACACATCGATTCATAAAGAATGCCCAGCACAGGTAGGGGACTGTAGACCACAATGTAGAAAACAGCTGATACAACTTATGCCACAGCATCTTTAAATCTATGTAATTCACCCTGCCTTAATACTACTACTACTAGATAATGTCCGAAGCACACAGACCCCCACGTACCACAACTCTATGAGTTGGCAGCGTGCCAAGAAAATTGACAGGTTCGTCAGAGCGCTGGAAAAGCCAAAAATCTCCAAATTCACCCCTTTCTAGTGCCAAATTAAAAATCTTTCTCTGCCCCACTTTGGGTGCCAAATATCTGTCGTGGTTTGATTGCAGTGTGACAATAAATGGTGGGAGATGTCTTGTTAACACCCTCTCCTCCTCCCTCCTCAGTTCTCCGCTCCCTCTCGCCACTTCCCACCAAGGGCAGGCGATTGGGAAGGAAAGAAGGACAGAGACAAGAGAGTTGGAAAAATTAAAAATGTTTTACTAATGCTAGAAATGCAAGAAAAACAGAGAAAATAATACAAAATGTACAAAACCAATCTTGAAAGTCCCGGCAACTGCTCCGGCAGATGTAGGGCCGGCACCCGAAGTCCTGGACTGGACTCGCCAGCCAGCTGGAGCTGGATTCAGTCTGTCACTAGGCCTCAGTTTGCAGGGACACTTCGCAAGGTCCTCTCCCAATGTCGGCCATAAGGAAAAGGGACGAGATCCTCGTGATCCTCCACTTTTATAAGAAGTATGACGTGAATGGGGTGGAGTACTTTAGTTGGTCAGTTTTTTAGTCACATGTTTCAGTTCACTGCTGTCATGAGATGTGCATCTATTCTTATCAATGACCTCGCATTCCATTGCTATGTCTACCAAAACATGTCTTTAGCTTTCAGGAAAACTGCAGTTATTTAGAACGCTTTAGCTGACAGGGAAATTCACTAAAAGAGAAACTTGCTTTTTAACAAAACCAGGACAATCTCTAATTGCGACATTGTTCAGCAGGCGAGAGAATCCCCGCTTCTGCTGAACTAAAACCTTGTAAGGGTCCTTTGCCTGAAATTTTTCTTGTCTGCATATCTTTCTGTTATCTGTGCCTCCTCAAGATTGTCTTGGAATGGGATGAGAGCAACAGAAGACTGTAATGAAATCACTGAGTAAAGGACTATGTCATTAAGAAGCTGGCGTACCTGAAGATACAGCTCATAGTGGACAAGGAAACTTAAAGGACTTCACATATGATTTCTTTGGCTTTTCAAGCAGTCCACACAAACAAAGGATTTGTAGAGTTCATACACATTTTTATTAATTCAAACCATTCTGTGGCTAGAAGGATCAGAAAGGGACTTGCATATTGTCAGAGATGAAGGCGTAAATGGTCGAAGCTTGCGAGCACAGTACTCTTCCAATTCCGAAGCCTTCATGCGCTTAGGACAAGATTTCAACAGAACAGTGTGAGGCAGAAGGAGAAGACAAGCACAGCTTCAAACCCAGCCCTGTGGGGATCATTTGTAAATTTGATGTTGGACTTTCTTCAGATGACCTAGATGCTGGAATGTTGCACATGTCCTTGTTGTTTTAGAGAAGTTCTCTGGATGGAGGCCTGTCCTTGTAAACAGGCAGATGAAACAACGGTTGCCAGAAAAGCCTGCACAGAGATCATGTTCCTGGGTTTAGTGTTCCCCTCCAGCCAGAGAGCACCACGGCAGCCCATTCTGCTTGGTGAGAATGCAGAAAGACTGTGCAGCCCTACAACTAGAACCAGAGTGCTGTTGTGCCTATCACCACCAATCTGGCGAGGCTGCAGAGAGGAAAAACTCCGTGTTTAAAACTAAATGGGCAAAAAAATTGTGCAGAGACTGCCTAAAATGTCTGCATGTGTTGCTCTGCCATTGATGTAGGCAAGAAGGATTGTGAACGGCAAGTATGGGCTGTCACCCAACAAGATGTTAATGGGCAGACCCAGATGGCTGACTTTAGCACCCTTGATTCTCCTGCAGTCAAGCTTGGAAAGAACAGATAATGATCTTCCAAAAGGAAAAGAAGAGCATGGGCTAATGAGTGGAAATGATTATAAAAGTCAGAGGTAAGAACAGCTCATGAGACCCTGAGCCCCCCAAAGTCACGAGCAGGGGCTCTGCAGCCCTTCAGCCACCCCGGCACTACGACTCCTCTCTGCAAATCCCCGCATCGCACAGGGAAAGGCAGCTCCCAGCTGCGGGAGGCGACACGCGGCCATGGGCAGTCCATGCCGACTCGTCCCACCACGCTCCCCCTCGCGGGAGACCTGTGCACAGTGTCAGGAGTGGGGACAAGACACAGTCACAGACACGAGTTGCAGGTGACAAAGCTTGGACGGCAGGGAAATGTAGAAGCAAAACCAACAGACACTCTGTTCTTCTTTCTCCTGCTGTTGTGCACATGCAGGGTTGCAGGCCGGCTGGGACCTCACCAAGTGGTGGAGGGCGACGTCAGCGAGCCATGGACTGTGACATCATGGAGCCACGCACTGTGACCTCGCATCCCTCGCTGCTTATCTCCGGGCGCCGGCAGAGCCCGGCTCAGCCTGGCTCGTGCCTGGACTCCTGCCGAGCAGCCCGCGAGGTGTGGACGTCAGAGCGAGGCTTCTCCTGGTGCTGGGTGGTGCTTTGGGGGCTGCTGGTGGCAGCTCTCGCTCCCATCCCAGAGCCATCCCCCGTGTTTCCCCAGCCCTGCCTGCTTCAGGCAGCCGGGCACCGCGGCACACACTTGCAGCAGCGGAGGTGAGCTGTGTGGCAAACGTCCCCCGGGCTGGCTGTGGGGTGGGCGATGGGGCTCGAGGAGCCGGCAGGGTGACCTTCTCGAGTTGCCTGGGCATTCCTTGCTCCCTTCCCCTCCCATCCACGGGACAGCCAAGGACCGTGGCCTCTCTCCTTTTGCAGTGCTCAACCCCTTTGGCAGCAGCGGGACCAGCCAGGGGAAGCAGCTCTTCCTCCTCAGCTCTCCCCAACCCGCTGCACAGCACAACCATGGCCACCGAGACAGCGTGGAGCTGCCCCATCTGCCAGGAAGCTCGCAAGGCCGTTGCCTTCGTGCAGCCCTGCCAGCACCAGTTCTGCTTGGGCTGCATCCTGCGGTGGGCTAAAAGGACATCAACTTGCCCACTCTGCAGAAGCCAGATGGAAGAGATCAAGTTTTCTGTGCGGGGAGATGACTGGCTGTGTGTCAGCATGTCCCCTGCACAGCCAGCCCTGGCCAGCATCCAGGCAAGCGCAGCTCCCAGCCGCCCGGTCAGCAGCAGCCGCTCTGGCCCCGCGGGGTCCCCGCTGTTCTTTGTGATGGGGACGCCGTTCCCGGAAGAGCAGGGGGCTGTGGAGACTGAGGACACGGCTGCCGTGGACGGGCTCCCGCCCCAGGTCTGGGCAGGGCTTTTCCGGCAACACCAGCACCTCCTGGAGCCCGTGCTGCCCTGGCTGAGCCTGGAGCTGGAGGCCATCTATGAGGAGCAGTGGTGGCTGGCAGTGGCAACACAGAGGATCATCCTGTACGGCCTGTGCTGCCACGGGCTGGACCAGGACGCCCTGGTCCAGTGGATGGAGCCCCACCTGCAGGAAAATGCAGCACCGCTGGTCCGTGGCCTCATCCAGGTCATCGTGGAGCGGTGCAGCGAGGACGCCTGGAGGCTGCTGTGCTCCTACGGGGCCGAGGAGGAGGACTACGGGCGCGCAACCAGCCCCAGCCCCACCAGCTCCCGCGTGGGGACTCCCGACCCCAGGCTGGCCCCCACCAGCCCTGCAGGCTCCGACGTGGAGGATGAAGCCAGCACGTCGGAGGCCGCCCTGCGCAGGCCTCCCAGCTGCCTTCCATCTGCGCCCGGGCCTGCGCAGCAGGAGCAGCCCCAGGAGGAGCCGGGGCAGGCGGGGGCAGGTCCCTCTGCCCAGGGCTGCAGCCGCAGCCCCTCCGCTGCCGGCCGGGGCACGGACCGCTCGCCCGGGGGGCCCCGGCGCCCCCCAAAGAGGACGAACCCCGGCCCCCACGACTCTCCCCAACCCCGCAAGAGGCCGTCCCGCCGGAGGCACTAGCGGGGCTCCAGCTTCCATTAGTGGAAGAAAAAGGAAATAAACTTCTGTTTCCTTGACACGGTCTCTGGTTGCTGCTTTCTCTCCCTTCTCCTGGGGCCTTTCCCTGTCACCGCACCAACCGTGGCTGCCACCAGCCTGCTGGGGGGCACGGCCATGGGCCCCCACAGCCCCAGGGCCACGGCGGCGGTGCCACCTCCCCAGGAACGCTGATGCAGCCGCACACCCGCAGCGAGGGCAGAGCAGGTGTGAAGTGCCTACGAACCCCGTCACACACAAAGAGGAGCCATAGGCACGGTGAAATCTCTCTCTCTCTCCCTCTTCTTTCTTTCTTCCCTGTACTTCTATTTGTTTGCTTTCCTTTTCTTAAGTAACATACTGACGTCAGATTGACAGGCCCACATGTGCTGCAAAGTTTGTGTGTTTACCAATTGAGCCTAAACATCCTAATTCCTACTGCCACCCAATCATTTGCCAGTTGTGCCAAGCTGCAAAAATAAAAGCCTTTTGTTTATGGACCTTAAGTATTGTGTATACTATTTCCCAGCCAAAGGGACCCACCAACCTGAGTCACCTCTCCCCAACCCATACCTCTGGGGGACGTCACACACCTGCAAAAATATAAATCATTTTACTGCACAAGAACCAGAGTATCTGCAAGAGCGCTCTATCCAAAACACTTCTAACCAACAATCTCTGAGAAAACTCGGCTTAAGAAAAAGCTTAGAGAAACAATTTTTTCATAAAATGTTTCAAGACTCAAGCACGGGCCGTTACTACGTGCTTTTTTAGAGTTACCAGGGTGGGCGTCACCAAGGTAAGGAAACCGATCCGATGCCTGCACTGAAACAGAAATCACTGAACTTAGTCTTGCATGAGTGAGGACCTAGATTTGTAGCCACACCGGCAAAGACATCACAAATGCTCAGGACCCATCCTCCGTTATGAGGAGTGGCAACTGCGTAGCCTAGCAGTGGCGGCACCTAATTTGAAGGATTCCGGATGCATCTTGAGGCAAGCCCAACATTCCCCAGATGACCTGCCCGAGCGTTTTACTTGATGTTTTTAATGACACCTCTGGGAAAACTTCTGCATAAAGGCAAGGAGCTGCTGAGGTGAAGAGGACGAGAGGTTTGGTTTGGTATGGGTGCGGTTTGTTGGGCATCCCTGCTCATACAGAGCCTTGGAGCTGCAGTACCTTTCTGAATTTGCCAAGCCAGATAAACCACTCATGAAATACTACGAGCCCTGCCCTGATAGAGAACGTGTCCTCTGTGGTTTTGCCCTCTCTATCTGTTAGCCTCCTTCTCTCTTTTTTCCCTTCTCTTCACATGTCTCGTTCAAGAGCTCATTCCTCTGAGACACATCCCAGGAAACACGCTTGGCCTTCCCAGCTCTTCTGCCAAGCTGCAGACGGCAGCTAACAGACGACTAAATCGCCCTTACACTTTTTTCTGCAAGTGTCTCCTGGGTGTGCCCATGATGTTTTTTCCTCTTCTGTCGGTAGAGAGGTTGTGTTCCCAACACAACCGCACTTTTAAGGCAGAGGTTCTCCCAGGTCTGTTGTTCAACAAGCAAGAGAAGCACACTTCTCCTGAACTAAAAACCTTCCAGGGTTCCTTTGCCTGAAATTTTGCCTTTGTGCAGGCCTTTCTGTTATCTGTGCATCCTCAAGATTGTCTTGGAATGGGACGAGAGCAACAGAAGACTGTAATGAAATCACTGAGTAAAGGACTATGTCATTAAGAAGCTGGCGTACCTGAAGATACAGCTCATAGTGGACAAGGAAACTTAAAGGACTTCACATATGATATCTTTGGCTTTTCAAGCAGTCCACACAAACAAAGGGTTTGTAGAGTTCGTACACATTTTTATTAATTCAAACCATTCTGTGGCTAGAAGGATCAGAAAAGGACTTGCATGTTGTCAGAGACGAAGGCGTAAATGGTCGAAGCTTGCGAGCACAGTACTCTTCCAATTCCGAAGCCTTCATGCGCTTAGGACAAGATTTCAACAGAACAGTGTGAGGCAGAAGGAGAAGACAAGCACAGCTTCAAACCCAGCCCTGTGGGGATCATTTGTAAATTTGATGTTGGACTTTCTTCAGATGACCTAGATGCTGGAATGTTGCACATGTCCTTGTTGTTTTAGAGAAGTTCTCTGGATGGAGGCCTGTCCTTGTAAACAGGCAGATGAAACAACGGTTGCCAGAAAAGCCTGCACAGAGATCATGTTCCTGGGTTTAGTGTTCCCCTCCAGCCAGAGAGCACCACGGCAGCCCATTCTGCTTGGTGAGAATGCAGAAAGATTGTGCAGCCCTACAACTAGAACCAGAGTGCTGTTGTGCCTATCACCACCAATCCGGCGAGGCTGCAGAGAGGAAAAACTCCGTGTTTAAAACTGAATGGGCAAAAAAATTGTGCAGAGACTGCCTAAAATGTCTGCATGTGTTGCCTCTGCCATTGATGTAGGCAAGAGGGATTGTGAACGGCAAGTATGGGCTGTCACCCGACAAGATGTTAATGGGCAGACCCAGATGGCTGACTTTAGCACCCTTGATTCTCCTGCAGTCAAGCTTGGAAAGAACAGATAATGATCTTCCAAAAGGAAAAGAAGAGCATGGGCTAATGAGTGGAAATGATTATAAAAGTCAGAGGTAAGAACAGCTCATGAGACCCTGAGCCCCCCAAAGTCACGAGCAGGGGCTCTGCAGCCCTTCAGCCACCCCGGCACTACGACTCCTCTCTGCAAATCCCTGCATCGCACAGGGAAAGGCAGCTCCCAGCTGCGGGAGGTGACACGCGGCCATGGGCAGTCCATGCCGACTCGTCCCACCACGCTCCCCCTCGCGGGAGACCTGTGCACAGTGTCAGGAGTGGGGACAAGACACAGTCACAGACACGAGTTGCAGGTGACAAAGCTTGGACGGCAGGGAAATGTAGAAGCAAAACCAACAGACACTCTGTTCTTCTTTCTCCTGCTGTTGTGCACATGCAGGGTTGCAGGCCGGCTGGGACCTCACCAAGTGGTGGAGGGCGACGTCAGCGAGCCATGGACTGTGACATCATGGAGCCACGCACTGTGACCTCGCATCCCTCGCTGCTTATCTCCGGGCGCCGGCAGAGCCCGGCTCAGCCTGGCTCGTGCCTGGACTCCTGCCGAGCAGCCCGCGAGGTGTGGACGTCAGAGCGAGGCTTCTCCTGGTGCTGGGTGGTGCTTTGGGGGCTGCTGGTGGCAGCTCTCGCTCCCATCCCAGAGCCATCCCCCGTGTTTCCCCAGCCCTGCCTGCTTCAGGCAGCCGGGCACCGCGGCACACACTTGCAGCAGCGGAGGTGAGCTGTGTGGCAAACGTCCCCCGGGCTGGCTGTGGGGTGGGCGATGGGGCTCGAGGAGCCGGCAGGGTGACCTTCTCGAGTTGCCTGGGCATTCCTTGCTCCCTTCCCCTCCCATCCACGGGACAGCCAAGGACCGTGGCCTCTCTCCTTTTGCAGTGCTCAACCCCTTTGGCAGCAGCGGGACCAGCCAGGGGAAGCAGCTCTTCCTCCTCAGCTCTCCCCAACCCGCTGCACAGCACAACCATGGCCACCGAGACAGCGTGGAGCTGCCCCATCTGCCAGGAAGCTCGCAAGGCCGTTGCCTTCGTGCAGCCCTGCCAGCACCAGTTCTGCTTGGGCTGCATCCTGCGCTGGGCTAAAAGGACATCAACTTGCCCACTCTGCAGAAGCCAGATGGAAGAGATCAAGTTTTCTGTGCGGGGAGATGACCGGCTGTGTGTCAGCATGTCCCCTGCACAGCCAGCCCTGGCCAGCATCCAGGCAAGCGCAGCTCCCAGCCGCCCGGTCAGCAGCAGCCGCTCTGGCCCCGCGGGGTCCCCGCTGTTCTTTGTGATGGGGACGCCGTTCCCGGAAGAGCAGGGGGCTGTGGAGACTGAGGACACGGCTGCCGTGGACGGGCTCCCGCCCCAGGTCTGGGCAGGGCTTTTCCGGCAACACCAGCACCTCCTGGAGCCCGTGCTGCCCTGGCTGAGCCTGGAGCTGGAGGCCATCTATGAGGAGCAGTGGTGGCTGGCAGTGGCAACACAGAGGATCATCCTGTACGGCCTGTGCTGCCACGGGCTGGACCAGGACGCCCTGGTGCAGTGGATGGAGCCCCACCTGCAGGAAAATGCAGCACCGCTGGTCCGTGGCCTCATCCAGGTCATCGTGGAGCGGTGCAGCGAGGGCGCCTGGAGGCTGCTGTGCTCCTACGGGGCCGAGGAGGAGGACTACGGGCGCGCAACCAGCCCCAGCCCCACCAGCTCCTGCGTGGGGACTCCCGACCCCAGGCTGGCCCCCACCAGCCCTGCAGGCTCCGACGTGGAGGATGAAGACAGCACGTCGGAGGCCGCCCTGCGCAGGCCTCCCAGCTGCCTTCCATCTGCGCCCGGGCCTGCGCAGCAGGAGCAGCCCCAGGAGGAGCCGGGGCAGGCGGGGGCAGGTCCCTCTGCCCAGGGCTGCAGCCGCAGCCCCTCCGCTGCCGGCCGGGGCACGGACCGCTCGCCCGGGGGGCCCCGGCGCCCCCCAAAGAGGACGAACCCCGGCCCCCACGACTCTCCCCAACCCCGCAAGAGGCCGTCCCGCCGGAGGCACTAGCGGGGCTCCAGCTTCCATTAGTGGAAGAAAAAGGAAATAAACTTCTGTTTCCTTGACACGGTCTCTGGTTGCTGCTTTCTGTCCCTTCTCCTGGGGCCTTTCCCTGTCACCGCACCAACCGTGGCTGCCACCAGCCTGCTGGGGGGCACGGCCATGGGCCCCCACAGCCCCAGGGCCACGGCGGCGGTGCCACCTCCCCAGGAACGCTGATGCAGCCGCACACCCGCAGCGAGGGCAGAGCAGGTGTGAAGTGCCTACGAACCCCGTCACACACAAAGAGGAGCCATAGGCACGGTGAAATCTCTCTCTCTCTCCCTCTTCTTTCTTTCTTCCCTGTACTTCTATTTGTTTGCTTTCCTTTTCTTAAGTAACATACTGACGTCAGATTGACAGGCCCACATGTGCTGCAAAGTTTGTGTGTTTACCAATTGAGCCTAAACATCCTAATTCCTACTGCCACCCAATCATTTGCCAGTTGTGCCAAGCTGCAAAAATAAAAGCCTTTTGTTTATGGACCTTAAGTATTGTGTATACTATTTCCCAGCCAAAGGGACCCACCAACCTGAGTCACCTCTCCCCAACCCATACCTCTGGGGGACGTCACACACCTGCAAAAATATAAATCATTTTACTGCACAAGAACCAGAGTATCTGCAAGAGCGCTCTATCCAAAACACTTCTAACCAACAATCTCTGAGAAAACTCGGCTTAAGAAAAAGCTTAGAGAAACAATTTTTTCACAAAATCACAGAATCACAGAATCACAGAATGTTAGGGATTGGAAGGGACCTCGAAAGATCATCTAGTCCAACGCGCCTGCCAGTGCAGGAACACCTAGGTGAGGTTACACAGGAAGGCGTCCAGGCGGGTTTTGAATGTCTCCAGAGAAGGAGAATCCACAACCTCCCTGGGCAGCCTGTTCCAGTGTTCCGTCACCCTCACTGAGAAGAAGTTTCTTCTCAAATTTAAGTGGAACCTCTTGTGTTCCAGCTTGAACCCATTACCCCTTGTCTTACTGTTGGTTGTCACCGAGAAGAGCCTGGCTCCATCCTCGTGACACCCACCCTTTATATATTTATAAACATTGATGAGGTCACCCCTCAGTCTCCTCTTCTCCAAGCTAAAGAGACCCAGCTCCCTCAGCCTTTCCTCATAAGGGAGATGCTCCACTCCCTTAATCGTCTTTGTGGCCCTGCGCTGGACTCTCTCCAGCAGTTCCCTGTCCTTCTTGAACTGAGGGGCCCAGAACTGGACACAATATTCCAGATGAGGTCTCACCAGGGCAGAGTAGAGGGGAAGGAGAACCTGTCTCGACCTACTAACTACCCCCCTTCTAACACACCCCAGGATGCCATTGGCCTTCTTGGCACAGTGCTGGCTCATGGTCATCCTGCTGTCCACCAGGACCCCCAGGTCCCTTTCCCCTACACTGCTCTCTAATAGGTCATTCCCCAACCTATACTGGAACCTGGGGTTGTTCCTGCCCAGATGCAAGACTCTACATTTTCCCCTGTTATATTTCATTAAATTTTTCCCTGCCCAACTCTCTAGCCTGCCCAGATCTCGCTGGATGGCAGCACAGCCCTCTGGCATGTCAGCCACTCCTCCCAGCTTGGTGTCATCAGCACACTTGTTGATAGTACACTCAATTCCCTCATCCAAGTCATTGATGAATATATTGAATAGTATTGGTCCCAGAACTGACCCTTGAGGCACTCCACTAGATACAGGCCTCCAACCAGACTCTGCCCCATTGACCACGACTCTCTGGCTTCTCTCCTTCAGCCAGTTTGCAGTCCACCTCACTACCTAGTCATCCAGTCCACACTTCCTCAGTTTTGCCGTGAGGATGCTGTGGGAGACGGTGTCAAATGCTTTGCTGAAGTCAAGGTAGACCACATCCACTGCTCTGCCATCGTCAATCCACCTTGTTACGTCTTCATAAAAGGCTATGAGGTTGGTCAAACACGACTTCCCCTTGGTGAAGCCATGTTGACTGTCCCTGATGACCCTCTTATCCTTGATATGTCTTAAGATGGCACCAAGGATAAGGTGTTCCATCACTTTCCCAGAGATGGAGGTGAGGCTGACTAAACCACTCATGAAATACTACGAGCGCTGCACTGATCGAGAACGTGTCCTCTGTGGTTTTGTCCTCTCTATCTATTAGCCTCCTTCTCTTGCTTTTCCCTTCTCTTCACACGTCTCATTCAAGAGCTCATTTCTCTGCAACACATTCCAGGAAACACTCTTGGCCTTCCCAGCTCTTCCCAGCAGCTAATAGAGGTTTATACCCCCATTACACTTTTTTCTGCAAGTGTCTCCTGGGTGTGCCCATGATGTTTTCCTTTTCTGTTGGTAGAGAAGTTGTGTTCCCAACACATCCGCACTTTTTAGGCAGAGGTTCTGCCAGGTCTGCTCACAGAATCACAGAATTACACAATGTTAGGAATTGGAAGGGACTTCGAAAGATCATCTAGTCCAATCCCCCCCACCGGATCAGGAACACCTAGATTAGGTTACACAGGAAGGCGTCCAGGCAGGATTTGAATGTCTCCAGAGAAGGAGACTCCACAACCTCCCTGGGCAGCCTGTTCCAGTGCTCCAACACCCTCACCGTGAAAACCTTTCTTCTCAAATTTCAGTGCCATCTCCTTTGTTCCAGTTTATACCCATTGCCCCTTGTCCTATCATTGGTTGTCACCGAGAAGAGCCTGGCTCCATCCTCATGACACTCACCCTTTACATATTGATAAACATGAATGAGGTTGCCCCTCGGTCTCCTCTTCTCCAAGCTAAAGAGACCCAGCTCCCTCAGCCTTTCCTCGTGAGGGAGATGCTCCACTCCCTTAATCGTCTTTGTGGCTCTGCGCTGGACCCTCTCCAGCAGTTCCCTGGCCTTCTTGAACTGAGGGGCCCAGAACTGGACACAATATTCCAGATGAGGTCTCACCAGGGCAGAGTAGAGGGGCAGGAGAACCTGTCTCGACCTACTAACCCCCCTCCTTCTAATACACCCCAGGATGCCATTGGCCTTCCTGGCCACAATGACACAGTGCTGGCTCATGGTCATCCTGCTGTACACCAGGACCCCCAGGTCCCTCTCCCCTACACTGCTCTCCAACAGGTCATTCCCCAACTTATACTGGAAGCTGGGGTTGTTTCTGCCCAGATGTAAGACTCTACACTTGCCTTTCTCATATTTCATTAAATTTTTCCCTGCCCAACTGTCCAGCCTGTCCAGGTCTCGCTGGATGGCAGCACAGCCTTCTGGCATGTCAGCCACTCCTCCCAGTGTGGTGTCATCAGCAAACTTGCTGGCAGTGCACTCTATTCTGTCATCCAAGTCCTTGATGAATATATGGAATAGTACTGGTCCCAGTACCGACCCTTGAGGCACTCCACTAGATATAGGCCTCCAACTAGACTTCGCCCCATTGACCACAACTCGCTGGCCTCTTTCCTTCAGCCAGTTCGCAGTCCACCTCAGTACCCGATCATCCAGTCCACACTTCCTCAGGTTAGCTGTGAGGATGCTGTGGGAGACTGTGTCAAATGCTTTACTGAAATCAAGATAGACCACATCCGCTGCTTTGCCATCATCTAGCCACCTGGTTATGCCCTCATAGAAGTCTATGAGGTTGGTCAAGCATGACTTCCCATGGTGAAGCCATGTTGACTGCCCCTAATGACCCTCTTATCCTTGATATGCTTTGAGATGGCACCAGGGATAAGTTGTTCCATGACCTTCCCAGGGATGGAGGTGAGGCTGACTGGTCTATAATTGCCCGGGTCCTCCTTCTTGCCCTTTTTGAAGACCAGAGTGAAATTTGCTTTCCTCCAATCCTCAGGCACCTCTCCCGTCTCCCACGACTTAGCAAAGATGATGGAGAGTGGTCCAGCAATGACCTCAGCCAGCTCCCTCAGCACCCACGGGTGCATCTCATCTGGACCCATGGATTTATGGATGTCCAGATTGCTTAATTGGTCCCTAACCCAGTCCTCATCAAGCAAGGCAAACTCCTCCATTGTCCTGCCTTCCTCTGGGGCCTCAGGGGTACGGGGCTCCTCAGGACAGCCTCCGGCAGAGTAGACAGAGACAAAGAAGGCATTCAGTAACTCGGCCTTCTCTGTATGTTCTGTCACCAGGGCACCCACCTCCTTCATCAGTGGGCCTACATTGCCTTTAGTGTTAGTTTTATCGGACATGTATTTGAAGAAACTCTTTCTGTTGTCCTTGACCCCTCTTCCAAGGTTTAATCCTAAGGAGACCTAGACTCTCCTTGCTGCGTCCCTACATCCTCTGACAACAGCCTTATATTCTTCCCAAGTGGCCAGCCCCTCCTTCCATGATCTTTAAAACTCTCCTCTTCCACTTGAATTTGCCCAGCATTTCCCTGTTTAACCAAGCAGATCTCCTGGCTCCCTTCCTTGACTTCCTACATGTCGGGATGCTCTGATCTTGAGCTTGGAAGAAGCAGTCCCTGAACGTTAACCAGCTATCTTGGGCCCCTTTACCTTCAAGTACCCTTGCCCACTGGATTTCCCCTAGCAGTTGCTTGAAAAGGCCAAAGTGGGCCCTGTTGAAGCCCAGGGTTGTGATCCTGCTGGGTATTCTGCTCCTGCCACACGAGATCCTGAACTCCACCATCTCATGGTCACTGCAGCCAAGGCGGCCCTCAACCTTTACTGCTTCAACCAGACCCTCCTTGTTAGCGAGGATGAGATCTAGCAGTGCTCCTCTCCTAGTTGGCTCATCCAGCATTTCCATCAGGAAGTTATTGTCAATGCAATGGAGGAACCTCCTGCACTGTGGCTGGCTGGCTAAGTAGTCCTTCCAGCAAACATCAGGGTAGTTAAAATCCCCCACGAGAACCAGGGCCTTTCATTGTGAGGCTGCTCTCAGCTATCTGTAGAAGGCCTCGTCAACTTCCTCACCCTGATCTGGTGGCCTGTAATAGACACCCACAACAGTATCACCCCTGCCAGCCTGCCCCTTAATTCTCACCCACAGACTCTCATCTCGCTCCTCATCCGCCCCTAGACAGTACTCAATACGTTGTAGTTGTTCTCTCACGTAAAGAGCAACTCCACCACGTCGCCTTGCTGACCTGTCTTTCCTGAGAAGGACATAGCCATTCATGACCACATTCCAGTCATGTGAGCTGTCCCACCATGTCTCTGTGTCGTGGTTTGATTGCGGGGTGACAATAAACCCTGGGAGATATACTGTTAACCCGCTCTCCCCCTCCCTCCCCCGTTCACCCATCTGTCTCCCCGCTTCCCACTAAAGACAGGCGATTGGGAGGAAAAGAAGGACAGAGACAAGAGAATTGGAAAAATTAAACATGTTTTACTAATGCTACCAAGAGAAATAGAGAAAATCATACAAAATATACAAAACCAATCTTGAAAGTCCCGGCAACTGCTCCGGCAGATGTAGGGCCGGCACCCGAAGTCCTGGACTGGACTCGCCAGTCAACCGGAGCTGGATTCAGTCTGTCACTAGGCCTCAGTTTGCAGGGACAACTCGCAAGGTCCTCTCCCAATGTCAACCATAAGGAAAAGGGACGAGATCCTCGTGATCCCCCACTTTTACATGAAGTATGACGTGAATGGGATGGAATATTTTAGTTGATCAGTTTTTTGGTCGCCTGTTGCAGTTCACTGCTCTTGTGAGATGTGCATCCATCCTTATCAATGACCTCGCATCCCATTACTATGTCTACCAAAACACTATTAGTATGGCAATTAACATCGTGCAGTTCGGTCTTGACTATTTTCACCTAAAATCAAATCCCCTTGAGGTACACACTGAACCTCTCCATCCTTAAGCATCACCCACCAGGTGCTGCCAGGTCCTTGGGCAAAAACAATCTCACAAATGGGCTTGCCTTTGCCTGAGGCAGGAGTAACCCGGACTGCCTTTCCTAACTTAGTTTTCACGTGTACTACAGGGACTTGATCTCTTTCTACACTATGTAGCGTTTCTGATTGGGCAGGCCCGGCTCAATTGGTTGATCCTCTAGCGTTGAGCAACCAAGTGGCTTTTGCCAAATGTGAATCCCAGTTTTTAAAGGTTCCACCACCCAGTGCCTCTAGTGTCATTTTTAACAAACCATTGTACCTTTCAATTTTCCCAGAAGCTGGTGCATGATATGGAATGTGATATACCCACTCAATACCATTTTCTTTGGCCCAATTGTCTATAAGACTGTTTTTGAAAGGAGTGCCGTCGTCCGATGCAATTCTTTCTGGCGTACCATGTCGCCAAAGGACTTGCTTTTCAAGGCCCAAGATAGTATTCCGGGCTGTAGCATGAGGTACAGCATATGTTTCCAACCATCCGGTGGTTGCTTCTACCATTGTAAGTACATAGCGCTTACCTTCACGTGTTTGTGGAAGTGTAATATAATCAACCTGCCAAGCCTCTCTGTACTTACACTTTAACCATCGCCGCCCATACCATACAGGCTTTAACCATTTAGCCTGTTGGATTTCGGTGCAAGTTTTACATTCATGAATAACCTCTAAAATAGTGTCCACAGTTAAGTCCACCCCTCGATGATGAGCCCATTTATAGGTTGCATCTCTACCTTGATGCCCTGAAGCATCATGGGCCCACCAAGCTAGGAAAAGTTCACCTTTGTGTTGCCAGTTCAAGTCCACCTCAGCTACTTTAATCTTAGCAGCTTGATCCGCTTGCTGGTTGTTTCGATGTTTCTTCGGTGGCTCGACTTTTAGGCACATGAGCATCTACATGATGAACTTTCACAGGCAGGCTCTCTAGCCGAGCAGCAATGTCTTGCTGCAGTGTGGCAGCCCAAATGGCTTTACTTCTGCGTTGCCGGTTGCTTTTCTTCCATTGCTGTAGCCACCCTCACGAGGCATTTGCCACCATCCATAAGTCAGTATAAAGATAAAGTACTGGCCACTTTTCTCGTTCAGCAATGTCCAAAGCCAGCTGGATGGCTTTCGCTTCTGCAAATTGACTAGATCCACCTTGTCCTTCAGTGGCTTCTGTGACTCATCGTGTGGGACTCCACACAGCAGCTTTCTACCTTCGATGTTTTCCTACAAGACGGCAGGATCTGTCTGTGAACAGTGCATACTGTTTTTCAGTCTCTGAAAGTGTATTATATGGTGGTGCTTCTTCAGCACGTGTTACTTCCTCCTCGTCTGGGGACATCTCGAAGTCTTTACTTTCTGGCCAGTCTGTAATCACTTCTAAGATCCCTGGGTGATTGGGACTTCCAATTCGAGCTCGCTGCGTGATCAATGCAATCCATTTACTCCACATAGCATCGGTTGCATGATGCGTAGAGGGAACCTTCCCTTTGAACATCCAGCTCAGCACCGGCAGGCGAGGTGCCAGGAGAAGCTGCGCTTCAGTACCAATCAGTTCTGAAGCAGCCTGGACTCCTTCATATGCTGCTAGTATCTCTTTTTCAGTTGGAGTATAGTTGGCCTCAGATCCTTTGTATCCTCGACTCCAAAAACCTCAGGATCGACCTCGGGTTTCTCCTGGTGCTTTCTGCCAGAGGCTCCAGGTAGGACCATTATCTCCAGCTGCAGTGTAGAGCACATTTTTAACACCTAGGCCAGTCCAAACTGGACCAAGGGCCACCGCATGAGTTATCTCATGCTTAATTGGTTCAAAGGCCTGTCATTGTTCAGGACCCCACTCAAAACAGATGTTTTTACGAGTCACTCGATAGAGAGGGCTCACAATCTGGCTGTAGTCAGGAATATGCATTCTCCAAAAACCTACAATGCCCAAGAAAGTCTGTGTCTCCTTCGTATTAGTAGGGGGAGACATAGCTGCAATTTTGTTGATCACATCCATTGGGATCTCATGATGCCCATCTTACCATTTTATTTCTAAAAACTGGATCTCTTGTGCAGGTCCTTTGACCTTGCTTCGTTTTATGGCAAAACCGGCATCCAAAAGAATCTGAATTATTCTCTCACCTTTCTCAAAGACTTCTTTCGCTGTGTCGCCCCCTACAATGATGTCATCAATATATTGCAAGTGTTCTGGAGCTTTACCTTGTTCCGGCGTGGTCTGGATCAGTCCATGGCAGATGGTAGGACTGTGTTTCCACTCCTGGGGCAGGCGATTCCACGTGTACTGGATGCCCCTCCAGGTGAAAGCAAACTGCGACTTGCATTCTGCTACTAAATGGATAGAGAAAAAATGCATTAGCAATGTCAGTTGTGGCATACCACTTGCCTGCCTTTGACTCCAGCTCAAATTGCAGTTCTAGCATATCAGGCACAGCAGCGCTCAGCGGTGGCGTAACTTCATTCAGGCCACGATAGTCTACTGTTAGTCTCCACTCGTCACTAGCTTATGCACTGGCCAAATCGGGCTGTTAAAAGGTGAGCGAGTCTTACTGATCACACCCTGGCTTTCCAGTTGACGAATCAACTTCTGGATAGGAATCGAAGTGTCCCGATTGTTGCGATATTGTCGACGATGCACCATCGTGGGAGCAACTGGCACCTGCTGATCATCAACCATCAGCAGTCCTACAACAGAAGGATCGTCTGAAAGACCAGGCGAATCAGACAGCTGTTCAATTTTCTCAGTGTCCACAGCTGCTACACCAAACACCCACCGATACCCTTTTGGGTCCTTAAAATACCCTCTCCTGAGGTAGTCTATGCCAAGGATGCACGGAGCATCTGCGCCAGTCACAATGGGCTGCTTTTCCCACTTATTTCCAGTTAGGTTCATTTCAGCCTCTACAACAGTCAGTTCCTGGGATCCCCCAGTCACTCCAACAATACTGATGGATTGTGTTCCTTTATAGTTGGAAGGAATTATCGTGCACTGAGCACCAGTGTCCACTAGAGCTTTGAACTCCTGGGGGTGTGTTGTACCAGGCCATCGTATCTGCACAGTCCAATAAACTCTGTTATCCCTTTCCTCCACCTGGCTGGAAGCAGGGCCCCTCTAATTTCTGTTTTGCACAGTCTCTGGGTGTGAATTAGAGGTTCCTTCAAGGGCATCGGAATCTCTTCTGCCCCTTCTGTAAACTGGAGCAGCCATTTTCCTAGGAGTTTTTCCTTTTAACTCACGTACTCGTTCTTGAAGTTCTGAGGTAGGTCTTCCATGCCACCTATTCATGTTTTCTCCTTGTTCACGTAGGAGGAACCACAGTGAAATTCTTTTTGTGGACTGCTTCCGGCCTCTCTCTTGAGACTGGAGACACCTTCTCCTAACAGCTGGAACATAGGTTTGTACAGGTCGTGAATGGTACGTGTCTTCGCTGAGTGCTTTGATTTCTTGCAACATCTTTTCAAACCGGTCATCAGATTTTTCACACAGTCTCTCCACAGCAGAGACACAAGCCCGTAGAGAACCAGCAAGGCTGTCCTCAAATTCCTGGAGCTGCTCAATCGTGTCAGAAATCCTTTGTCTACCACTAGCTGTCCAGATCATTGATGCCAAGGACTTAGCACATGCAGGTGGTGCACTTTGTACAAATCTGCGCCACACAGGTTGTGTACAATCGATTCTATCTGAGTGTGTCCCCTCTTGGCTGTTTGGCCCAAAATAGGTGATCTCTCACACAGCTAATTCTCTCAGGAACTGGATACCTCTCTCCATAGTATTCCATTTCCCTGATGTGCATATACAATCTTCCTTGTAGGGAAATCTTACTTTCACAGCTGTCAGGAGTCAGGTCCAGAGGGTAGTGGGGTTGTGCTCTCTTGAAATTGCCCTATCAAGGGTGGAATCCTTTGACCGAGATCCCAGCTGCCTGGCTCCTGTGCCTTCCAGTTCTATTGTTTCAGCCCCATTATCCCAGCATTGGAGCAGCCAGGTTACGATATTCTCACCTAGACTACGACTAAAGTCTTTTCGCAGACCTCTCAGCTCACCTGGAGAAAAGGACCGAGTGGCGGTCACTTCCTCTCCTCCCTGCGCTGATGATGCATCTTGGGTTGATGTTGGCCCTGTACCATCTGCTGGCCCTTTGCCATCACCCTCAGCACGAGTAGTCTTTCTTGTGACTTTCTGTCCTGGGTCATTGAGCGGGGGCAACGAGTGGAGGTGGTCTGAGTCAGGTGACCACAAATTGACCAATTGGAGTATTCCATCCCATTCACGAGTACCTGGATTTAAAAGGTGGACCCGAAGGACTCTCTCTCTCTTCTGCTGGGTCTCCTGCTGCTTTGCTTCGTCTCTGCATTTTTCTGCTGTCTCTGCAAGCTGATGCCTGGTGGCTGTCCCTGCAAGCTTGTGACAAACTGAATCTAGTTCTGGCTGGCTGAAGGATCCTGCCGGACTGAGCTGCTGGGAATTGCAAGACTGGTTCTATAGTATTTGTTCTGCTTTATTTTTCTCTATGTTTATTTAGTAGCGTTAGTAATATGTTTCCAAATTTTCCAGCTTTCTTCTCTCTCTTCTCCTTTTCCTTTCCTCTCAAAATCGCCTGTCCTTAGTGAAAAAGGGGGAGGAAAGGGGGGGAGGAAAATGGGAGGGGGGAAGAGGGTTAAGAAAAATACATCTGCCGCGGTTTTTTATTGTCTCCCCGTGATCAAACCACGACACTTTCTTACAACCGCCAACTGATGCAGATATGGGCTCACCATCCTTTGATTTATTTCCAGTGTCTGAATGACTGTCACTGGCGTTGGCATAATCACAGCGGTTGTTATGATTACAACAGCAGCAGTGCCCAGTGTGTGAGGAAGGAGGAGCTGTCTTGTTAGCCTTTGAGGTTGGAGGAGTAACGGTATCTGCAGTTAGCGAGGCAGTAACCTTGGAGGACTGGCTCTCCGCAGAAGAAGCTGTAACCTTATCGGTTTCTGAAGCTGCGCTATCTGAGTTTCACGGCGGGGCCACTTTGGCTGCTTTTTGTTTTGAGCGGCTCAGAGTGATTTTTGCTAAAGCTTCAGCAGATGCAACGCAAGTCTCAGGACTCAAAAGAGACGCAAACCTCCTATTTAACCTAATTTCTCTTAACACCAGCACAAACTGACGCACATTCAGCAAGCCAGATATTACTAATGACATTCTATCAAAGCTCCAAGAATATTCAAAGCTCTCAAAGATATGTGTAAACTGTCCTAGCGAGAAAGCGAAAGTATTGTTAATCAACCTTTCTAAAGATTCGCTCGACCAGTTAGCAAATGCATAACTGTATTGCTCTTTTATTTCTCCCAGAGGTTTTTCAAGGAAAAGCAGAAACAAGTAGAAATTCATTATCGGCTGCAGTACAATGAAGAAAACCTGTGCCAAACCACACAGTATAATCATAACCAGCATCCAGTTTCTTCTTGTTATATAATGCACACATCGATTCATAAAGAATGCCCAGCACAGGTAGGGGACTGTAGACCACAATGTAGAAAACAGCTGATACAACTTATGCCACAGCATCTTTAAATCAATGTAATTCACCCTGCCTTAATACTACTACTACTAGATAATGTCCGAAGCACACAGACCCCCGCGTACCGCAACTCTATGAGTTGGCAGCGTGCCAAGAAAATTGACAGGTTCGTCAGAGTGCTGGGAAAGCCAAAAATCTCCAAATTCACCCCTTTCTAGTGCCAAATTAAAAATCTTTCTCTGCCCCACTTTGGGTGCCAAATATCTGTCGTGGTTTGATTGCAGTGTGACAATAAATGGTGGGAGATGTATTGTTAACACCCTCTCCTCCTCCCTCCCCAGTTCTCCCCTCCCTCTCCCCACTTCCCACCAAGGGCAGGCGATTGGGAGGGAAAGAAGGACAGAGACAAGAGAGTTGGAAAAATTAAAAATGTTTTACTAATGCTAGAAATGCAAGAAAAACAGAGAAAATAATACAAAATGTACAAAACCAATCTTGAAAGTCCCGGCAACTGCTCCGGCAGATGTAGGGCCGGCACCCGAAGTCCTGGACTGGACTCGCCAGCCAGCTGGAGCTGGATTCAGTCTGTCACTAGGCCTCAGTTTGCAGGGACACTTCGCAAGGTCCTCTCCCAATGTCGGCCATAAGGAAAAGGGACGAGATCCTCGTGATCCTCCACTTTTATAAGAAGTATGACGTGAATGGGATGGAGTACTTTAGTTGGTCAGTTTTTTAGTCACATGTTTCAGTTCACTGCTGTCATGAGATGTGCATCTATTCTTATCAATGACCTCGCATTCCATTGCTATGTCTACCAAAACATGTCTTTAGCTTTCAGGAAAACTGCAGTTATTTAGAAGGCTTTAGCTGACAGGGAAATTCACTAAAAGAGAAACTTGCTTTTTAACAAAACCAGGACAATCTGTAATTGCGACATTGTTCAGCAGGCGAGAGAACCACGCTTGTGCTGAACTAAATCCTTGTAAGGGTCCTTTGCCTGAAATTTTTCTTGTCTGCATATCTTTCTGTTATCTGTGCCTCCTCAAGATTGTCTTGGAATGGGACGAGAGCAACAGAAGACTGTAATGAAATCACTGAGTAAAGGATTATGTCATTAAGAAGCTGGCGTACCTGAAGATACAGCTCATAGTGGACAAGGAAACTTAAAGGACTTCACATATGATTTCTTTGGCTTTTCAAGCAGTCCACACAAACAAAGGATTTGTAGAGTTCATACACATTTTTATTAATTCAAACCATTCTGTGGCTAGAAGGATCAGAAAGGGACTTGCATGTTGTCAGAGACGAAGGCGTAAATGGTCGAAGCTTGCGAGCACAGTACTCTTCCAATTCCGAAGCCTTCATGCGCTTAGGACAAGATTTCAACAGAACAGTGTGAGGCAGAAGGAGAAGACAAGCACAGCTTCAAACCCAGCCCTGTGGGGATCATTTGTAAATTTGATGTTGGACTTTCTTCAGATGACCTAGATGCTGGAATGTTGCACATGTCCTTGTTGTTTTAGAGAAGTTCTCTGGATGGAGGCCTGTCCTTGTAAACAGGCAGATGAAACAACGGTTGCCAGAAAAGGGGACAGGAATTAGCAGGGCTCATTTGGAGGGCTTTAAACTAGATTTGAAGGGGGATGGGGTTGTAGCTGGGCTTGCATCAGTGGGGCAGCATGCTGGAATACATAAAGACCGGGAGGCCCCCCAGGCCCCTAGGGTGAAATCGGTGTACTCGGCTCGCTCCCTGAAGTGCCTGTACACCAATGCGCGCAGCATGGGGAATAAGCAGGAGGAGTTAGAAACCTGCATTCGGTCAGGAGATTATGATCTGGTGGCATTAACAGAGACATGGTGGGACAGCTCACATGACTGGAATGTGGTCATGGATGGCTATGCCCTTTTCAGGAAAGACAGGCCAGCCAAGCGTGGTGGTGGAGTTGCTCTTTATGTGAGAGAGCAACTACAATGTATAGAGTACTGTCCAGGTGCGGTTGAGGAGCAAGTTGAGAGTCTGTGGGTGAGAATTAAGGGGCAGGCTGGCAGGGGTGACACTGTTGTGGGAGTCTATTACAGGCCACCAGATCAGGGTGAGGAAGTTGATGAGGCCTTCTACGGGCAGCTGAGCGTGGCCTCACAGTCACAGGCTCTGGTTGTTATGGGGGATTTTAACTACCCTGATGTTTGCTGGAAGGACTACTCAGCCAGCCAGCCTCAGTCTAGGAGGTTCCTCCAGTGCATTGACGATGACTTTCTGATGCAAATGGTGGAGGAGCCGACTAGGAGAGGTGCGCTGCTGGATCTCGTCCTCGCGAACAAGGAGGGTCTGGTCGAAGCAGTAAAGGTGGGGGGCTGCCTTGGTTGCAGTGACCATGAGATGGTGGAGTTCAGAATCTCCTGTGGTGGGAGCAGAATACCCAGCAGAATTGCAACCCTGGACTTCAGCAGGGCCGACTTTGGCCTTTTCAAACAGTTGCTGGAGGAAATCCCGTGGGCAAGGCTGCTTGAAGGTAAAGGGGCCCAAGATAGTTGGTTAACTTTCAGGGACTGCTTCTACCAAGCTCAAGATCAGTGCATCCCGACGCGCAGGAAGTCAAGGAAGGGAGCCAGGAGACCTGCGTGGTTAAACAGGGAACTGCTGCGTAAGCTCAAGTGGAAGAGGAGGGTTTACAAATCATGGAAGGAGGGGCTGGCCACTTGGGAAGAATATAAGGCTGTTGTCAGAGGATGTAGGGGGGCAACTAGGAAAGCTAAGGCCTCCTTAGAGTTAAACCTGGCGAGAGGGGTCAAGGACAACAGGGAGAGCTTCTTCAAATACATGGCAGATAAAACTAACACCAGAGGCAATGTAGGCCCACTGATGAACGGGGTGGGTGCCCTGGTGACAGAAGATACAGAGAAGGCAGAATTACTGAATGCCTTCTTTGTCTCTGTCTACTCTGCCAGAGGCTGTCCTGAGGAGCCCCGTACCCCTGATGCCCCAGAGGAAGGCAGGGCAATGGAGGAGTCTGCCTCAGTTGATGAGGACTGGGTTAGGGAGCAATTAAGCAATCTGGACATCCATAAATCCATGGGTCCAGATGGGATGCACCCGCGGGTGCTGAGGGAGCTGGCTGAAGTCATTGCTGGACCGCTCTCCATCATCTTTGCCAAGTCTTGGGAAACGGGAGAGGTGCCTGAGGACTGGAGGAAAGCAAATGTCACTCCGGTCTTCAAAAAGGGCAAGAAGGAGGACCCGGGCAACTATAGACCGGTCAGCCTCACCTCCATCCCTGGGAAAGTGATGGAACACCTTATCCTTGGTGCCATCTTAAGACATATCAAGGATAAGAGGGTCATCAGGGACAGTCAACATGGCTTCACCAAGGGGAAGTCGTGTTTGACCAACCTCATAGCCTTTTATGAAGACGTAACAAGGTGGATTGACGATGGCAGAGCAGTGGATGTGGTCTGCCTTGACTTCAGCAAAGCATTTGACACCGTCTCCCACAGCATCCTCACGGCTAAACTGAGGAAGTGTGGACTGGATGATCGGGTAGTGAGGTGGACTGCAAACTGGCTGAAGGAGAGAAGCCAGAGAGTTGTGATCAATGGGGCGGAGTCTGGTTGGAGGCCTGTATCTAGTGGAGTGCCTCAAGGGTCAGTTCTGGGACCAATACTGTTCAATATATTCATCAATGACTTGGATGAGGGAATTGAGTGTACTATCAGCAAGTTTGCTGATGACACCAAGGGAGGAGTGGCTGACACGCCAGAGGGCTGTGCTGCCATCCAGCGAGATCTGGACAGGCTGGAGAGTTGGGCGGGGAAAAATTTAATGAAATATAACAAGGGGAAATGTAGAGTCTTGCATCTGGGCAGGAACAACCCCAGGTTCCAGTACAGGTTGGGGAATGACCTGTTGGAGAGCAGTGTAGGGGAAAGGGACCTGGGGGTCCTGGTGGACAGCAGGATGACCATGAGCCAGCACTGTGCCCTTGTGGCCAAGAAGGCCAATGGCATCCTGGGGTGTATTAGAAGGGGGGTGGTTAGTAGGTCCAGGGAGGTTCTCCTTCCCCTCTACTCTGCCCTGGTGAGACCTCATCTGGAATATTGTGTCCAGTTCTGGGCCCCTCAGTTCAAGAAGGACAGGGAACTGCTGGAGAGAGTCCAGCGCAGGGCAACGAAGATGATTAAGGGAGTGGAGCATCTCCCTTATGAGGAAAGGCTGAGGGAGCTGGGTCTCTTTAGCTTGGAGAAGAGGAGACTGAGGGGTGACCTCATCAATGTTTATAAATATATAAAGGGTGGGTGTCACGAGGATGGAGCCAGGCTCTTCTCGGTGACAACCAACAGTAAGACAAGGGGTAATGGGTTCAAGCTGGAACACAAGAGGTTCCACTTAAATGTGAGAAGAAACTTCTTCTCAGTGAGGGTGACGGAACACTGGAACAGGCTGCCCAGGGGGGTTGTGGATTCTCCTTCTCTGGAGACATTCAAAACCCGCCTGGACGCCTTCCTGTGTAACCTCACCTAGGTGTTCCTGCTCTGGCAGGGGGATTGGACTAGATGATCTTTCGAGGTCCCTTCCAATCCCTAACATTCTGTGATTCTGTGTGATTCTGTGAAAAGCCTGCACAGAGATCATGTTCCTGGGTTTAGTGTTCCCCTCCAGCCAGAGAGCACCACGGCAGCCCATTCTGCTTGGTGAGAATGCAGAAAGATTGTGCAGCCCTACAACTAGAACCAGAGTGCTGTTGTGCCTATCACCACCAATCCGGCGAGGCTGCAGAGAGGAAAAACTCCATGTTTAAAACTGAATGGGCAAAAAAATTGTGCAGAGACTGCCTAAAATGTCTGCATGTGTTGCCTCTGCCATTGATGTAGGCAAGAAGGATTGTGAACGGCAAGTATGGGCTGTCACCCAACAAGATGTTAATGGGCAGACCCAGATGGCTGACTTTAGCACCCTTGATTCTCCTGCAGTCAAGCTTGGAAAGAACAGATAATGATCTTCCAAAAGGAAAAGAAGAGCATGGGCTAATGAGTGGAAATGATTATAAAAGTCAGAGGTAAGAACAGCTCATGAGACCCTGATCCCCCCAAAGTCACGAGCAGGGGCTCTGCAGGCCTTCAGCCACCCCGGCACTACGACTCCTCTCTGCAAATCCCCGCATCGCACAGGGAAAGGCAGCTCCCAGCTGCGGGAGGCGACACGCGGCCATGGGCAGTCCATGCCGACTCGTCCCACCACGCTCCCCCTCGCGGGAGACCAGTGCACAGTGTCAGGAGTGGGGACAAGACACAGTCACAGACACGAGTTGCAGGTGACAAAGCTTGGACGGCAGGGAAATGTAGAAGCAAAACCAACAGACACTCTGTTCTTCTTTCTCCTGCTGTTGTGCACATGCAGGGTTGCAGGCCGGCTGGGACCTCACCAAGTGGTGGAGGGCGACGTCAGCGAGCCATGGACTGTGACATCATGGAGCCACGCACTGTGACCTCGCATCCCTCGCTGCTTATCTCCGGGCGCCGGCAGAGCCCGGCTCAGCCTGGCTCGTGCCTGGACTCCTGCCGAGCAGCCCGCGAGGTGTGGACGTCAGAGCGAGGCTTCTCCTGGTGCTGGGTGGTGCTTTGGGGGCTGCCGGTGGCAGCTCTCGCTCCCATCCCAGAGCCATCCCCCGTGTTTCCCCAGCCCTGCCTGCTTCAGGCAGCCGGGCACCGCGGCACACACTTGCAGCAGCGGAGGTGAGATGTGTGGCAAACGTCCCCCGGGCTGGCTGTGGGGTGGGCGATGGGGCTCGAGGAGCCGGCAGGGTGACCTTCTCGAGTTGCCTGGGCATTCCTTGCTCCCTTCCCCTCCCATCCACGGGACAGCCAAGGACCGTGGCCTCTCTCCTTTTGCAGTGCTCAACCCCTTTGGCAGCAGCGGGACCAGCCAGGGGAAGGAGCTCTTCCTCCTCAGCTCTCCCCAACCCGCTGCACAGCACAACCATGGCCACCGAGACAGCGTGGAGCTGCCCCATCTGCCAGGAAGCTCGCAAGGCCGTTGCCTTCGTGCAGCCCTGCCAGCACCAGTTCTGCTTGGGCTGCATCCTGCGGTGGGCTAAAAGGACATCAACTTGCCCACTCTGCAGAAGCCAGATGGAAGAGATCAAGTTTTCTGTGCGGGGAGATGACTGGCTGTGTGTCAGCATGTCCCCTGCACAGCCAGCCCTGGCCAGCATCCAGGCAAGCGCAGCTCCCAGCCGCCCGGTCAGCAGCAGCCGCTCTGGCCCCGCGGGGTCCCCGCTGTTCTTTGTGATGGGGACGCCGTTCCCGGAAGAGCAGGGGGCTGTGGAGACTGAGGACACGGCTGCCATGGACGGGCTCCCGCCCCAGGTCTGGGCAGGGCTTTTCCGGCAACACCAGCACCTCCTGGAGCCCGTGCTGCCCTGGCTGAGCCTGGAGCTGGAGGCCATCTATGAGGAGCAGTGGTGGCTGGCAGTGGCAACACAGAGGATCATCCTGTACGGCCTGTGCTGCCACGGGCTGGACCAGGACGCCCTGGTCCAGTGGATGGAGCCCCACCTGCAGGAAAATGCAGCACCGCTGGTCCGTGGCCTCATCCAGGTCATCGTGGAGCGGTGCAGCGAGGACGCCTGCAGGCTGCTGTGCTCCTACGGGGCCGAGGAGGAGGACTACGGGCGCGCAACCAGCCCCAGCCCCACCAGCTCCCGCGTGGGGACTCCCGACCCCAGGCTGGCCCCCACCAGCCCTGCAGGCTCCGACGTGGAGGATGAAGACAGCACGTCGGAGGCCGCCCTGCGCAGGCCTCCCAGCTGCCTTCCATCTGCGCCCGGGCCTGCGCAGCAGGAGCAGCCCCAGGAGGAGCCGGGGCAGGCGGGGGCAGGTCCCTCTGCCCAGGGCTGCAGCCGCAGCCCCTCCGCTGCCGGCCGGGGCACGGACCGCTCGCCCGGGGGGCCCCGGCGCCCCCCAAAGAGGACGAACCCCGGCCCCCACGACTCTCCCCAACCCCGCAAGAGGCCGTCCCGCCGGAGGCACTAGCGGGGCTCCAGCTTCCATTAGTGGAAGAAAAAGGAAATAAACTTCTGTTTCCTTGACACGGTCTCTGGTTGCTGCTTTGTCTCCCTTCTCCTGGGGCCTTTCCCTGTCACCGCACCAACCGTGGCTGCCACCAGCCTGCTGGGGGGCACGGCCATGGGCCCCCACAGCCCCAGGGCCACGGCGGCGGTGCCACCTCCCCAGGAACGCTGATGCAGCCGCACACCCGCAGCGAGGGCAGAGCAGGTGTGAAGTGCCTACGAACCCCGTCACACACAAAGAGGAGCCATAGGCACGGTGAAATCTCTCTCTCTCTCCCTCTTCTTTCTTTCTTCCCTGTACTTCTATTTGTTTGCTTTCCTTTTCTTAAGTAACATACTGACGTCAGATTGACAGGCCCACATGTGCTGCAAAGTTTGTGTGTTTACCAATTGAGCCTAAACATCCTAATTCCTACTGCCACCCAATCATTTGCCAGTTGTGCCAAGCTGCAAAAATAAAAGCCTTTTGTTTATGGACCTTAAGTATTGTGTATACTATTTCCCAGCCAAAGGGACCCACCAACCTGAGTCACCTCTCCCCAACCCATACCTCTGGGGGACGTCACACACCTGCAAAAATATAAATCATTTTACTGCACAAGAACCAGAGTATCTGCAAGAGCGCTCTATCCAAAACACTTCTAACCAACAATCTCTGAGAAAACTCGGCTTAAGAAAAAGCTTAGAGAAACAATTTTTTCATAAAATGTTTCAAGACTCAAGCACGGGCCGTTACTACGTGCTTTTTTAGAGTTATCAGAGTGGGCGTCACCAAGATAAGGAAACCGATCCGATGTCTGCACTGAAACAGAAATCACTGAACTTAGTCTTGCATGAGTGAGGACCTAGATTTGTAGCCACACTGGCAAAGACATCACAAATGCTCAGGACCCATCCTCCGTTATGAGGAGTGGCAACTGCGTAGCCTAGCAGTGGCGGCACCTAATTTGAAGGATTCCGGATGCATTTTGAGGCAAGCCCAACATTCCCCAGATGACCTGCCCGAGCGTTTTACTTGATGTTTTTAATGACACCTCTGGGAAAACTTCTGCATAAAGGCAAGGAGCTGCTGAGGTGAAGAGGACGAGAGGTTTGGTTTGGTATGGGTGCGGTTTGTTGGGCATCCCTGCTCATACAGAGCCTTGGAGCTGCAGTACCTTTCTGAATTTGCCAAGCCAGATAAACCACTCATGAAATACTACGAGCCCTGCCCTGATAGAGAACGTGTCCTCTGTGGTTTTGCCCTCTCTATCTGTTAGCCTCCTTCTCTCTTTTTTCCCTTCTCTTCACATGTCTCGTTCAAGAGCTCATTCCTCTGAGACACATCCCAGGAAACACGCTTGGCCTTCCCAGCTCTTCTGCCAAGCTGCAGACGGCAGCTAACAGAGGACTAAATCGCCCTTACACTTTTTTCTGCAAGTGTCTCCTGGGTGTGCCCATGATGTTTTCCTCTTCTGTCGGTAGAGAGGTTGTGTTCCCAACACAACCGCACTTTTAAGGCAGAGGTTCTCCCAGGTCTGTTGTTCAACAAGCAAGAGAAGCACTCTTCTCCTGAACTAAAAACCTTCCAGGGTTCCTTTGCCTGAAATTTTGCCTTTGTGCAGGCCTTTCTGTTATCTGTGCATCCTCAAGATTGTCTTGGAATGGGACGAGAGCAACAGAAGACTGTAATGAAATCACTGAGTAAAGGACTATGTCATTAAGAAGCTGGCGTACCTGAAGATACAGCTCATAGTGGACAAGGAAACTTAAAGGACTTCACATATGATTTCTTTGGCTTTTCAAGCAGTCCACACAAACAAAGGGTTTGTGGAGTTCGTACACATTTTTATTAATTCAAACCATTCTGTGGCTAGAAGGATCAGAAAAGGACTTGCATGTTGTCAGAGACGAAGGCGTAAATGGTCGAAGCTTGCGAGCACAGTACTCTTCCAATTCCGAAGCCTTCATGCGCTTAGGACAAGATTTCAACAGAACAGTGTGAGGCAGAAGGAGAAGACAAGCACAGCTTCAAACCCAGCCCTGTGGGGATCATTTGTAAATTTGATGTTGGACTTTCTTCAGATGACCTAGATGCTGGAATGTTGCACATGTCCTTGTTGTTTTAGAGAAGTTCTCTGGATGGAGGCCTGTCCTTGTAAACAGGCAGATGAAACAACGGTTGCCAGAAAAGGGGACAGGAATTAGCAGGGCTCATTTGGAGGGCTTTAAACTAGATTTGAAGGGGGATGGGGTTGTAGCTGGGCTTGCATCAGTGGGGCAGCATGCTGGAATACATAAAGACCGGGAGGCCCCCCAGGCCCCTAGGGTGAAATCGGTGTACTCGGCTCGCTCCGTGAAGTGCCTGTACACCAATGCGCGCAGCATGGGGAATAAGCAGGAGGAGTTAGAAACCTGCATTCGGTCAGGAGATTATGATCTTGTGGCATTAACAGAGACATGGTGGGACAGCTCACATGACTGGAATGTGGTCATGGATGGCTATGCCCTTTTCAGGAAAGACAGGCCAGCCAAGCGTGGTGGTGGAGTTGCTCTTTATGTGAGAGAGCAACTACAATGTATAGAGTACTGTCCAGGTGCGGTTGAGGAGCGAGTTGAGAGTCTGTGGGTGAGAATTAAGGAGCAGGCTGGCAGGGGTGACACTGTTGTGGGAGTCTATTACAGGCCACCAGATCAGGGTGAGGAAGTTGATGAGGCCTTCTACGGGCAGCTGAGCGTGGCCTCACAGTCACAGGCTCTGGTTGTTATGGGGGATTTTAACTACCCTGATGTTTGCTGGAAGGACTACTCAGCCAGCCAGCCTCAGTCTAGGAGGTTCCTCCAGTGCATTGACGATAACTTTCTGATGCAAATGGTGGAGGAGCCGACTAGGAGAGGTGCGCTGCTGGATCTCGTCCTCGCGAACAAGGAGGGTCTGGTCGAAGCAGTAAAGGTGGGGGGCTGCCTTGGTTGCAGTGACCATGAGATGGTGGAGTTCAGAATCTCCTGTGGTGGGAGCAGAATACCCAGCAGAATTGCAACCCTGGACTTCAGCAGGGCCAACTTTGGCCTTTTCAAACAGTTGCTGGAGGAAATCCCGTGGGCAAGGCTGCTTGAAGGTAAAGGGGCCCAAGATAGTTGGTTAACTTTCAGGGACTGCTTCTACCAAGCTCAAGATCAGAGCATCCCGACGCGCAGGAAGTCAAGGAGGGGAGCCAGGAGACCTGCGTGGTTAAACAGGGAACTGCTGCGTAAGCTCAAGTGGAAGAGGAGGGTTTACAAATCATGGAAGGAGGGGCTGGCCACTTGGGAAGAATATAAGGCTGTTGTCAGAGGATGTAGGGAGGCAACTAGGAAAGCTAAGGCCTCCTTAGAGTTAAACCTGGCGAGAGGGGTCAAGGACAACAGGGAGAGGTTCTTCAAATACATGGCAGATAAAACTAACACCAGAGGCAATGTAGGCCCACTGATGAACGGGGTGGGTGCCCTGGTGACAGAAGATACAGAGAAGGCAGAATTACTGAATGCCTTCTTTGTCTCTGTCTACTCTGCCAGAGGCTGTCCTGAGGAGCCCCGTACCCCTGAGGCCCCAGAGGAAGGCAGGGCAATGGAGGAGTCTGCCTCAGTTGATGAGGGCGGGGTTAGGGAGCAATTAAGCAATCTGGACATCCATAAATCCATGGGTCCAGATGGGATGCACCCGCGGGTGCTGAGGGAGCTGGCTGAAGTCATTGCTGGGCCGCTCTCCATCATCTTTGCCAAGTCTTGGGAAACGGGAGAGGTGCCTGAGGACTGGAGGAAAGCAAATGTCACTCCGGTCTTCAAAAAGGGCAAGAAGGAGGACCCGGGCAACTATAGACCAGTCAGCCTCACCTCCATCCCTGGGAAAGTGATGGAACACCTTATCCTTGGTGCCATCTTAAGACATATCAAGGATAAGAGGGTCATCAGGGACAGTCAACATGGCTTCACCAAGGGGAAGTCGTGTTTGACCAACCTCATAGCCTTTTATGAAGACGTAACAAGGTGGATTGACGATGGCAGAGCAGTGGATGTGGTCTACCTTGACTTCAGCAAAGCATTTGACACCGTCTCCCACAGCATCCTCACGGCTAAACTGAGGAAGTGTGGACTGGATGATCGGGTAGTGAGGTGGACTGCAAACTGGCTGAAGGAGAGAAGCCAGAGAGTTGTGATCAATGGGGCGGAGTCTGGTTGGAGGCCTGTATCTAGTGGAGTGCCTCAAGGGTCAGTTCTGGGACCAATACTGTTCAATATATTCATCAATGACTTGGATGAGGGAATTGAGTGTACTATCAGCAAGTTTGCTGATGACACCAAGCTGGGAGGAGTGGCTGACACGCCAGAGGGCTGTGCTGCCATCCAGCGAGATCTGGACAGGCTGGAGAGTTGGGCGGGGAAAAATTTAATGAAATATAACAAGGGGAAATGTAGAGTCTTGCATCTGGGCAGGAACAACCCCAGGTTCCAGTACAGGTTGGGGAATGACCTGTTGGAGAGCAGTGTAGGGGAAAGGGACCTGGGGGTCCTGGTGGACAGCAGGATGACCATGAGCCAGCACTGTGCCCTTGTGGCCAAGAAGGCCAATGGCATCCTGGGGTGTGTTAGAAGGGGGGTGGTTAGTAGGTCCAGAGAGGTTCTCCTTCCCCTCTACTCTGCCCTGGTGAGACCTCATCTGGAATATTGTGTCCAGTTCTGGGCCCCTCAGTTCAAGAAGGACAGGGAACTGCTGGAGAGAGTCCAGCGCAGGGCAACGAAGATGATTAAGGGAGTGGAGCATCTCCCTTATGAGGAAAGGCTGAGGGAGCTGGGTCTCTTTAGCTTGGAGAAGAGGAGACTGAGGGGTGACCTCATCAATGTTTATAAATATATAAAGGGTGGGTGTCACGAGGATGGAGCCAGGCTCTTCTCGGTGACAACCAACAGTAAGACAAGGGGTAATGGGTTCAAGCTGGAACACAAGAGGTTCCACTTAAATGTGAGAAGAAACTTCTTCTCAGTGAGGGTGACGGAACACTGGAACAGGCTGCCCAGGGGGGTTGTGGATTCTCCTTCTCTGGAGACATTCAAAACCCGCCTGGACGCCTTCCTGTGTAACCTCACCTAGGTGTTCCTGCTCTGGCAGGGGGATTGGACTAGATGATCTTTCGAGGTCCCTTCCAGTCCCTAACATTCTGTGATTCTGTGTGATTCTGTGAAACGCCTGCACAGAGATCCTGTTCCTGGGTTTAGTGTTCCCCTCCAGCCAGAGAGCACCACGGCAGCCCATTCTGCTTGGTGAGAATGCAGAAAGATTGTGCAGCCCTACAACTAGAACCAGAGTGCTGTTGTGCCTATCACCACCAATCCGGCGAGGCTGCAGAGAGGAAAAACTCCGTGTTTAAAACTGAATGGGCAAAAAAATTGTGCAGAGACTGCCTAAAATGTCTGCATGTGTTGCCTCTGCCATTGATGTAGGCAAGAAGGATTGTGAACGGCAAGTATGGGCTGTCACCCAACAAGATGTTAATGGGCAGACCCAGATGGCTGACTTTAGCACCCTTGATTCTCCTGCAGTCAAGCTTGGAAAGAACAGATAATGATCTTCCAAAAGGAAAAGAAGAGCATGGGCTAATGAGGGGAAATGATTATAAAAGTCAGAGGTAAGAACAGCTCATGAGACCCTGAGCCCCCCAAAGTCACGAGCAGGGGCTCTGCAGCCCTTCAGCCACCCCGGCACTACGACTCCTCTCTGCAAATCCCCGCATCGCACAGGGAAAGGCAGCTCCCAGCTGCGGGAGGCGACACGCGGCCATGGGCAGTCCATGCCGACTCGTCCCACCACGCTCCCCCTCGCGGGAGACCTGTGCACAGTGTCAGGAGTGGGGACAAGACACAGTCACAGACACGAGTTGCAGGTGACAAAGCTTGGACGGCAGGGAAATGTAGAAGCAAAACCAACAGACACTCTGTTCTTCTTTCTCCTGCTGTTGTGCACATGCAGGGTTGCAGGCCGGCTGGGACCTCACCAAGTGGTGGAGGGCGACGTCAGCGAGCCATGGACTGTGACATCATGGAGCCACGCACTGTGACCTCGCATCCCTCGCTGCTGATCTCCGGGCGCCGGCAGAGCCCGGCTCAGCCTGGCTCGTGCCTGGACTCCTGCCGAGCAGCCCGCGAGGTGTGGACGTCAGAGCGAGGCTTCTCCTGGTGCTGGGTGGTGCTTTGGGGGCTGCCGGTGGCAGCTCTCGCTCCCATCCCAGAGCCATCCCCCGTGTTTCCCCAGCCCTGCCTGCTTCAGGCAGCCGGGCACCGCGGCACACACTTGCAGCAGCGGAGGTGAGCTGTGTGGCAAACGTCCCCCGGGCTGGCTGTGGGGTGGGCGATGGGGCTCGAGGAGCCAGCAGGGTGACCTTCTCGAGTTGCCTGGGCATTCCTTGCTCCCTTCCCCTCCCATCCACGGGACAGCCAAGGACCGTGGCCTCTCTCCTTTTGCAGTGCTCAACCCCTTTGGCAGCAGCGGGACCAGCCAGGGGAAGCAGCTCTTCCTCCTCAGCTCTCCCCAACCCGCTGCACAGCACAACCATGGCCACCGAGACAGCGTGGAGCTGCCCCATCTGCCAGGAAGCTCGCAAGGCCGTTGCCTTCGTGCAGCCCTGCCAGCACCAGTTCTGCTTGGGCTGCATCCTGCGGTGGGCTAAAAGGACATCAACTTGCCCACTCTGCAGAAGCCAGATGGAAGAGATCAAGTTTTCTGTGCGGGGAGATGACTGGCTGTGTGTCAGCATGTCCCCTGCACAGCCAGCCCTGGCCAGCATCCAGGCAAGCGCAGCTCCCAGCCGCCCGGTCAGCAGCAGCCGCTCTGGCCCCGCGGGGTCCCCGCTGTTCTTTGTGATGGGGACGCCGTTCCCGGAAGAGCAGGGGGCTGTGGAGACTGAGGACACGGCTGCCGTGGACGGGCTCCCGCCCCAGGTCTGGGCAGGGCTTTTCCGGCAACACCAGCACCTCCTGGAGCCCGTGCTGCCCTGGCTGAGCCTGGAGCTGGAGGCCATCTATGAGGAGCAGTGGTGGCTGGCAGTGGCAACACAGAGGATCATCCTGTACGGCCTGTGCTGCCACGGGCTGGACCAGGACGCCCTGGTGCAGTGGATGGAGCCCCACCTGCAGGAAAATGCAGCACCGCTGGTCCGTGGCCTCATCCAGGTCATCGTGGAGCGGTGCAGCGAGGACGCCTGCAGGCTGCTGTGCTCCTACGGGGCCGAGGAGGAGGACTACGGGCGCGCAACCAGCCCCAGCCCCACCAGCTCCCGCGTGGGGACTCCCGACCCCAGGCTGTCCCCCACCAGCCCTGCAGGCTCCGACGTGGAGGATGAAGACAGCACGTCGGAGGCCGCCCTGCGCAGGCCTCCCAGCTGCCTTCCATCTGCGCCCGGGCCTGCGCAGCAGGAGCAGCCCCAGGAGGAGCCGGGGCAGGCGGGGGCAGGTCCCTCTGCCCAGGGCTGCAGCCGCAGCCCCTCCGCTGCCGGCCGGGGCACGGACCGCTCGCCCGGGGGGCCCCGGCGCCCCCCAAAGAGGACGAACCCCGGCCCCCACGACTCTCCCCAACCCCGCAAGAGGCCGTCCCGCCGGAGGCACTAGCGGGGCTCCAGCTTCCATTAGTGGAAGAAAAAGGAAATAAACTTCTGTTTCCTTGACACGGTCTCTGGTTGCTGCTTTGTCTCCCTTCTCCTGGGGCCTTTCCCTGTCACCGCACCAACCGTGGCTGCCACCAGCCTGCTGGGGGGCACGGCCATGGGCCCCCACAGCCCCAGGGCCACGGCGGCGGTGCCACCTCCCCAGGAACGCTGATGCAGCCGCACACCCGCAGCGAGGGCAGAGCAGGTGTGAAGTGCCTACGAACCCCGTCACACACAAAGAGGAGCCATAGGCACGGTGAAATCTCTCTCTCTCCCTCTTCTTTCTTTCTTCCCCGTACTTCTATTTGTTTGCTTTCCTTTTCTTAAGTAACATACTGACGTCAGATTGACAGGCCCACATGTGCTGCAAAGTTTGTGTGTTTACCAACTGAGCCTAAACATCCTAATTCCTACTGCCACCCAATCATTTGCCAGTTGTGCCAAGCTGCAAAAATAAAAGCCTTTTGTTTATGGACCTTAAGTATTGTGTATACTATTTCCCAGCCAAAGGGACCCACCAACCTGAGTCACCTCTCCCCAACCCATACCTCTGGGGGACGTCACACACCTGCAAAAATATAAATCATTTTACTGCACAAGAACCAGAGTATCTGCAAGAGCGCTCTATCCAAAACACTTCTAACCAACAATCTCTGAGAAAACTCGGCTTAAGAAAAAGCTTAGAGAAACAATTTTTTCATAAAATGTTTCAAGACTCAAGCACGGGCCGTTACTATGTGCTTTTTTAGAGTTACCAGAGTGGGCGTCACCAAGGTAAGGAAACCGATCCGATGTCTGCACTGAAACAGAAATCACTGAACTTAGTCTTGCATGAGTGAGGACCTAGATTTGTAGCCACACTGGCAAAGACATCACAAATGCTCAGGACCCATCCTCCGTTATGAGGAGTGGCAACTGCGTAGCCTAGCAGTGGCGGCACCTAATTTGAAGGATTCCGGATGCATCTTGAGGTAAGCCCAACATTCCCCAGATGACCTGCCCGAGCGTTTTACTTGATGTTTTTAATGACACCTCTGGGAAAACTTCTGCATAAAGGCAAGGAGCTGCTGAGGTGAAGAGGACGAGAGGTTTGGTTTGGTATGGGTGCGGTTTGTTGGGCATCCCTGCTCATACAGAGCCTTGGAGCTGCAGTACCTTTCTGAATTTGCCAAGCCAGATAAACCACTCATGAAATACTACGAGCCCTGCCCTGATAGAGAACGTGTCCTCTGTGGTTTTGCCCTCTCTATCTGTTAGCCTCCTTCTCTCTTTTTTCCCTTCTCTTCACATGTCTCGTTCAAGAGCTCATTCCTCTGAGACACATCCCAGGAAACACGCTTGGCCTTCCCAGCTCTTCTGCCAAGCTGCAGACGGCAGCTAACAGAGGACTAAATCGCCCTTACACTTTTTTCTGCAAGTGTCTCCTGGGTGTGCCCATGATGTTTTCCTCTTCTGTCGGTAGAGAGGTTGTGTTCCCAACACAACCGCACTTTTAAGGCAGAGGTTCTCCCAGGTCTGTTGTTCAACAAGCAAGAGAAGCACTCTTCTCCTGAACTAAAAACCTTCCAGGGTTCCTTTGCCTGAAATTTTGCCTTTGTGCAGGCCTTTCTGTTATCTGTGCATCCTCAAGATTGTCTTGGAATGGGACGAGAGCAACAGAAGACTGTAATGAAATCACTGAGTAAAGGACTATGTCATTAAGAAGCTGGCGTACCTGAAGATACAGCTCATGGTGGACAAGGAAACTTAAAGGACTTCACATATGATTTCTTTGGCTTTTCAAGCAGTCCACACAAACAAAGGGTTTGTGGAGTTCGTACACATTTTTATTAATTCAAACCATTCTGTGGCTAGAAGGATCAGAAAAGGACTTGCATGTTGTCAGAGACGAAGGCGTAAATGGTCGAAGCTTGCGAGCACAGTACTCTTCCAATTCCGAAGCCTTCATGCGCTTAGGACAAGATTTCAACAGAACAGTGTGAGGCAGAAGGAGAAGACAAGCACAGCTTCAAACCCAGCCCTGTGGGGATCATTTGTAAATTTGATGTTGGACTTTCTTCAGATGACCTAGATGCTGGAATGTTGCACATGTCCTTGTTGTTTTAGAGAAGTTCTCTGGATGGAGGCCTGTCCTTGTAAACAGGCAGATGAAACAACGGTTGCCAGAAAAGGGGACAGGAATTAGCAGGGCTCATTTGGAGGGCTTTAAACTAGATTTGAAGGGGGATGGGGTTGTAGCTGGGCTTGCATCAGTGGGGCAGCATGCTGGAATACATAAAGACCGGGAGGCCCCCCAGGCCCCTAGGGTGAAATCGGTGTACTCGGCTCGCTCCCTGAAGTGCCTGTACACCAATGCGCGCAGCATGGGGAATAAGCAGGAGGAGTTAGAAACCTGCATTCGGTCAGGAGATTATGATCTGGTGGCATTAACAGAGACATGGTGGGACAGCTCACATGACTGGAATGTGGTCATGGATGGCTATGCCCTTTTCAGGAAAGACAGGCCAGCCAAGCGTGGTGGTAAGTTGCTCTTTATGTGAGAGAGCAACTACAATGTATAGAGTACTGTCCAGGTGCGGTTGAGGAGCAAGTTGAGAGTCTGTGGGTGAGAATTAAGGGGCAGGCTGGCAGGGGTGACACTGTTGTGGGAGTCTATTACAGGCCACCAGATCAGGGTGAGGAAGTTGATGAGGCCTTCTACGGGCAGCTGAGCGTGGCCTCACAGTCACAGGCTCTGGTTGTTATGGGGGATTTTAACTACCCTGATGTTTGCTGGAAGGACTACTCAGCCAGCCAGCCTCAGTCTAGGAGGTTCCTCCAGTGCATTGACGATAACTTTCTGATGCAAATGGTGGAGGAGCCGACTAGGAGAGGTGCGCTGCTGGATCTCGTCCTCGCGAACAAGGAGGGTCTGGTCGAAGCAGTAAAGGTGGGGGGCTGCCTTGGTTGCAGTGACCATGAGATGGTGGAGTTCAGAATCTCCTGTGGTGGGAGCAGAATACCCAGCAGAATTGCAACCCTGGACTTCAGCAGGGCCGACTTTGGCCTTTTCAAACAGTTGCTGGAGGAAATCCCGTGGGCAAGGCTGCTTGAAGGTAAAGGGGCCCAAGATAGTTGGTTAACTTTCAGGGACTGCTTCTACCAAGCTCAAGATCAGAGCATCCCGACGCACAGGAAGTCAAGGAGGGGAGCCAGGAGACCTGCGTGGTTAAACAGGGAACTGCTGCGTAAGCTCAAGTGGAAGAGGAGGTTTTACAAATCATGGAAGGAGGGGCTGGCCACTTGGGAAGAATATAAGGCTGTTGTCAGAGGATGTAGGGAGGCAACTAGGAAAGCTAAGGCCTCCTTAGAGTTAAACCTGGCGAGAGGGGTCAAGGACAACAGGGAGAGGTTCTTCAAATACATGGCAGATAAAACTAACACCAGAGGCAATGTAGGCCCACTGATGAACGGGGTGGGTGCCCTGGTGACAGAAGATACAGAGAAGGCAGAATTACTGAATGCCTTCTTTGTCTCTGTCTACTCTGCCAGAGGCTGTCCTGAGGAGCCCCGTACCCCTGAGGCCTCAGAGGAAGGCAGGGCAATGGAGAAGTCTGCCTCAGTTGATGAGGACTGGGTTAGGGAGCAATTAAGCAATCTGGACATCCATAAATCCATGGGTCCAGATGGGATGCACCCGCGGGTGCTGAGGGAGCTGGCTGAAGTCATTGCTGGACCGCTCTCCATCATCTTTGCCAAGTCTTGGGAAACGGGAGAGGTGCCTGAGGACTGGAGGAAAGCAAATGTCACTCCGGTCTTCAAAAAGGGCAAGAAGGAGGACCCAGGCAACTATAGACCGGTCAGCCTCACCTCCATCCCTGGGAAAGTGATGGAACACCTTATCCTTGGTGCCATCTTAAGACATATCAAGGATAAGAGGGTCATCAGGGACAGTCAACATGGCTTCACCAAGGGGAAGTCGTGTTTGACCAACCTCATAGCCTTTTATGAAGACGTAACAAGGTGGATTGACGATGGCAGAGCAGTGGATGTGGTCTACCTTGACTTCAGCAAAGCATTTGACACCGTCTCCCACAGCATCCTCACGGCTAAACTGAGGAAGTGTGGACTGGATGATCGGGTAGTGAGGTGGACTGCAAACTGGCTGAAGGAGAGAAGCCAGAGAGTTGTGATCAATGGGGCGGAGTCTGGTTGGAGGCCTGTATCTAGTGGAGTGCCTCAAGGGTCAGTTCTGGGACCAATACTGTTCAATATATTCATCAATGACTTGGATGAGGGAATTGAGTGTACTATCAGCAAGTTTGCTGATGACACCAAGCTGGGAGGAGTGGCTGACACGCCAGAGGGCTGTGCTGCCATCCAGCGAGATCTGGACAGGCTGGAGAGTTGGGCGGGGAAAAATTTAATGAAATATAACAAGGGGAAATGTAGAGTCTTGCATCTGGGCAGGAACAACCCCAGGTTCCAGTACAGGTTGGGGAATGACCTGTTGGAGAGCAGTGTAGGGGAAAGGGACCTGGGGGTCCTGGTGGACAGCAGGATGACCATGAGCCAGCACTGTGCCCTTGTGGCCAAGAAGGCCAATGGCATCCTGGGGTGTATTAGAAGGGGGGTGGTTAGTAGGTCCAGAGAGGTTCTCCTTCCCCTCTACTCTGCCCTGGTGAGACCTCATCTGGAATATTGTGTCCAGTTCCGGGCCCCTCAGTTCAAGAAGGACAGGGAACTGCTGGAGAGAGTCCAGCGCAGGGCAACGAAGATGATTAAGGGAGTGGAGCATCTCCCTTATGAGGAAAGGCTGAGGGAGCTGGGTCTCTTTAGCTTGGAGAAGAGGAGACTGAGGGGTGACCTCATCAATGTTTATAAATATATAAAGGGTGGGTGTCACGAGGATGGAGCCAGGCTCTTCTCGGTGACAACCAACAGTAAGACAAGGGGTAATGGGTTCAAGCTGGAACACAAGAGGTTCCACTTAAATGTGAGAAGAAACTTCTTCTCAGTGAGGGTGACGGAACACTGGAACAGGCTGCCCAGGGGGGTTGTGGATTCTCCTTCTCTGGAGACATTCAAAACCCGCCTGGACGCCTTCCTGTGTAACCTCACCTAGGTGTTCCTGCTCTGGCAGGGGGATTGGACTAGATGATCTTTCGAGGTCCCTTCCAATCCCTAACATTCTGTGATTCTGTGTGATTCTGTGAAAAGCCTGCACAGAGATCATGTTCCTGGGTTTAGTGTTCCCCTCCAGCCAGAGAGCACCACGGCAGCCCATTCTGCTTGGTGAGAATGCAGAAAGATTGTGCAGCCCTACAACTAGAACCAGAGTGCTGTTGTGCCTATCACCACCAATCCGGCGAGGCTGCAGAGAGGAAAAACTCCGTGTTTAAAACTGAATGGGCAAAAAAATTGTGCAGAGACTGCCTAAAATGTCTGCATGTGTTGCCTCTGCCATTGATGTAGGCAAGAGGGATTGTGAACGGCAAGTATGGGCTGTCACCCAACAAGATGTTAATGGGCAGACCCAGATGGCTGACTTTAGCACCCTTGATTCTCCTGCAGTCAAGCTTGGAAAGAACAGATAATGATCTTCCAAAAGGAAAAGAAGAGCATGGGCTAATGAGGGGAAATGATTATAAAAGTCAGAGGTAAGAACAGCTCATGAGACCCTGAGCCCCCCAAAGTCACGAGCAGGGGCTCTGCAGCCCTTCAGCCACCCCGGCACTACGACTCCTCTCTGCAAATCCCCGCATCGCACAGGGAAAGGCAGCTCCCAGCTGCGGGAGGTGACACGCGGCCATGGGCAGTCCATGCCGACTCGTCCCACCACGCTCCCCCTCGCGGGAGACCTGTGCACAGTGTCAGGAGTGGGGACAAGACACAGTCACAGACACGAGTTGCAGGTGACAAAGCTTGGACGGCAGGGAAATGTAGAAGCAAAACCAACAGACACTCTGTTCTTCTTTCTCCTGCTGTTGTGCACATGCAGGGTTGCAGGCTGGCTGGGACCTCACCAAGTGGTGGAGGGCGACGTCAGCGAGCCATGGACTGTGACATCATGGAGCCACGCACTGTGACCTCGCATCCCTCGCTGCTTATCTCCGGGCGCCAGCAGAGCCCGGCTCAGCCTGGCTCGTGCCTGGACTCCTGCCGAGCAGCCCGCGAGGTGTGGACGTCAGAGCGAGGCTTCTCCTGGTGCTGGGTGGTGCTTTGGGGGCTGCCGGTGGCAGCTCTCGCTCCCATCCCAGAGCCATCCCCCGTGTTTCCCCAGCCCTGCCTGCTTCAGGCAGCCGGGCACCGCGGCACACACTTGCAGCAGCGGAGGTGAGCTGTGTGGCAAACGTCCCCCGGGCTGGCTGTGGGGTGGGCGATGGGGCTCGAGGAGCCGGCAGGGTGACCTTCTCGAGTTGCCTGGGCATTCCTTGCTCCCTTCCCCTCCCATCCACGGGACAGCCAAGGACCGTGGCCTCTCTCCTTTTGCAGTGCTCAACCCCTTTGGCAGCAGCGGGACCAGCCAGGGGAAGCAGCTCTTCCTCCTCAGCTCTCCCCAACCCGCTGCACAGCACAACCATGGCCAGCGAGACAGCGTGGAGCTGCCCCATCTGCCAGGAAGCTCGCAAGGCCGTTGCCTTCGTGCAGCCCTGCCAGCACCAGTTCTGCTTGGGCTGCATCCTGCGGTGGGCTAAAAGGACATCAACTTGCCCACTCTGCAGAAGCCAGATGGAAGAGATCAAGTTTTCTGTGCGGGGAGATGACTGGCTGTGTGTCAGCATGTCCCCTGCACAGCCAGCCCTGGCCAGCATCCAGGCAAGCGCAGCTCCCAGCCGCCCGGTCAGCAGCAGCCGCTCTGGCCCCGCGGGGTCCCCGCTGTTCTTTGTGATGGGGACGCCGTTCCCGGAAGAGCAGGGGGCTGTGGAGACTGAGGACACGGCTGCCGTGGACGGGCTCCCGCCCCAGGTCTGGGCAGGGCTTTTCCGGCAACACCAGCACCTCCTGGAGCCCGTGCTGCCCTGGCTGAGCCTGGAGCTGGAGGCCATCTATGAGGAGCAGTGGTGGCTGGCAGTGGCAACACAGAGGATCATCCTGTACGGCCTGTGCTGCCACGGGCTGGACCAGGACGCCCTGGTCCAGTGGATGGAGCCCCACCTGCAGGAAAATGCAGCACCGCTGGTCCGTGGCCTCATCCAGGTCATCGTGGAGCGGTGCAGCGAGGACGCCTGGAGGCTGCTGTGCTCCTACGGGGCCGAGGAGGAGGACTACGGGCGCGCAACCAGCCCCAGCCCCACCAGCTCCCGCGTGGGGACTCCCGACCCCAGGCTGGCCCCCACCAGCCCTGCAGGCTCCGACGTGGAGGATGAAGCCAGCACGTCGGAGGCCGCCCTGCGCAGGCCTCCCAGCTGCCTTCCATCTGCGCCCGGGCCTGCGCAGCAGGAGCAGCCCCAGGAGGAGCCGGGGCAGGCGGGGGCAGGTCCCTCTGCCCAGGGCTGCAGCCGCAGCCCCTCCACTGCCGGCCGGGGCACGGACCGCTCGCCCGGGGGGCCCCGGCGCCCCCCAAAGAGGACGAACCCCGGCCCCCACGACTCTCCCCAACCCCGCAAGAGGGCGTCCCGCCGGAGGCACTAGCGGGGCTCCAGCTTCCATTAGTGGAAGAAAAAGGAAATAAACTTCTGTTTCCTTGACACGGTCTCTGGTTGCTGCTTTGTCTCCCTTCTCCTGGGGCCTTTCCCTGTCACCGCACCAACCGTGGCTGCCACCAGCCTGCTGGGGGGCACGGCCATGGGCCCCCACAGCCCCAGGGCCACGGCGGCGGTGCCACCTCCCCAGGAACGCTGATGCAGCCGCACACCCACAGCGAGGGCAGAGCAGGTGTGAAGTGCCTACGAACCCCGTCACACACAAAGAGGAGCCATAGGCATGGTGAAATCTCTCTCTCTCTCCCTCTTCTTTCTTTCTTCCCTGTACTTCTATTTGTTTGCTTTCCTTTTCTTAAGTAACATACTGACGTCAGATTGACAGGCCCACATGTGCTGCAAAGTTTGTGTGTTTACCAACTGAGCCTAAACATCCTAATTCCTACTGCCACCCAATCATTTGCCAGTTGTGCCAAGCTGCAAAAATAAAAGCCTTTTGTTTATGGACCTTAAGTATTGTGTATACTATTTCCCAGCCAAAGGGACCCACCAACCTGAGTCACCTCTCCCCAACCCATACCTCTGGGGGACGTCACACACCTGCAAAAATATAAATCATTTTACTGCACAAGAACCAGAGTATCTGCAAGAGCGCTCTATCCAAAACACTTCTAACCAACAATCTCTGAGAAAACTCGGCTTAAGAAAAAGCTTAGAGAAACAATTTTTTCATAAAATGTTTCAAGACTCAAGCACGGGCCGTTACTATGTGCTTTTTTAGAGTTACCAGAGTGGGCGTCACCAAGGTAAGGAAACCGATCCGATGTCTGCACTGAAACAGAAATCACTGAACTTAGTCTTGCATGAGTGAGGACCTAGATTTGTAGCCACACTGGCAAAGACATCACAAATGCTCAGGACCCATCCTCCGTTATGAGGAGTGGCAACTGCGTAGCCTAGCAGTGGCGGCACCTAATTTGAAGGATTCCGGGTGCATCTTGAGGCAAGCCCAACATTCCCCAGATGACCTGCCCGAGCGTTTTACTTGATGTTTTTAATGACACCTCTGGGAAAACTTCTGCATAAAGGCAAGGAGCTGCTGAGGTGAAGAGGACGAGAGGTTTGGTTTGGTATGGGTGCGGTTTGTTGGGCATCCCTGCTCATACAGAGCCTTGGAGCTGCAGTACCTTTCTGAATTTGCCAAGCCAGATAAACCACTCATGAAATACTACGAGCCCTGCCCTGATAGAGAACGTGTCCTCTGTGGTTTTGCCCTCTCTATCTGTTAGCCTCCTTCTCTCTTTTTTCCCTTCTCTTCACATGTCTCGTTCAAGAGCTCATTCCTCTGAGACACATCCCAGGAAACACGCTTGGCCTTCCCAGCTCTTCTGCCAAGCTGCAGACGGCAGCTAACAGAGGACTAAATCGCCCTTACACTTTTTTCTGCAAGTGTCTCCTGGGTGTGCCCATGATGTTTTCCTCTTCTGTCGGTAGAGAGGTTGTGTTCCCAACACAACCGCACTTTTAAGGCAGAGGTTCTCCCAGGTCTGTTGTTCAACAAGCAAGAGAAGCACTCTTCTCCTGAACTAAAAACCTTCCAGGGTTCCTTTGCCTGAAATTTTGCCTTTGTGCAGGCCTTTCTGTTATCTGTGCATCCTCAAGATTGTCTTGGAATGGGACGAGAGCAACAGAAGACTGTAATGAAATCACTGAGTAAAGGACTATGTCATTAAGAAGCTGGCGTACCTGAAGATACAGCTCATAGTGGACAAGGAAACTTAAAGGACTTCACATATGATTTCTTTGGCTTTTCAAGCAGTCCACACAAACAAAGGGTTTGTAGAGTTCGTACACATTTTTATTAATTCAAACCATTCTGTGGCTAGAAGGATCAGAAAAGGACTTGCATGTTGTCAGAGACGAAGGCGTAAATGGTCGAAGCTTGCGAGCACAGTACTCTTCCAATTCCGAAGCCTTCATGCGCTTAGGACAAGATTTCAACAGAACAGTGTGAGGCAGAAGGAGAAGACAAGCACAGCTTCAAACCCAGCCCTGTGGGGATCATTTGTAAATTTGATGTTGGACTTTCTTCAGATGACCTAGATGCTGGAATGTTGCACATGTCCTTGTTGTTTTAGAGAAGTTCTCTGGATGGAGGCCTGTCCTTGTAAACAGGCAGATGAAACAACGGTTGCCAGAAAAGGGGACAGGAATTAGCAGGGCTCATTTGGAGGGCTTTAAACTAGATTTGAAGGGGGATGGGGTTGTAGCTGGGCTTGCATCAGTGGGGCAGCATGCTGGAATACATAAAGACCGGGAGGCCCCCCAGGCCCCTAGGGTGAAATCGGTGTACTCGGCTCGCTCCCTGAAGTGCCTGTACACCAATGCGCGCAGCATGGGGAATAAGCAGGAGGAGTTAGAAACCTGCATTCGGTCAGGAGATTATGATCTGGTGGCATTAACAGAGACATGGTGGGACAGCTCACATGACTGGAATGTGGTCATGGATGGCTATGCCCTTTTCAGGAAAGACAGGCCAGCCAAGCGTGGTGGTAAGTTGCTCTTTATGTGAGAGAGCAACTACAATGTATAGAGTACTGTCCAGGTGCGGTTGAGGAGCAAGTTGAGAGTCTGTGGGTGAGAATTAAGGGGCAGGCTGGCAGGGGTGACACTGTTGTGGGAGTCTATTACAGGCCACCAGATCAGGGTGAGGAAGTTGATGAGGCCTTCTACGGGCAGCTGAGCGTGGCCTCACAGTCACAGGCTCTGGTTGTTATGGGGGATTTTAACTACCCTGATGTTTGCTGGAAGGACTACTCAGCCAGCCAGCCTCAGTCTAGGAGGTTCCTCCAGTGCATTGACGATAACTTTCTGATGCAAATGGTGGAGGAGCCGACTAGGAGAGGTGCGCTGCTGGATCTCGTCCTCGCGAACAAGGAGGGTCTGGTCGAAGCAGTAAAGGTGGGGGGCTGCCTTGGTTGCAGTGACCATGAGATGGTGGAGTTCAGAATCTCCTGTGGTGGGAGCAGAATACCCAGCAGAATTGCAACCCTGGACTTCAGCAGGGCCGACTTTGGCCTTTTCAAACAGTTGCTGGAGGAAATCCCGTGGGCAAGGCTGCTTGAAGGTAAAGGGGCCCAAGATAGTTGGTTAACTTTCAGGGACTGCTTCTACCAAGCTCAAGATCAGAGCATCCCGACGCGCAGGAAGTCAAGGAGGGGAGCCAGGAGACCTGCGTGGTTAAACAGGGAACTGCTGCGTAAGCTCAAGTGGAAGAGGAGGTTTTACAAATCATGGAAGGAGGGGCTGGCCACTTGGGAAGAATATAAGGCTGTTGTCAGAGGATGTAGGGAGGCAACTAGGAAAGCTAAGGCCTCCTTAGAGTTAAACCTGGCGAGAGGGGTCAAGGACAACAGGAAGAGCTTCTTCAAATACATGGCAGATAAAACTAACACCAGAGGCAATGTAGGCCCACTGATGAACGGGGTGGGTGCCCTGGTGACAGAAGATACAGAGAAGGCAGAATTACTGAATGCCTTCTTTGTCTCTGTCTACTCTGCCAGAGGCTGTCCTGAGGAGCCCCGTACCCCTGAGGCCTCAGAGGAAGGCAGGGCAATGGAGAAGTCTGCCTCAGTTGATGAGGACTGAGTTAGGGAGCAATTAAGCAATCTGGACATCCATAAATCCATGGGTCCAGATGGGATGCACCCGCGGGTGCTGAGGGAGCTGGCTGAAGTCATTGCTGGACCGCTCTCCATCATCTTTGCCAAGTCTTGGGAAACGGGAGAGGTGCCTGAGGACTGGAGGAAAGCAAATGTCACTCCGGTCTTCAAAAAGGGCAAGAAGGAGGACCCAGGCAACTATAGACCGGTCAGCCTCACCTCCATCCCTGGGAAAGTGATGGAACACCTTATCCTTGGTGCCATCTTAAGACATATCAAGGATAAGAGGGTCATCAGGGACAGTCAACATGGCTTCACCAAGGGGAAGTCGTGTTTGACCAACCTCATAGCCTTTTATGAAGACGTAACAAGGTGGATTGACGATGGCAGAGCAGTGGATGTGGTCTACCTTGACTTCAGCAAAGCATTTGACACCGTCTCCCACAGCATCCTCACGGCTAAACTGAGGAAGTGTGGACTGGATGATCGGGTAGTGAGGTGGACTGCAAACTGGCTGAAGGAGAGAAGCCAGAGAGTTGTGATCAATGGGGCGGAGTCTGGTTGGAGGCCTGTATCTAGTGGAGTGCCTCAAGGGTCAGTTCTGGGACCAATACTGTTCAATATATTCTTCAATGACTTGGATGAGGGAACTGAGTGTACTATCAGCAAGTTTGCTGATGACACCAAGCTGAGAGGAGTGGCTGACACGCCAGAGGGCTGTGCTGCCATCCAGCGAGATCTGGACAGGCTGGAGAGTTGGGCGGGGAAAAATTTAATGAAATATAACAAGGGGAAATGTAGAGTCTTGCATCTGGGCAGGAACAACCCCAGGTTCCAGTACAGGTTGGGGAATGACCTGTTGGAGAGCAGTGTAGGGGAAAGGGACCTGGGGGTCCTGGTGGACAGCAGGATGACCATGAGCCAGCACTGTGCCCTTGTGGCCAAGAAGGCCAATGGCATCCTGGGGTGTATTAGAAGGGGGGTGGTTAGTAGGTCCAGAGAGGTTCTCCTTCCCCTCTACTCTGCCCTGGTGAGACCTCATCTGGAATATTGTGTCCAGTTCCGGGCCCCTCAGTTCAAGAAGGACAGGGAACTGCTGGAGAGAGTCCAGCGCAGGGCAACGAAGATGATTAAGGGAGTGGAGCATCTCCCTTATGAGGAAAGGCTGAGGGAGCTGGGTCTCTTTAGCTTGGAGAAGAGGAGACTGAGGGGTGACCTCATCAATGTTTATAAATATATAAAGGGTGGGTGTCACGAGGATGGAGCCAGGCTCTTCTCGGTGACAACCAACAGTAAGACAAGGGGTAATGGGTTCAAGCTGGAACACAAGAGGTTCCACTTAAATGTGAGAAGAAACTTCTTCTCAGTGAGGGTGACGGAACACTGGAACAGGCTGCCCAGGGGGGTTGTGGATTCTCCTTCTCTGGAGACATTCAAAACCCGCCTGGACGCCTTCCTGTGTAACCTCACCTAGGTGTTCCTGCTCTGGCAGGGGGATTGGACTAGATGATCTTTCGAGGTCCCTTCCAATCCCTAACATTCTGTGATTCTGTGTGATTCTGTGAAAAGCCTGCACAGAGATCATGTTCCTGGGTTTAGTGTTCCCCTCCAGCCAGAGAGCACCACGGCAGCCCATTCTGCTTGGTGAGAATGCAGAAAGATTGTGCAGCCCTACAACTAGAACCAGAGTGCTGTTGTGCCTATCACCACCAATCCGGCGAGGCTGCAGAGAGGAAAAACTCCGTGTTTAAAACTGAATGGGCAAAAAAATTGTGCAGAGACTGCCTAAAATGTCTGCATGTGTTGCCTCTGCCATTGATGTAGGCAAGAAGGATTGTGAACGGCAAGTATGGGCTGTCACCCAACAAGATGTTAATGGGCAGACCCAGATGGCTGACTTTAGCACCCTTGATTCTCCTGCAGTCAAGCTTGGAAAGAACAGATAATGATCTTCCAAAAGGAAAAGAAGAGCATGGGCTAATGAGTGGAAATGATTATAAAAGTCAGAGGTAAGAACAGCTCATGAGACCCTGAGCCCCGCAAAGTCACGAGCAGGGGCTCTGCAGCCCTTCAGCCACCCCGGCACTACGACTCCTCCCTGCAAATCCCCGCATCGCACAGGGAAAGGCAGCTCCCAGCTGCGGGAGGCGACACGCGGCCATGGGCAGTCCATGCCGACTCGTCCCACCACGCTCCCCCTCGCGGGAGACCTGTGCACAGTGTCAGGAGTGGGGACAAGACACAGTCACAGACACGAGTTGCAGGTGACAAAGCTTGGACGGCAGGGAAATGCAGAAGCAAAACCAACAGACACTCTGTTCTTCTTTCTCCTGCTGTTGTGCACATGCAGGGTTGCAGGCCGGCTGGGACCTCACCAAGTGGTGGAGGGCGACGTCAGCGAGCCATGGACTGTGACATCATGGAGCCACGCACTGTGACCTCGCATCCCTCGCTGCTTATCTCCGGGCGCCGGCAGAGCCCGGCTCAGCCTGGCTCGTGCCTGGACTCCTGCCGAGCAGCCCGCGAGGTGTGGACGTCAGAGCGAGGCTTCTCCTGGTGCTGGGTGGTGCTTTGGGGGCTGCTGGTGGCAGCTCTCGCTCCCATCCCAGAGCCATCCCCCGTGTTTCCCCAGCCCTGCCTGCTTCAGGCAGCCGGGCACCGCGGCACACACTTGCAGCAGCGGAGGTGAGCTGTGTGGCAAACGTCCCCCGGGCTGGCTGTGGGGTGGGCGATGGGGCTCGAGGAGCCGGCAGGGTGACCTTCTCGAGTTGCCTGGGCATTCCTTGCTCCCTTCCCCTCCCATCCACGGGACAGCCAAGGACCGTGGCCTCTCTCCTTTTGCAGTGCTCAACCCCTTTGGCAGCAGCGGGACCAGCCAGGGGAAGCAGCTCTTCCTCCTCAGCTCTCCCCAACCCGCTGCACAGCACAACCATGGCCACCGAGACAGCGTGGAGCTGCCCCATCTGCCAGGAAGCTCGCAAGGCCGTTGCCTTCGTGCAGCCCTGCCAGCACCAGTTCTGCTTGGGCTGCATCCTGCGGTGGGCTAAAAGGACATCAACTTGCCCACTCTGCAGAAGCCAGATGGAAGAGATCAAGTTTTCTGTGCGGGGAGATGACCAGCTGTGTGTCAGCATGTCCCCTGCACAGCCAGCCCTGGCCAGCATCCAGGCAAGCGCAGCTCCCAGCCGCCCGGTCAGCAGCAGCCGCTCTGGCCCCGCGGGGTCCCCGCTGTTCTTTGTGATGGGGACGCCGTTCCCGGAAGAGCAGGGGGCTGTGGAGACTGAGGACACGGCTGCCGTGGACGGGCTCCCGCCCCAGGTCTGGGCAGGGCTTTTCCGGCAACACCAGCACCTCCTGGAGCCCGTGCTGCCCTGGCTGAGCCTGGAGCTGGAGGCCATCTATGAGGAGCAGTGGTGGCTGGCAGTGGCAACACAGAGGATCATCCTGTACGGCCTGTGCTGCCACGGGCTGGACCAGGACGCCCTGGTGCAGTGGATGGAGCCCCACCTGCAGGAAAATGCAGCACCGCTGGTCCGTGGCCTCATCCAGGTCATCGTGGAGCGGTGCAGCGAGGACGCCTGCAGGCTGCTGTGCTCCTACGGGGCCGAGGAGGAGGACTACGGGCGCGCAACCAGCCCCAGCCCCACCAGCTCCCGCGTGGGGACTCCCGACCCCAGGCTGTCCCCCACCAGCCCTGCAGGCTCCGACGTGGAGGATGAAGACAGCACGTCGGAGGCCGCCCTGCGCAGGCCTCCCAGCTGCCTTCCATCTGCGCCCGGGCCTGCGCAGCAGGAGCAGCCCCAGGAGGAGCCGGGGCAGGCGGGGGCAGGTCCCTCTGCCCAGGGCTGCAGCCGCAGCCCCTCCGCTGCCGGCCGGGGCACGGACCGCTCGCCCGGGGGGCCCCGGCGCCCCCCAAAGAGGACGAACCCCGGCCCCCACGACTCTCCCCAACCCCGCAAGAGGCCGTCCCGCCGGAGGCACTAGCGGGGCTCCAGCTTCCATTAGTGGAAGAAAAAGGAAATAAACTTCTCTTTCCTTGACACGGTCTCTGGTTGCTGCTTTCTGTCCCTTCTCCTGGGGCCTTTCCCTGTCACCGCACCAACCGTGGCTGCCACCAGCCTGCTGGGGGGCACGGCCATGGGCCCCCACAGCCCCAGGGCCACGGCGGCGGTGCCACCTCCCCAGGAACGCTGATGCAGCCGCACACCCGCAGCGAGGGCAGAGCAGGTGTGAAGTGCCTACGAACCCCGTCACACACAAAGAGGAGCCATAGGCATGGTGAAATCTCTCTCTCTCTCCCTCTTCTTTCTTTCTTCCCTGTACTTCTATTTGTTTGCTTTCCTTTTCTTAAGTAACATACTGACGTCAGATTGACAGGCCCACATGTGCTGCAAAGTTTGTGTGTTTACCAATTGAGCCTAAACATCCTAATTCCTACTGCCACCCAATCATTTGCCAGTTGTGCCAAGCTGCAAAAATAAAAGCCTTTTGTTTATGGACCTTAAGTATTGTGTATACTATTTCCCAGCCAAAGGGACCCACCAACCTGAGTCACCTCTCCCCAACCCATACCTCTGGGGGACGTCACACACCTGCAAAACTATAAATCATTTTACTGCACAAGAACCAGAGTATCTGCAAGAGCGCTCTATCCAAAACACTTCTAACCAACAATCTCTGAGAAAACTCGGCTTAAGAAAAAGCTTAGAGAAACAATTTTTTCATAAAATGTTTCAAGACTCAAGCACGGGCCGTTACTATGTGCTTTTTTAGAGTTACCAGAGTGGGCGTCACCAAGGTAAGGAAACTGATCCGATGTCTGCACTGAAACAGAAATCACTGAACTTAGTCTTGCATGAGTGAGGACCTAGATTTGTAGCCACACTGGCAAAGACATCACAAATGCTCAGGACCCATCCTCCGTTATGAGGAGTGGCAACTGCGTAGCCTAGCAGTGGCGGCACCTAATTTGAAGGATTCCGGGTGCATCTCGAGGCAAGCCCAACATTCCCCAGATGACCTGCCCGAGCGTTTTACTTGATGTTTTTAATGACACCTCTGGGAAAACTTCTGCATAAAGGCAAGGAGCTGCTGAGGTGAAGAGGACGAGAGGTTTGGTTTGGTATGGGTGCGGTTTGTTGGGCATCCCTGCTCATACAGAGCCTTGGAGCTGCAGTACCTTTCTGAATTTGCCAAGCCAGATAAACCACTCATGAAATACTACGAGCCCTGCCCTGATAGAGAACGTGTCCTCTGTGGTTTTGCCCTCTCTATCTGTTAGCCTCCTTCTCTCTTTTTTCCCTTCTCTTCACATGTCTCGTTCAAGAGCTCATTCCTCTGAGACACATCCCAGGAAACACGCTTGGCCTTCCCAGCTCTTCTGCCAAGCTGCAGACGGCAGCTAACAGAGGACTAAATCGCCCTTACACTTTTTTCTGCAAGTGTCTCCTGGGTGTGCCCATGATGTTTTCCTCTTCTGTCGGTAGAGAGGTTGTGTTCCCAACACAACCGCACTTTTAAGGCAGAGGTTCTCCCAGGTCTGTTGTTCAACAAGCAAGAGAAGCACTCTTCTCCTGAACTAAAAACCTTCCAGGGTTCCTTTGCCTGAAATTTTGCCTTTGCGCAGGCCTTTCTGTTATCTGTGCATCCTCAAGATTGTCTTGGAATGGGACGAGAGCAACAGAAGACTGTAATGAAATCACTGAGTAAAGGACTATGTCATTAAGAAGCTGGCGTACCTGAAGATACAGCTCATAGTGGACAAGGAAACTTAAAGGACTTCACATATGATTTCTTTGGCTTTTCAAGCAGTCCACACAAACAAAGGGTTTGTGGAGTTCCTACACATTTTTATTAATTCAAACCATTCTGTGGCTAGAAGGATCAGAAAAGGACTTGCATGTTGTCAGAGACGAAGGCGTAAATGGTCGAAGCTTGCGAGCACAGTACTCTTCCAATTCCGACGCCTTCATGCGCTTAGGACAAGATTTCAACAGAACAGTGTGAGGCAGAAGGAGAAGACAAGCACAGCTTCAAACCCAGCCCTGTGGGGATCATTTGTAAATTTGATGTTGGACTTTCTTCAGATGACCTAGATGCTGGAATGTTGCACATGTCCTTGTTGTTTTAGAGAAGTTCTCTGGATGGAGGCCTGTCCTTGTAAACAGGCAGATGAAACAACGGTTGCCAGAAAAGGGGACAGGAATTAGCAGGGCTCATTTGGAGGGCTTTAAACTAGATTTGAAGGGGGATGGGGTTGTAGCTGGGCTTGCATCAGTGGGGCAGCATGCTGGAATACATAAAGACCGGGAGGCCCCCCAGGCCCCTAGGGTGAAATCGGTGTACTCGGCTCGCTCCCTGAAGTGCCTGTACACCAATGCGCGCAGCATGGGGAATAAGCAGGAGGAGTTAGAAACCTGCATTCGGTCAGGAGATTATGATCTGGTGGCATTAACAGAGACATGGTGGGACAGCTCACATGACTGGAATGTGGTCATGGATGGCTATGTCCTTTTCAGGAAAGACAGGCCAGCCAAGCGTGGTGGTGGAGTTGCTCTTTATGTGAGAGAGCAACTACAATGTATAGAGTACTGTCCAGGTGCGGTTGAGGAGCAAGTTGAGAGTCTGTGGGTGAGAATTAAGGGGCAGGCTGGCAGGGGTGACACTGTTGTGGGAGTCTATTACAGGCCACCAGATCAGGGTGAGGAAGTTGATGAGGCCTTCTACGGGCAGCTGAGCGTGGCCTCACAGTCACAGGCTCTGGTTGTTATGGGGGATTTTAACTACCCTGATGTTTGCTGGAAGGACTACTCAGCCAGCCAGCCTCAGTCTAGGAGGTTCCTCCAGTGCATTGACGATAACTTTCTGATGCAAATGGTGGAGGAGCCGACTAGGAGAGGTGCGCTGCTGGATCTCGTCCTCGCGAACAAGGAGGGTCTGGTCGAAGCAGTAAAGGTGGGGGGCTGCCTTGGTTGCAGTGACCATGAGATGGTGGAGTTCAGAATCTCCTGTGGTGGGAGCAGAATACCCAGCAGAATTGCAACCCTGGACTTCAGCAGGGCCGACTTTGGCCTTTTCAAACAGTTGCTGGAGGAAATCCCGTGGGCAAGGCTGCTTGAAGGTAAAGGGGCCCAAGATAGTTGGTTAACTTTCAGGGACTGCTTCTACCAAGCTCAAGATCAGTGCATCCCGACGCGCAGGAAGTCAAGGAGGGGAGCCAGGAGACCTGCGTGGTTAAACAGGGAGCTGCTGCGTAAGCTCAAGTGGAAGAGGAGGTTTTACAAATCATGGAAGGAGGGGCTGGCCACTTGGGAAGAATATAAGGCTGTTGTCAGAGGATGTAGGGAGGCAACTAGGAAAGCTAAGGCCTCCTTAGAGTTAAACCTGGCGAGAGGGGTCAAGGACAACAGGGAGAGCTTCTTCAAATACATGGCAGATAAAACTAACACCAGAGGCAATGTAGGCCCACTGATGAACGGGGTGGGTGCCCTGGTGACAGAAGATACAGAGAAGGCAGAATTACTGAATGCCTTCTTTGTCTCTGTCTACTCTGCCAGAGGCTGTCCTGAGGAGCCCCGTACCCCTGAGGCCTCAGAGGAAGGCAGGGCAATGGAGGAGTCTGCCTCAGTTGATGAGGACTGGGTTAGGGAGCAATTAAGCAATCTGGACATCCATAAATCCATGGGTCCAGATGGGATGCACCCGCGGGTGCTGAGGGAGCTGGCTGAAGTCATTGCTGGACCGCTCTCCATCATCTTTGCCAAGTCTTGGGAAACGGGAGAGGTGCCTGAGGACTGGAGGAAAGCAAATGTCACTCCGGTCTTCAAAAAGGGCAAGAAGGAGGACCCAGGCAACTATAGACCGGTCAGCCTCACCTCCATCCCTGGGAAAGTGATGGAACACCTTATCCTTGGTGCCATCTTAAGACATATCAAGGATAAGAGGGTCATCAGGGACAGTCAACATGGCTTCACCAAGGGGAAGTCGTGTTTGACCAACCTCATAGCCTTTTATGAAGACGTAACAAGGTGGATTGACGATGGCAGAGCAGTGGATGTGGTCTACCTTGACTTCAGCAAAGCATTTGACACCGTCTCCCACAGCATCCTCACGGCTAAACTGAGGAAGTGTGGACTGGATGATCGGGTAGTGAGGTGGACTGCAAACTGGCTGAAGGAGAGAAGCCAGAGAGTTGTGATCAATGGGGCGGAGTCTGGTTGGAGGCCTGTATCTAGTGGAGTGCCTCAAGGGTCAGTTCTGGGACCAATACTGTTCAATATATTCATCAATGACTTGGATGAGGGAATTGAGTGTACTATCAGCAAGTTTGCTGATGACACCAAGCTGGGAGGAGTGGCTGACACGCCAGAGGGCTGTGCTGCCATCCAGCGAGATCTGGACAGGCTGGAGAGTTGGGCGGGGAAAAATTTAATGAAATATAACAAGGGGAAATGTAGAGTCTTGCATCTGGGCAGGAACAACCCCAAGTTCCAGTACAGGTTGGGGAATGACCTGTTGGAGAGCAGTGTAGGGGAAAGGGACCTGGGGGTCCTGGTGGACAGCAGGATGACCATGAGCCAGCACTGTGCCCTTGTGGCCAAGAAGGCCAATGGCATCCTGGGGTGTATTAGAAGGGGGGTGGTTAGTAGGTCCAGAGAGGTTCTCCTTCCCCTCTACTCTGCCCTGGTGAGACCTCATCTGGAATATGGTGTCCAGTTCTGGGCCCCTCAGTTCAAGAAGGACAGGGGACTGCTGGAGAGAGTCCAGCGCAGGGCCACAAAGATGATTAAGGGAGTGGAGCATCTCCCTTATGAGGAAAGGCTGAGGGAGCTGGGTCTCTTTAGCTTGGAGAAGAGGAGACTGAGGGGTGACCTCATCAATGTTTATAAATATATAAAGGATGGGTGTCACGAGGATGGAGCCAGGCTCTTCTCGGTGACAACCAACAGTAAGACAAGGGGTAATGGGTTCAAGCTGGAACACAAGAGGTTCCACTTAAATGTGAGAAGAAACTTCTTCTCAGTGAGGGTGACGGAACACTGGAACAGGCTGCCCAGGGGGGTTGTGGATTCTCCTTCTCTGGAGACATTCAAAACCCGCCTGGACGCCTTCCTGTGTAACCTCACCTAGGTGTTCCTGCTCTGGCAGGGGGATTGGACTAGATGATCTTTCGAGGTCCCTTCCAATCCCTAACATTCTGTGATTCTGTGTGATTCTGTGAAAAGCCTGCACAGAGATCATGATCCTGGGTTTAGTGTTCCCCTCCAGCCAGAGAGCACCACGGCAGCCCATTCTGCTTGGTGAGAATGCAGAAAGATTGTGCAGCCCTACAACTAGAACCAGAGTGCTGTTGTGCCTATCACCACCAATCCGGCGAGGCTGCAGAGAGGAAAAACTCCGTGTTTAAAACTGAATGGGCAAAAAAATTGTGCAGAGACTGCCTAAAATGTCTGCATGTGTTGCCTCTGCCATTGATGTAGGCAAGAAGGATTGTGAACGGCAAGTATGGGCTGTCACCCAACAAGATGTTAATGGGCAGACCCAGATGGCTGACTTTAGCACCCTTGATTCTCCTGCAGTCAAGCTTGGAAAGAACAGATAATGACCTTCCAAAAGGAAAAGAAGAGCATGGGCTAATGAGTGGAAATGATTATAAAAGTCAGAGGTAAGAACAGCTCATGAGACCCTGAGCCCCCCAAAGTCACGAGCAGGGGCTCTGCAGCCCTTCAGCCACCCCGGCACTACGACTCCTCTCTGCAAATCCCCGCATCGCACAGGGAAAGGCAGCTCCCAGCTGCGGGAGGCGACACGCGGCCATGGGCAGTCCATGCCGACTCGTCCCACCACGCTCCCCCTCGCGGGAGACCTGTGCACAGTGTCAGGAGTGGGGACAAGACACAGTCACAGACACGAGTTGCAGGTGACAAAGCTTGGACGGCAGGGAAATGTAGAAGCAAAACCAACAGACACTCTGTTCTTCTTTCTCCTGCTGTTGTGCACATGCAGGGTTGCAGGCCGGCTGGGACCTCACCAAGTGGTGGAGGGCGACGTCAGCGAGCCATGGACTGTGACATCATGGAGCCACGCACTGTGACCTCGCATCCCTCGCTGCTTATCTCCGGGCGCCGGCAGAGCCCGGCTCAGCCTGGCTCGTGCCTGGACTCCTGCCGAGCAGCCCGCGAGGTGTGGACGTCAGAGCGAGGCTTCTCCTGGTGCTGGGTGGTGCTTTGGGGGCTGCTGGTGGCAGCTCTCGCTCCCATCCCAGAGCCATCCCCCGTGTTTCCCCAGCCCTGCCTGCTTCAGGCAGCCGGGCACCGCGGCACACACTTGCAGCAGCGGAGGTGAGCTGTGTGGCAAACGTCCCCCGGGCTGGCTGTGGGGTGGGCGATGGGGCTCGAGGAGCCGGCAGGGTGACCTTCTCGAGTTGCCTGGGCATTCCTTGCTCCCTTCCCCTCCCATCCACGGGACAGCCAAGGACCGTGGCCTCTCTCCTTTTGCAGTGCTCAACCCCTTTGGCAGCAGCGGGACCAGCCAGGGGAAGCAGCTCTTCCTCCTCAGCTCTCCCCAACCCGCTGCACAGCACAACCATGGCCACCGAGACAGCGTGGAGCTGCCCCATCTGCCAGGAAGCTCGCAAGGCCGTTGCCTTCGTGCAGCCCTGCCAGCACCAGTTCTGCTTGGGCTGCATCCTGCGGTGGGCTAAAAGGACATCAACTTGCCCACTCTGCAGAAGCCAGATGGAAGAGATCAAGTTTTCTGTGCGGGGAGATGACTGGCTGTGTGTCAGCATGTCCCCTGCACAGCCAGCCCTGGCCAGCATCCAGGCAAGCGCAGCTCCCAGCCGCCCGGTCAGCAGCAGCCGCTCTGGCCCCGCGGGGTCCCCGCTGTTCTTTGTGATGGGGACGCCGTTCCCGGAAGAGCAGGGGGCTGTGGAGACTGAGGACACGGCTGCCGTGGACGGGCTCCCGCCCCAGGTCTGGGCAGGGCTTTTCCGGCAACACCAGCACCTCCTGGAGCCCGTGCTGCCCTGGCTGAGCCTGGAGCTGGAGGCCATCTATGAGGAGCAGTGGTGGCTGGCAGTGGCAACACAGAGGATCATCCTGTACGGCCTGTGCTGCCACGGGCTGGACCAGGACGCCCTGGTGCAGTGGATGGAGCCCCACCTGCAGGAAAATGCAGCACCGCTGGTCCGTGGCCTCATCCAGGTCATCGTGGAGCGGTGCAGCGAGGACGCCTGCAGGCTGCTGTGCTCCTACGGGGCCGAGGAGGAGGACTACGGGCGCGCAACCAGCCCCAGCCCCACCAGCTCCCGCGTGGGGACTCCCGACCCCAGGCTGGCCCCCACCAGCCCTGCAGGCTCCGACGTGGAGGATGAAGACAGCACGTCGGAGGCCGCCCTGCGCAGGCCTCCCAGCTGCCTTCCATCTGCGCCCGGGCCTGCGCAGCAGGAGCAGCCCCAGGAGGAGCCGGGGCAGGCGGGGGCAGGTCCCTCTGCCCAGGGCTGCAGCCGCAGCCCCTCCGCTGCCGGCCGGGGCACGGACCGCTCGCCCGGGGGGCCCCGGCGCCCCCCAAAGAGGACGAACCCCGGCCCCCACGACTCTCCCCAACCCCGCAAGAGGGCGTCCCGCCGGAGGCACTAGCGGGGCTCCAGCTTCCATTAGTGGAAGAAAAAGGAAATAAACTTCTGTTTCCTTGACACGGTCTCTGGTTGCTGCTTTCTGTCCCTTCTCCTGGGGCCTTTCCCTGTCACCGCACCAACCGTGGCTGCCACCAGCCTGCTGGGGGGCACGGCCATGGGCCCCCACAGCCCCAGGGCCACGGCGGCGGTGCCACCTCCCCAGGAACGCTGATGCAGCCGCACACCCGCAGCGAGGGCAGAGCAGGTGTGAAGTGCCTACGAACCCCGTCACACACAAAGAGGAGCCATAGGCATGGTGAAATCTCTCTCTCTCTCCCTCTTCTTTCTTTCTTCCCTGTACTTCTATTTGTTTGCTTTCCTTTTCTTAAGTAACATACTGACGTCAGATTGACAGGCCCACATGTGCTGCAAAGTTTGTGTGTTTACCAATTGAGCCTAAACATCCTAATTCCTACTGCCACCCAATCATTTGCCAGTTGTGCCAAGCTGCAAAAATAAAAGCCTTTTGTTTATGGACCTTAAGTATTGTGTATACTATTTCCCAGCCAAAGGGACCCACCAACCTGAGTCACCTCTCCCCAACCCATACCTCTGGGGGACGTCACACACCTGCAAAACTATAAATCATTTTACTGCACAAGAACCAGAGTATCTGCAAGAGCGCTCTATCCAAAACACTTCTAACCAACAATCTCTGAGAAAACTCGGCTTAAGAAAAAGCTTAGAGAAACAATTTTTTCATAAAATGTTTCAAGACTCAAGCACGGGCCGTTACTATGTGCTTTTTTAGAGTTACCAGAGTGGGCGTCACCAAGGTAAGGAAACCGATCCGATGTCTGCACTGAAACAGAAATCACTGAACTTAGTCTTGCATGAGTGAGGACCTAGATTTGTAGCCACACTGGCAAAGACATCACAAATGCTCAGGACCCATCCTCCGTTATGAGGAGTGGCAACTGCGTAGCCTAGCAGTGGCGGCACCTAATTTGAAGGATTCCGGATGCATCTTGAGGCAAGCCCAACATTCCCCAGATGACCTGCCCGAGCGTTTTACTTGATGTTTTTAATGACACCTCTGGGAAAACTTCTGCATAAAGGCAAGGAGCTGCTGAGGTGAAGAGGACGAGAGGTTTGGTTTGGTATGGGTGCGGTTTGTTGGGCATCCCTGCTCATACAGAGCCTTGGAGCTGCAGTACCTTTCTGAATTTGCCAAGCCAGATAAACCACTCATGAAATACTACGAGCCCTGCCCTGATAGAGAACGTGTCCTCTGTGGTTTTGCCCTCTCTATCTGTTAGCCTCCTTCTCTCTTTTTTCCCTTCTCTTCACATGTCTCGTTCAAGAGCTCATTCCTCTGAGACACATCCCAGGAAACACGCTTGGCCTTCCCAGCTCTTCTGCCAAGCTGCAGACGGCAGCTAACAGAGGACTAAATCGCCCTTACACTTTTTTCTGCAAGTGTCTCCTGGGTGTGCCCATGATGTTTTCCTCTTCTGTCGGTAGAGAGGTTGTGTTCCCAACACAACCGCACTTTTAAGGCAGAGGTTCTCCCAGGTCTGTTGTTCAACAAGCAAGAGAAGCACTCTTCTCCTGAACTAAAAACCTTCCAGGGTTCCTTTGCCTGAAATTTTGCCTTTGTGCAGGCCTTTCTGTTATCTGTGCATCCTCAAGATTGTCTTGGAATGGGACGAGAGCAACAGAAGACTGTAATGAAATCACTGAGTAAAGGACTATGTCATTAAGAAGCTGGCGTACCTGAAGATACAGCTCATGGTGGACAAGGAAACTTAAAGGACTTCACATATGATTTCTTTGGCTTTTCAAGCAGTCCACACAAACAAAGGGTTTGTAGAGTTCATACACATTTTTATTAATTCAAACCATTCTGTGGCTAGAAGGATCAGAAAAGGACTTGCATGTTGTCAGAGACGAAGGCGTAAATGGTCGAAGCTTGCGAGCACAGTACTCTTCCAATTCCGAAGCCTTCATGCGCTTAGGACAAGATTTCAACAGAACAGTGTGAGGCAGAAGGAGAAGACAAGCACAGCTTCAAACCCAGCCCTGTGGGGATCATTTGTAAATTTGATGTTGGACTTTCTTCAGATGACCTAGATGCTGGAATGTTGCACATGTCCTTGTTGTTTTAGAGAAGTTCTCTGGATGGAGGCCTGTCCTTGTAAACAGGCAGATGAAACAACGGTTGCCAGAAAAGCCTGCACAGAGATCATGTTCCTGGGTTTAGTGTTCCCCTCCAGCCAGAGAGCACCACGGCAGCCCATTCTGCTTGGTGAGAATGCAGAAAGATTGTGCAGCCCTACAACTAGAACCAGAGTGCTGTTGTGCCTATCACCACCAATCCGGCGAGGCTGCAGAGAGGAAAAATTCCGTGTTTAAAACTGAATGGGCAAAAAAATTGTGCAGAGACTGCCTAAAATGTCTGCATGTGTTGCCTCTGCCATTGATGTAGGCAAGAAGGATTGTGAACGGCAAGTATGGGCTGTCACCCAACAAGATGTTAATGGGCAGACCCAGATGGCTGACTTTAGCACCCTTGATTCTCCTGCAGTCAAGCTTGGAAAGAACAGATAATGATCTTCCAAAAGGAAAAGAAGAGCGTGGGCTAATGAGTGGAAATGATTATAAAAGTCAGAGGTAAGAACAGCTCATGAGACCCTGAGCCCCCCAAAGTCACGAGCAGGGGCTCTGCAGCCCTTCAGCCACCCCGGCACTACGACTCCTCTCTGCAAATCCCCGCATCGCACAGGGAAAGGCAGCTCCCAGCTGCGGGAGGCGACACGCGGCCATGGGCAGTCCATGCCGACTCGTCCCACCACGCTCCCCCTCGCGGGAGACCTGTGCACAGTGTCAGGAGTGGGGACAAGACACAGTCACAGACACGAGTTGCAGGTGACAAAGCTTGGACGGCAGGGAAATGTAGAAGCAAAACCAACAGACACTCTGTTCTTCTTTCTCCTGCTGTTGTGCACATGCAGGGTTGCAGGCCGGCTGGGACCTCACCAAGTGGTGGAGGGCGACGTCAGCGAGCCATGGACTGTGACATCATGGAGCCACGCACTGTGACCTCGCATCCCTCGCTGCTTATCTCCGGGCGCCGGCAGAGCCCGGCTCAGCCTGGCTCGTGCCTGGACTCCTGCCGAGCAGCCCGCGAGGTGTGGACGTCAGAGCGAGGCTTCTCCTGGTGCTGGGTGGTGCTTTGGGGGCTGCTGGTGGCAGCTCTCGCTCCCATCCCAGCGCCATCCCCCGTGTTTCCCCAGCCCTGCCTGCTTCAGGCAGCCGGGCACCGCGGCACACACTTGCAGCAGCGGAGGTGAGCTGTGTGGCAAACGTCCCCCGGGCTGGCTGCGGGGTGGGCGATGGGGCTCGAGGAGCCGGCAGGGTGACCTTCTCGAGTTGCCTGGGCATTCCTTGCTCCCTTCCCCTCCCATCCACGGGACAGCCGAGGACCGTGGCCTCTCTCCTTTTGCAGTGCTCAACCCCTTTGGCAGCAGCGGGAACAGCCAGGGGAAGCAGCTCTTCCTCCTCAGCTCTCCCCAACCCGCTGCACAGCACAACCATGGCCACCGAGACAGCGTGGAGCTGCCCCATCTGCCAGGAAGCTCGCAAGGCCGTTGCCTTCGTGCAGCCCTGCCAGCACCAGCTCTGCTTGGGCTGCATCCTGCGGTGGGCTAAAAGGACATCAACTTGCCCACTCTGCAGAAGCCAGATGGAAGAGATCAAGTTTTCTGTGCGGGGAGATGACTGGCTGTGTGTCAGCATGTCCCCTGCACAGCCAGCCCTGGCCAGCATCCAGGCAAGCGCAGCTCCCAGCCGCCCGGTCAGCAGCAGCCGCTCTGGCCCCGCGGGGTCCCCGCTGTTCTTTGTGATGGGGACGCCGTTCCCGGAAGAGCAGGGGGCTGTGGAGACTGAGGACACGGCTGCCGTGGACGGGCTCCCGCCCCAGGTCTGGGCAGGGCTTTTCCGGCAACACCAGCACCTCCTGGAGCCCGTGCTGCCCTGGCTGAGCCTGGAGCTGGAGGCCATCTATGAGGAGCAGTGGTGGCTGGCAGTGGCAACACAGAGGATCATCCTGTACGGCCTGTGCTGCCACGGGCTGGACCAGGACGCCCTGGTGCAGTGGATGGAGCCCCACCTGCAGGAAAATGCAGCACCGCTGGTCCGTGGCCTCATCCAGGTCATCGTGGAGCGGTGCAGCGAGGACGCCTGCAGGCTGCTGTGCTCCTACGGGGCCGAGGAGGAGGACTACAGGCGCGCAACCAGCCCCAGCCCCACCAGCTCCCGCGTGGGGACTCCCGACCCCAGGCTGGCCCCCACCAGCCCTGCAGGCTCCGACGTGGAGGATGAAGACAGCACGTCGGAGGCCGCCCTGCGCAGGCCTCCCAGCTGCCTTCCATCTGCGCCCGGGCCTGCGCAGCAGGAGCAGCCCCAGGAGGAGCCGGGGCAGGCGGGGGCAGGTCCCTCTGCCCAGGGCTGCAGCCGCAGCCCCTCCGCTGCCGGCCGGGGCACGGACCGCTCGCCCGGGGGGCCCCGGCGCCCCCCAAAGAGGACGAACCCCGGCCCCCACGACTCTCCCCAACCCCGCAAGAGGCCGTCCCGCCGGAGGCACTAGCGGGGCTCCAGCTTCCATTAGTGGAAGAAAAAGGAAATAAACTTCTGTTTCCTTGACACGGTCTCTGGTTGCTGCTTTCTCTCCCTTCTCCTGGGGCCTTTCCCTGTCACCGCACCAACCGTGGCTGCCACCAGCCTGCTGGGGGGCACGGCCATGGGCCCCCACAGCCCCAGGGCCACGGCGGCGGTGCCACCTCCCCAGGAACGCTGATGCAGCCGCACACCCGCAGCGAGGGCAGAGCAGGTGTGAAGTGCCTACGAACCCCGTCACACACAAAGAGGAGCCATAGGCACGGTGAAATCTCTCTCTCTCTCCCTCTTCTTTCTTTCTTCCCTGTACTTCTATTTGTTTGCTTTCCTTTTCTTAAGTAACATACTGACGTCAGATTGACAGGCCCACATGTGCTGCAAAGTTTGTGTGTTTACCAATTGAGCCTAAACATCCTAATTCCTACTGCCACCCAATCATTTGCCAGTTGTGCCAAGCTGCAAAAATAAAAGCCTTTTGTTTATGGACCTTAAGTATTGTGTATACTATTTCCCAGCCAAAGGGACCCACCAACCTGAGTCACCTCTCCCCAACCCATACCTCTGGGGGACGTCACACACCTGCAAAACTATAAATCATTTTACTGCACAAGAACCAGAGTATCTGCAAGAGCGCTCTATCCAAAACACTTCTAACCAACAATCTCTGAGAAAACTCGGCTTAAGAAAAAGCTTAGAGAAACAATTTTTTCATAAAATGTTTCAAGACTCAAGCACGGGCCGTTACTATGTGCTTTTTTAGAGTTACCAGAGTGGGCGTCACCAAGGTAAGGAAACTGATCCGATGTCTGCACTGAAACAGAAATCACTGAACTTAGTCTTGCATGAGTGAGGACCTAGATTTGTAGCCACACTGGCAAAGACATCACAAATGCTCAGGACCCATCCTCCGTTATGAGGAGTGGCAACTGCGTAGCCTAGCAGTGGCGGCACCTAATTTGAAGGATTCCGGGTGCATCTCGAGGCAAGCCCAACATTCCCCAGATGACCTGCCCGAGCGTTTTACTTGATGTTTTTAATGACACCTCTGGGAAAACTTCTGCATAAAGGCAAGGAGCTGCTGAGGTGAAGAGGACGAGAGGTTTGGTTTGGTATGGGTGCGGTTTGTTGGGCATCCCTGCTCATACAGAGCCTTGGAGCTGCAGTACCTTTCTGAATTTGCCAAGCCAGATAAACCACTCATGAAATACTACGAGCCCTGCCCTGATAGAGAACGTGTCCTCTGTGGTTTTGCCCTCTCTATCTGTTAGCCTCCTTCTCTCTTTTTTCCCTTCTCTTCACATGTCTCGTTCAAGAGCTCATTCCTCTGAGACACATCCCAGGAAACACGCTTGGCCTTCCCAGCTCTTCTGCCAAGCTGCAGACGGCAGCTAACAGAGGACTAAATCGCCCTTACACTTTTTTCTGCAAGTGTCTCCTGGGTGTGCCCATGATGTTTTCCTCTTCTGTCGGTAGAGAGGTTGTGTTCCCAACACAACCGCACTTTTAAGGCAGAGGTTCTCCCAGGTCTGTTGTTCAACAAGCAAGAGAAGCACTCTTCTCCTGAACTAAAAACCTTCCAGGGTTCCTTTGCCTGAAATTTTGCCTTTGTGCAGGCCTTTCTGTTATCTGTGCATCCTCAAGATTGTCTTGGAATGGGACGAGAGCAACAGAAGACTGTAATGAAATCACTGAGTAAAGGACTATGTCATTAAGAAGCTGGCGTACCTGAAGATACAGCTCATGGTGGACAAGGAAACTTAAAGGACTTCACATATGATATCTTTGGCTTTTCAAGCAGTCCACACAAACAAAGGGTTTGTAGAGTTCATACACATTTTTATTAATTCAAACCATTCTGTGGCTAGAAGGATCAGAAAAGGACTTGCATGTTGTCAGAGACGAAGGCGTAAATGGTCGAAGCTTGCGAGCACAGTACTCTTCCAATTCCGAAGCCTTCATGCGCTTAGGACAAGATTTCAACAGAACAGTGTGAGGCAGAAGGAGAAGACAAGCACAGCTTCAAACCCAGCCCTGTGGGGATCATTTGTAAATTTGATGTTGGACTTTCTTCAGATGACCTAGATGCTGGAATGTTGCACATGTCCTTGTTGTTTTAGAGAAGTTCTCTGGATGGAGGCCTGTCCTTGTAAACAGGCAGATGAAACAACGGTTGCCAGAAAAGCCTGCACAGAGATCATGTTCCTGGGTTTAGTGTTCCCCTCCAGCCAGAGAGCACCACGGCAGCCCATTCTGCTTGGTGAGAATGCAGAAAGATTGTGCAGCCCTACAACTAGAACCAGAGTGCTGTTGTGCCTATCACCACCAATCCGGCGAGGCTGCAGAGAGGAAAAACTCCGTGTTTAAAACTGAATGGGCAAAAAAATTGTGCAGAGACTGCCTAAAATGTCTGCATGTGTTGCCTCTGCCATTGATGTAGGCAAGAAGGATTGTGAACGGCAAGTATGGGCTGTCACCCAACAAGATGTTAATGGGCAGACCCAGATGGCTGACTTTAGCACCCTTGATTCTCCTGCAGTCAAGCTTGGAAAGAACAGATAATGACCTTCCAAAAGGAAAAGAAGAGCATGGGCTAATGAGTGGAAATGATTATAAAAGTCAGAGGTAAGAACAGCTCATGAGACCCTGAGCCCCCCAAAGTCACGAGCAGGGGCTCTGCAGCCCTTCAGCCACCCCGGCACTACGACTCCTCTCTGCAAATCCCCGCATCGCACAGGGAAAGGCAGCTCCCAGCTGCGGGAGGCGACACGCGGCCATGGGCAGTCCATGCCGACTCGTCCCACCACGCTCCCCCTCGCGGGAGACCTGTGCACAGTGTCAGGAGTGGGGACAAGACACAGTCACAGACACGAGTTGCAGGTGACAAAGCTTGGACGGCAGGGAAATGTAGAAGCAAAACCAACAGACACTCTGTTCTTCTTTCTCCTGCTGTTGTGCACATGCAGGGTTGCAGGCCGGCTGGGACCTCACCAAGTGGTGGAGGGTGACGTCAGCGAGCCATGGACTGTGACATCATGGAGCCACGCACTGTGACCTCGCATCCCTCGCTGCTTATCTCCGGGCGCCGGCAGAGCCCGGCTCAGCCTGGCTCGTGCCTGGACTCCTGCCGAGCAGCCCGCGAGGTGTGGACGTCAGAGCGAGGCTTCTCCTGGTGCTGGGTGGTGCTTTGGGGGCTGCTGGTGGCAGCTCTCGCTCCCATCCCAGCGCCATCCCCCGTGTTTCCCCAGCCCTGCCTGCTTCAGGCAGCCGGGCACCGCGGCACACACTTGCAGCAGCGGAGGTGAGCTGTGTGGCAAACGTCCCCCGGGCTGGCTGTGGGGTGGGCGATGGGGCTCGAGGAGCCGGCAGGGTGACCTTCTCGAGTTGCCTGGGCATTCCTTGCTCCCTTCCCCTCCCATCCACGGGACAGCCAAGGACCGTGGCCTCTCTCCTTTTGCAGTGCTCAACCCCTTTGGCAGCAGCGGGACCAGCCAGGGGAAGCAGCTCTTCCTCCTCAGCTCTCCCCAACCCGCTGCACAGCACAACCATGGCCACCGAGACAGCGTGGAGCTGCCCCATCTGCCAGGAAGCTCGCAAGGCCGTTGCCTTCGTGCAGCCCTGCCAGCACCAGTTCTGCTTGGGCTGCATCCTGCGGTGGGCTAAAAGGACATCAACTTGCCCACTCTGCAGAAGCCAGATGGAAGAGATCAAGTTTTCTGTGCGGGGAGATGACTGGCTGTGTGTCAGCATGTCCCCTGCACAGCCAGCCCTGGCCAGCATCCAGGCAAGCGCAGCTCCCAGCCGCCCGGTCAGCAGCAGCCGCTCTGGCCCCGCGGGGTCCCCGCTGTTCTTTGTGATGGGGACGCCATTCCCGGAAGAGCAGGGGGCTGTGGAGACTGAGGACACGGCTGCCGTGGACGGGCTCCCGCCCCAGGTCTGGGCAGGGCTTTTCCGGCAACACCAGCACCTCCTGGAGCCCGTGCTGCCCTGGCTGAGCCTGGAGCTGGAGGCCATCTATGAGGAGCAGTGGTGGCTGGCAGTGGCAACACAGAGGATCATCCTGTACGGCCTGTGCTGCCACGGGCTGGACCAGGACGCCCTGGTGCAGTGGATGGAGCCCCACCTGCAGGAAAATGCAGCACCGCTGGTCCGTGGCCTCATCCAGGTCATCGTGGAGCGGTGCAGCGAGGACGCCTGCAGGCTGCTGTGCTCCTACGGGGCCGAGGAGGAGGACTACGGGCGCGCAACCAGCCCCAGCCCCACCAGCTCCCGCGTGGGGACTCCCGACCCCAGGCTGGCCCCCACCAGCCCTGCAGGCTCCGACGTGGAGGATGAAGACAGCACGTCGGAGGCCGCCCTGCGCAGGCCTCCCAGCTGCCTTCCATCTGCGCCCGGGCCTGCGCAGCAGGAGCAGCCCCAGGAGGAGCCGGGGCAGGCGGGGGCAGGTCCCTCTGCCCAGGGCTGCAGCCGCAGCCCCTCCGCTGCCGGCCGGGGCACGGACCGCTCGCCCGGGGGGCCCCGGCGCCCCCCAAAGAGGACGAACCCCGGCCCCCACGACTCTCCCCAACCCCGCAAGAGGCCGTCCCGCCGGAGGCACTAGCGGGGCTCCAGCTTCCATTAGTGGAAGAAAAAGGAAATAAACTTCTGTTTCCTTGACACGGTCTCTGGTTGCTGCTTTCTGTCCCTTCTCCTGGGGCCTTTCCCTGTCACCGCACCAACCGTGGCTGCCACCAGCCTGCTGGGGGGCACGGCCATGGGCCCCCACAGCCCCAGGGCCACGGCGGCGGTGCCACCTCCCCAGGAACGCTGATGCAGCCGCACACCCGCAGCGAGGGCAGAGCAGGTGTGAAGTGCCTACGAACCCCGTCACACACAAAGAGGAGCCATAGGCACGGTGAAATCTCTCTCTCTCTCCCTCTTCTTTCTTTCTTCCCTGTACTTCTATTTGTTTGCTTTCCTTTTCTTAAGTAACATACTGACGTCAGATTGACAGGCCCACATGTGCTGCAAAGTTTGTGTGTTTACCAATTGAGCCTAAACATCCTAATTCCTACTGCCACCCAATCATTTGCCAGTTGTGCCAAGCTGCAAAAATAAAAGCCTTTTGTTTATGGACCTTAAGTATTGTGTATACTATTTCCCAGCCAAAGGGACCCACCAACCTGAGTCACCTCTCCCCAACCCATACCTCTGGGGGACGTCACACACCTGCAAAACTATAAATCATTTTACTGCACAAGAACCAGAGTATCTGCAAGAGCGCTCTATCCAAAACACTTCTAACCAACAATCTCTGAGAAAACTCGGCTTAAGAAAAAGCTTAGAGAAACAATTTTTTCATAAAATGTTTCAAGACTCAAGCACGGGCCGTTACTATGTGCTTTTTTAGAGTTACCAGAGTGGGCGTCACCAAGGTAAGGAAACCGATCCGATGTCTGCACTGAAACAGAAATCACTGAACTTAGTCTTGCATGAGTGAGGACCTAGATTTGTAGCCACACTGGCAAAGACATCACAAATGCTCAGGACCCATCCTCCGTTATGAGGAGTGGCAACTGCGTAGCCTAGCAGTGGCGGCACCTAATTTGAAGGATTCCGGGTGCATCTTGAGGCAAGCCCAACATTCCCCAGATGACCTGCCCGAGCGTTTTACTTGATGTTTTTAATGACACCTCTGGGAAAACTTCTGCATAAAGGCAAGGAGCTGCTGAGGTGAAGAGGACGAGAGGTTTGGTTTGGTATGGGTGCGGTTTGTTGGGCATCCCTGCTCATACAGAGCCTTGGAGCTGCAGTACCTTTCTGAATTTGCCAAGCCAGATAAACCACTCATGAAATACTACGAGCCCTGCCCTGATAGAGAACGTGTCCTCTGTGGTTTTGCCCTCTCTATCTGTTAGCCTCCTTCTCTCTTTTTTCCCTTCTCTTCACATGTCTCGTTCAAGAGCTCATTCCTCTGAGACACATCCCAGGAAACACGCTTGGCCTTCCCAGCTCTTCTGCCAAGCTGCAGACGGCAGCTAACAGAGGACTAAATCGCCCTTACACTTTTTTCTGCAAGTGTCTCCTGGGTGTGCCCATGATGTTTTCCTCTTCTGTCGGTAGAGAGGTTGTGTTCCCAACACAACCGCACTTTTAAGGCAGAGGTTCTCCCAGGTCTGTTGTTCAACAAGCAAGAGAAGCACTCTTCTCCTGAACTAAAAACCTTCCAGGGTTCCTTTGCCTGAAATTTTGCCTTTGTGCAGGCCTTTCTGTTATCTGTGCATCCTCAAGATTGTCTTGGAATGGGACGAGAGCAACAGAAGACTGTAATGAAATCACTGAGTAAAGGACTATGTCATTAAGAAGCTGGCGTACCTGAAGATACAGCTCATGGTGGACAAGGAAACTTAAAGGACTTCACATATGATTTCTTTGGCTTTTCAAGCAGTCCACACAAACAAAGGGTTTGTAGAGTTCATACACATTTTTATTAATTCAAACCATTCTGTGGCTAGAAGGATCAGAAAAGGACTTGCATGTTGTCAGAGACGAAGGCGTAAATGGTCGAAGCTTGCGAGCACAGTACTCTTCCAATTCCGAAGCCTTCATGCGCTTAGGACAAGATTTCAACAGAACAGTGTGAGGCAGAAGGAGAAGACAAGCACAGCTTCAAACCCAGCCCTGTGGGGATCATTTGTAAATTTGATGTTGGACTTTCTTCAGATGACCTAGATGCTGGAATGTTGCACATGTCCTTGTTGTTTTAGAGAAGTTCTCTGGATGGAGGCCTGTCCTTGTAAACAGGCAGATGAAACAACGGTTGCCAGAAAAGCCTGCACAGAGATCATGTTCCTGGGTTTAGTGTTCCCCTCCAGCCAGAGAGCACCACGGCAGCCCATTCTGCTTGGTGAGAATGCAGAAAGATTGTGCAGCCCTACAACTAGAACCAGAGTGCTGTTGTGCCTATCACCACCAATCCGGCGAGGCTGCAGAGAGGAAAAACTCCGTGTTTAAAACTGAATGGGCAAAAAAATTGTGCAGAGACTGCCTAAAATGTCTGCATGTGTTGCCTCTGCCATTGATGTAGGCAAGAAGGATTGTGAACGGCAAGTATGGGCTGTCACCCAACAAGATGTTAATGGGCAGACCCAGATGGCTGACTTTAGCACCCTTGATTCTCCTGCAGTCAAGCTTGGAAAGAACAGATAATGACCTTCCAAAAGGAAAAGAAGAGCATGGGCTAATGAGTGGAAATGATTATAAAAGTCAGAGGTAAGAACAGCTCATGAGACCCTGAGCCCCCCAAAGTCACGAGCAGGGGCTCTGCAGCCCTTCAGCCACCCCGGCACTACGACTCCTCTCTGCAAATCCCCGCATCGCACAGGGAAAGGCAGCTCCCAGCTGCGGGAGGCGACACGCGGCCATGGGCAGTCCATGCCGACTCGTCCCACCACGCTCCCCCTCGCGGGAGACCTGTGCACAGTGTCAGGAGTGGGGACAAGACACAGTCACAGACACGAGTTGCAGGTGACAAAGCTTGGACGGCAGGGAAATGTAGAAGCAAAACCAACAGACACTCTGTTCTTCTTTCTCCTGCTGTTGTGCACATGCAGGGTTGCAGGCCGGCTGGGACCTCACCAAGTGGTGGAGGGCGACGTCAGCGAGCCATGGACTGTGACATCATGGAGCCACGCACTGTGACCTCGCATCCCTCGCTGCTTATCTCCGGGCGCCGGCAGAGCCCGGCTCAGCCTGGCTCGTGCCTGGACTCCTGCCGAGCAGCCCGCGAGGTGTGGACGTCAGAGCGAGGCTTCTCCTGGTGCTGGGTGGTGCTTTGGGGGCTGCTGGTGGCAGCTCTCGCTCCCATCCCAGAGCCATCCCCCGTGTTTCCCCAGCCCTGCCTGCTTCAGGCAGCCGGGCACCGCGGCACACACTTGCAGCAGCGGAGGTGAGCTGTGTGGCAAACGTCCCCCGGGCTGGCTGTGGGGTGGGCGATGGGGCTCGAGGAGCCGGCAGGGTGACCTTCTCGAGTTGCCTGGGCATTCCTTGCTCCCTTCCCCTCCCATCCACGGGACAGCCAAGGACCGTGGCCTCTCTCCTTTTGCAGTGCTCAACCCCTTTGGCAGCAGCGGGACCAGCCAGGGGAAGCAGCTCTTCCTCCTCAGCTCTCCCCAACCCGCTGCACAGCACAACCATGGCCACCGAGACAGCATGGAGCTGCCCCATCTGCCAGGAAGCTCGCAAGGCCGTTGCCTTCGTGCAGCCCTGCCAGCACCAGTTCTGCTTGGGCTGCATCCTGCGGTGGGCTAAAAGGACATCAACTTGCCCACTCTGCAGAAGCCAGATGGAAGAGATCAAGTTTTCTGTGCGGGGAGATGACTGGCTGTGTGTCAGCATGTCCCCTGCACAGCCAGCCCTGGCCAGCATCCAGGCAAGCGCAGCTCCCAGCCGCCCGGTCAGCAGCAGCCGCTCTGGCCCCGCGGGGTCCCCGCTGTTCTTTGTGATGGGGACGCCGTTCCCGGAAGAGCAGGGGGCTGTGGAGACTGAGGACACGGCTGCCGTGGACGGGCTCCCGCCCCAGGTCTGGGCAGGGCTTTTCCGGCAACACCAGCACCTCCTGGAGCCCGTGCTGCCCTGGCTGAGCCTGGAGCTGGAGGCCATCTATGAGGAGCAGTGGTGGCTGGCAGTGGCAACACAGAGGATCATCCTGTACGGCCTGTGCTGCCACGGGCTGGACCAGGACGCCCTGGTCCAGTGGATGGAGCCCCACCTGCAGGAAAATGCAGCACCGCTGGTCCGTGGCCTCATCCAGGTCATCGTGGAGCGGTGCAGCGAGGACGCCTGCAGGCTGCTGTGCTCCTACGGGGCCGAGGAGGAGGACTACGGGCGCGCAACCAGCCCCAGCCCCACCAGCTCCCGCGTGGGGACTCCCGACCCCAGGCTGGCCCCCACCAGCCCTGCAGGCTCCGACGTGGAGGATGAAGACAGCACGTCGGAGGCCGCCCTGCGCAGGCCTCCCAGCTGCCTTCCATCTGCGCCCGGGCCTGCGCAGCAGGAGCAGCCCCAGGAGGAGCCGGGGCAGGCGGGGGCAGGTCCCTCTGCCCAGGGCTGCAGCCGCAGCCCCTCCGCTGCCGGCCGGGGCACGGACCGCTCGCCCGGGGGGCCCCGGCGCCCCCCAAAGAGGACGAACCCCGGCCCCCACGACTCTCCCCAACCCCGCAAGAGGCCGTCCCGCCGGAGGCACTAGCGGGGCTCCAGCTTCCATTAGTGGAAGAAAAAGGAAATAAACTTCTGTTTCCTTGACACGGTCTCTGGTTGCTGCTTTCTGTCCCTTCTCCTGGGGCCTTTCCCTGTCACCGCACCAACCGTGGCTGCCACCAGCCTGCTGGGGGGCACGGCCATGGGCCCCCACAGCCCCAGGGCCACGGCGGCGGTGCCACCTCCCCAGGAACGCTGATGCAGCCGCACACCCGCAGCGAGGGCAGAGCAGGTGTGAAGTGCCTACGAACCCCGTCACACACAAAGAGGAGCCATAGGCATGGTGAAATCTCTCTCTCTCTCCCTCTTCTTTCTTTCTTCCCTGTACTTCTATTTGTTTGCTTTCCTTTTCTTAAGTAACATACTGACGTCAGATTGACAGGCCCACATGTGCTGCAAAGTTTGTGTGTTTACCAATTGAGCCTAAACATCCTAATTCCTACTGCCACCCAATCATTTGCCAGTTGTGCCAAGCTGCAAAAATAAAAGCCTTTTGTTTATGGACCTTAAGTATTGTGTATACTATTTCCCAGCCAAAGGGACCCACCAACCTGAGTCACCTCTCCCCAACCCATACCTCTGGGGGACGTCACACACCTGCAAAACTATAAATCATTTTACTGCACAAGAACCAGAGTATCTGCAAGAGCGCTCTATCCAAAACACTTCTAACCAACAATCTCTGAGAAAACTCGGCTTAAGAAAAAGCTTAGAGAAACAATTTTTTCATAAAATGTTTCAAGACTCAAGCACGGGCCGTTACTATGTGCTTTTTTAGAGTTACCAGAGTGGGCGTCACCAAGGTAAGGAAACCGATCCGATGTCTGCACTGAAACAGAAATCACTGAACTTCGTCTTGCATGAGTGAGGACCTAGATTTGTAGCCACACTGGCAAAGACATCACAAATGCTCAGGACCCATCCTCCGTTATGAGGAGTGGCAACTGCGTAGCCTAGCAGTGGCGGCACCTAATTTGAAGGATTCCGGGTGCATCTTGAGGCAAGCCCAACATTCCCCAGATGACCTGCCCGAGCGTTTTACTTGATGTTTTTAATGACACCTCTGGGAAAACTTCTGCATAAAGGCAAGGAGCTGCTGAGGTGAAGAGGACGAGAGGTTTGGTTTGGTATGGGTGCGGTTTGTTGGGCATCCCTGCTCATACAGAGCCTTGGAGCTGCAGTACCTTTCTGAATTTGCCAAGCCAGATAAACCACTCATGAAATACTACGAGCCCTGCCCTGATAGAGAACGTGTCCTCTGTGGTTTTGCCCTCTCTATCTGTTAGCCTCCTTCTCTCTTTTTTCCCTTCTCTTCACATGTCTCGTTCAAGAGCTCATTCCTCTGAGACACATCCCAGGAAACACGCTTGGCCTTCCCAGCTCTTCTGCCAAGCTGCAGACGGCAGCTAACAGAGGACTAAATCGCCCTTACACTTTTTTCTGCAAGTGTCTCCTGGGTGTGCCCATGATGTTTTCCTCTTCTGTCGGTAGAGAGGTTGTGTTCCCAACACAACCGCACTTTTAAGGCAGAGGTTCTCCCAGGTCTGTTGTTCAACAAGCAAGAGAAGCACTCTTCTCCTGAACTAAAAACCTTCCAGGGTTCCTTTGCCTGAAATTTTGCCTTTGTGCAGGCCTTTCTGTTATCTGTGCATCCTCAAGATTGTCTTGGAATGGGACGAGAGCAACAGAAGACTGTAATGAAATCACTGAGTAAAGGACTATGTCATTAAGAAGCTGGCGTACCTGAAGATACAGCTCATGGTGGACAAGGAAACTTAAAGGACTTCACATATGATTTCTTTGGCTTTTCAAGCAGTCCACACAAACAAAGGGTTTGTAGAGTTCATACACATTTTTATTAATTCAAACCATTCTGTGGCTAGAAGGATCAGAAAAGGACTTGCATGTTGTCAGAGACGAAGGCGTAAATGGTCGAAGCTTGCGAGCACAGTACTCTTCCAATTCCGAAGCCTTCATGCGCTTAGGACAAGATTTCAACAGAACAGTGTGAGGCAGAAGGAGAAGACAAGCACAGCTTCAAACCCAGCCCTGTGGGGATCATTTGTAAATTTGATGTTGGACTTTCTTCAGATGACCTAGATGCTGGAATGTTGCACATGTCCTTGTTGTTTTAGAGAAGTTCTCTGGATGGAGGCCTGTCCTTGTAAACAGGCAGATGAAACAACGGTTGCCAGAAAAGCCTGCACAGAGATCCTGTTCCTGGGTTTAGTGTTCCCCTCCAGCCAGAGAGCACCACGGCAGCCCATTCTGCTTGGTGAGAATGCAGAAAGATTGTGCAGCCCTACAACTAGAACCAGAGTGCCCTTGTGCCTATCACCACCAATCCGGCGAGGCTGCAGAGAGGAAAAACTCCGTGTTTAAAACTGAATGGGCAAAAAAATTGTGCAGAGACTGCCTAAAATGTCTGCATGTGTTGCCTCTGCCATTGATGTAGGCAAGAAGGATTGTGAACGGCAAGTATGGGCTGTCACCCAACAAGATGTTAATGGGCAGACCCAGATGGCTGACTTTAGCACCCTTGATTCTCCTGCAGTCAAGCTTGGAAAGAACAGATAATGACCTTCCAAAAGGAAAAGAAGAGCATGGGCTAATGAGTGGAAATGATTATAAAAGTCAGAGGTAAGAACAGCTCATGAGACCCTGAGCCCCCCAAAGTCACGAGCAGGGGCTCTGCAGCCCTTCAGCCACCCCGGCACTACGACTCCTCTCTGCAAATCCCCGCATCGCACAGGGAAAGGCAGCTCCCAGCTGCGGGAGGTGACACGCGGCCATGGGCAGTCCATGCCGACTCGTCCCACCACGCTCCCCCTCGCGGGAGACCTGTGCACAGTGTCAGGAGTGGGGACAAGACACAGTCACAGACACGAGTTGCAGGTGACAAAGCTTGGACGGCAGGGAAATGTAGAAGCAAAACCAACAGACACTCTGTTCTTCTTTCTCCTGCTGTTGTGCACATGCAGGGTTGCAGGCCGGCTGGGACCTCACCAAGTGGTGGAGGGCGACGTCAGCGAGCCATGGACTGTGACATCATGGAGCCACGCACTGTGACCTCGCATCCCTCGCTGCTTATCTCCGGGCGCCGGCAGAGCCCGGCTCAGCCTGGCTCGTGCCTGGACTCCTGCCGAGCAGCCCGCGAGGTGTGGACGTCAGAGCGAGGCTTCTCCTGGTGCTGGGTGGTGCTTTGGGGGCTGCTGGTGGCAGCTCTCGCTCCCATCCCAGAGCCATCCCCCGTGTTTCCCCAGCCCTGCCTGCTTCAGGCAGCCGGGCACCGCGGCACACACTTGCAGCAGCGGAGGTGAGCTGTGTGGCAAACGTCCCCCGGGCTGGCTGTGGGGTGGGCGATGGGGCTCGAGGAGCCGGCAGGGTGACCTTCTCGAGTTGCCTGGGCATTCCTTGCTCCCTTCCCCTCCCATCCACGGGACAGCCAAGGACCGTGGCCTCTCTCCTTTTGCAGTGCTCAACCCCTTTGGCAGCAGCGGGACCAGCCAGGGGAAGCAGCTCTTCCTCCTCAGCTCTCCCCAACCCGCTGCACAGCACAACCATGGCCACCGAGACAGCGTGGAGCTGCCCCATCTGCCAGGAAGCTCGCAAGGCCGTTGCCTTCGTGCAGCCCTGCCAGCACCAGTTCTGCTTGGGCTGCATCCTGCGCTGGGCTAAAAGGACATCAACTTGCCCACTCTGCAGAAGCCAGATGGAAGAGATCAAGTTTTCTGTGCGGGGAGATGACTGGCTGTGTGTCAGCATGTCCCCTGCACAGCCAGCCCTGGCCAGCATCCAGGCAAGCGCAGCTCCCAGCCGCCCGGTCAGCAGCAGCCGCTCTGGCCCCGCGGGGTCCCCGCTGTTCTTTGTGATGGGGACCCCGTTCCCGGAAGAGCAGGGGGCTGTGGAGACTGAGGACACGGCTGCCGTGGACGGGCTCCCGCCCCAGGTCTGGGCAGGGCTTTTCCGGCAACACCAGCACCTCCTGGAGCCCGTGCTGCCCTGGCTGAGCCTGGAGCTGGAGGCCATCTATGAGGAGCAGTGGTGGCTGGCAGTGGCAACACAGAGGATCATCCTGTACGGCCTGTGCTGCCACGGGCTGGACCAGGACGCCCTGGTCCAGTGGGTGGAGCCCCACCTGCAGGAAAATGCAGCACCGCTGGTCCGTGGCCTCATCCAGGTCATCGTGGAGCGGTGCAGCGAGGACGCCTGCAGGCTGCTGTGCTCCTACGGGGCCGAGGAGGAGGACTACGGGCGCGCAACCAGCCCCAGCCCCACCAGCTCCCGTGTGAGGACTCCCGACCCCAGGCTGGCCCCCACCAGCCCTGCAGGCTCCGACGTGGAGGATGAAGACAGCACGTCGGAGGCCGCCCTGCGCAGGCCTCCCAGCTGCCTTCCATCTGCGCCCGGGCCTGCGCAGCAGGAGCAGCCCCAGGAGGAGCCGGGGCAGGCGGGGGCAGGTCCCTCTGCCCAGGGCTGCAGCCGCAGCCCCTCCGCTGCCGGCCGGGGCACGGACCGCTCGCCCGGGGGGCCCCGGCGCCCCCCAAAGAGGACGAACCCCGGCCCCCACGACTCTCCCCAACCCCGCAAGAGGCCGTCCCGCCGGAGGCACTAGCGGGGCTCCAGCTTCCATTAGTGGAAGAAAAAGGAAATAAACTTCTCTTTCCTTGACACGGTCTCTGGTTGCTGCTTTCTGTCCCTTCTCCTGGGGCCTTTCCCTGTCACCGCACCAACCGTGGCTGCCACCAGCCTGCTGGGGGGCACGGCCATGGGCCCCCACAGCCCCAGGGCCACGGCGGCGGTGCCACCTCCCCAGGAACGCTGATGCAGCCGCACACCCGCAGCGAGGGCAGAGCAGGTGTGAAGTGCCTACGAACCCCGTCACACACAAAGAGGAGCCATAGGCATGGTGAAATCTCTCTCTCTCTCCCTCTTCTTTCTTTCTTCCCTGTACTTCTATTTGTTTGCTTTCCTTTTCTTAAGTAACATACTGACGTCAGATTGACAGGCCCACATGTGCTGCAAAGTTTGTGTGTTTACCAATTGAGCCTAAACATCCTAATTCCTACTGCCACCCAATCATTTGCCAGTTGTGCCAAGCTGCAAAAATAAAAGCCTTTTGTTTATGGACCTTAAGTATTGTGTATACTATTTCCCAGCCAAAGGGACCCACCAACCTGAGTCACCTCTCCCCAACCCATACCTCTGGGGGACGTCACACACCTGCAAAACTATAAATCATTTTACTGCACAAGAACCAGAGTATCTGCAAGAGCGCTCTATCCAAAACACTTCTAACCAACAATCTCTGAGAAAACTCGGCTTAAGAAAAAGCTTAGAGAAACAATTTTTTCATAAAATGTTTCAAGACTCAAGCACGGGCCGTTACTATGTGCTTTTTTAGAGTTACCAGAGTGGGCGTCACCAAGGTAAGGAAACCGATCCGATGTCTGCACTGAAACAGAAATCACTGAACTTCGTCTTGCATGAGTGAGGACCTAGATTTGTAGCCACACTGGCAAAGACATCACAAATGCTCAGGACCCATCCTCCGTTATGAGGAGTGGCAACTGCGTAGCCTAGCAGTGGCGGCACCTAATTTGAAGGATTCCGGGTGCATCTTGAGGCAAGCCCAACATTCCCCAGATGACCTGCCCGAGCGTTTTACTTGATGTTTTTAATGACACCTCTGGGAAAACTTCTGCATAAAGGCAAGGAGCTGCTGAGGTGAAGAGGACGAGAGGTTTGGTTTGGTATGGGTGCGGTTTGTTGGGCATCCCTGCTCATACAGAGCCTTGGAGCTGCAGTACCTTTCTGAATTTGCCAAGCCAGATAAACCACTCATGAAATACTACGAGCCCTGCCCTGATAGAGAACGTGTCCTCTGTGGTTTTGCCCTCTCTATCTGTTAGCCTCCTTCTCTCTTTTTTCCCTTCTCTTCACATGTCTCGTTCAAGAGCTCATTCCTCTGAGACACATCCCAGGAAACACGCTTGGCCTTCCCAGCTCTTCTGCCAAGCTGCAGACGGCAGCTAACAGAGGACTAAATCGCCCTTACACTTTTTTCTGCAAGTGTCTCCTGGGTGTGCCCATGATGTTTTCCTCTTCTGTCGGTAGAGAGGTTGTGTTCCCAACACAACCGCACTTTTAAGGCAGAGGTTCTCCCAGGTCTGTTGTTCAACAAGCAAGAGAAGCACTCTTCTCCTGAACTAAAAACCTTCCAGGGTTCCTTTGCCTGAAATTTTGCCTTTGTGCAGGCCTTTCTGTTATCTGTGCATCCTCAAGATTGTCTTGGAATGGGACGAGAGCAACAGAAGACTGTAATGAAATCACTGAGTAAAGGACTATGTCATTAAGAAGCTGGCGTACCTGAAGATACAGCTCATGGTGGACAAGGAAACTTAAAGGACTTCACATATGATTTCTTTGGCTTTTCAAGCAGTCCACACAAACAAAGGGTTTGTAGAGTTCATACACATTTTTATTAATTCAAACCATTCTGTGGCTAGAAGGATCAGAAAAGGACTTGCATGTTGTCAGAGACGAAGGCGTAAATGGTCGAAGCTTGCGAGCACAGTACTCTTCCAATTCCGAAGCCTTCATGCGCTTAGGACAAGATTTCAACAGAACAGTGTGAGGCAGAAGGAGAAGACAAGCACAGCTTCAAACCCAGCCCTGTGGGGATCATTTGTAAATTTGATGTTGGACTTTCTTCAGATGACCTAGATGCTGGAATGTTGCACATGTCCTTGTTGTTTTAGAGAAGTTCTCTGGATGGAGGCCTGTCCTTGTAAACAGGCAGATGAAACAACGGTTGCCAGAAAAGCCTGCACAGAGATCATGTTCCTGGGTTTAGTGTTCCCCTCCAGCCAGAGAGCACCACGGCAGCCCATTCTGCTTGGTGAGAATGCAGAAAGATTGTGCAGCCCTACAACTAGAACCAGAGTGCCCTTGTGCCTATCACCACCAATCCGGCGAGGCTGCAGAGAGGAAAAACTCCGTGTTTAAAACTGAATGGGCAAAAAAATTGTGCAGAGACTGCCTAAAATGTCTGCATGTGTTGCCTCTGCCATTGATGTAGGCAAGAAGGATTGTGAACGGCAAGTATGGGCTGTCACCCAACAAGATGTTAATGGGCAGACCCAGATGGCTGACTTTAGCACCCTTGATTCTCCTGCAGTCAAGCTTGGAAAGAACAGATAATGACCTTCCAAAAGGAAAAGAAGAGCATGGGCTAATGAGTGGAAATGATTATAAAAGTCAGAGGTAAGAACAGCTCATGAGACCCTGAGCCCCCCAAAGTCACGAGCAGGGGCTCTGCAGCCCTTCAGCCACCCCGGCACTACGACTCCTCTCTGCAAATCCCCGCATCGCACAGGGAAAGGCAGCTCCCAGCTGCGGGAGGTGACACGCGGCCATGGGCAGTCCATGCCGACTCGTCCCACCACGCTCCCCCTCGCGGGAGACCTGTGCACAGTGTCAGGAGTGGGGACAAGACACAGTCACAGACACGAGTTGCAGGTGACAAAGCTTGGACGGCAGGGAAATGTAGAAGCAAAACCAACAGACACTCTGTTCTTCTTTCTCCTGCTGTTGTGCACATGCAGGGTTGCAGGCCGGCTGGGACCTCACCAAGTGGTGGAGGGCGACGTCAGCGAGCCATGGACTGTGACATCATGGAGCCACGCACTGTGACCTCGCATCCCTCGCTGCTTATCTCCGGGCGCCGGCAGAGCCCGGCTCAGCCTGGCTCGTGCCTGGACTCCTGCCGAGCAGCCCGCGAGGTGTGGACGTCAGAGCGAGGCTTCTCCTGGTGCTGGGTGGTGCTTTGGGGGCTGCTGGTGGCAGCTCTCGCTCCCATCCCAGAGCCATCCCCCGTGTTTCCCCAGCCCTGCCTGCTTCAGGCAGCCGGGCACCGCGGCACACACTTGCAGCAGCGGAGGTGAGCTGTGTGGCAAACGTCCCCCGGGCTGGCTGTGGGGTGGGCGATGGGGCTCGAGGAGCCGGCAGGGTGACCTTCTCGAGTTGCCTGGGCATTCCTTGCTCCCTTCCCCTCCCATCCACGGGACAGCCAAGGACCGTGGCCTCTCTCCTTTTGCAGTGCTCAACCCCTTTGGCAGCAGCGGGACCAGCCAGGGGAAGCAGCTCTTCCTCCTCAGCTCTCCCCAACCCGCTGCACAGCACAACCATGGCCACCGAGACAGCGTGGAGCTGCCCCATCTGCCAGGAAGCTCGCAAGGCCGTTGCCTTCGTGCAGCCCTGCCAGCACCAGTTCTGCTTGGGCTGCATCCTGCGCTGGGCTAAAAGGACATCAACTTGCCCACTCTGCAGAAGCCAGATGGAAGAGATCAAGTTTTCTGTGCGGGGAGATGACTGGCTGTGTGTCAGCATGTCCCCTGCACAGCCAGCCCTGGCCAGCATCCAGGCAAGCGCAGCTCCCAGCCGCCCGGTCAGCAGCAGCCGCTCTGGCCCCGCGGGGTCCCCGCTGTTCTTTGTGATGGGGACCCCGTTCCCGGAAGAGCAGGGGGCTGTGGAGACTGAGGACACGGCTGCCGTGGACGGGCTCCCGCCCCAGGTCTGGGCAGGGCTTTTCCGGCAACACCAGCACCTCCTGGAGCCCGTGCTGCCCTGGCTGAGCCTGGAGCTGGAGGCCATCTATGAGGAGCAGTGGTGGCTGGCAGTGGCAACACAGAGGATCATCCTGTACGGCCTGTGCTGCCACGGGCTGGACCAGGACGCCCTGGTCCAGTGGGTGGAGCCCCACCTGCAGGAAAATGCAGCACCGCTGGTCCGTGGCCTCATCCAGGTCATCGTGGAGCGGTGCAGCGAGGACGCCTGGAGGCTGCTGTGCTCCTACGGGGCCGAGGAGGAGGACTACGGGCGCGCAACCAGCCCCAGCCCCACCAGCTCCCGTGTGAGGACTCCCGACCCCAGGCTGGCCCCCACCAGCCCTGCAGGCTCCGACGTGGAGGATGAAGACAGCACGTCGGAGGCCGCCCTGCGCAGGCCTCCCAGCTGCCTTCCATCTGCGCCCGGGCCTGCGCAGCAGGAGCAGCCCCAGGAGGAGCCGGGGCAGGCGGGGGCAGGTCCCTCTGCCCAGGGCTGCAGCCGCAGCCCCTCCGCTGCCGGCCGGGGCACGGACCGCTCGCCCGGGGGGCCCCGGCACCCCCCAAAGAGGACGAACCCCGGCCCCCACGACTCTCCCCAACCCCGCAAGAGGCCGTCCCGCCGGAGGCACTAGCGGGGCTCCAGCTTCCATTAGTGGAAGAAAAAGGAAATAAACTTCTCTTTCCTTGACACGGTCTCTGGTTGCTGCTTTCTGTCCCTTCTCCTGGGGCCTTTCCCTGTCACCGCACCAACCGTGGCTGCCACCAGCCTGCTGGGGGGCACGGCCATGGGCCCCCACAGCCCCAGGGCCACGGCGGCGGTGCCACCTCCCCAGGAACGCTGATGCAGCCGCACACCCGCAGCGAGGGCAGAGCAGGTGTGAAGTGCCTACGAACCCCGTCACACACAAAGAGGAGCCATAGGCATGGTGAAATCTCTCTCTCTCTCCCTCTTCTTTCTTTCTTCCCTGTACTTCTATTTGTTTGCTTTCCTTTTCTTAAGTAACATACTGACGTCAGATTGACAGGCCCACATGTGCTGCAAAGTTTGTGTGTTTACCAATTGAGCCTAAACATCCTAATTCCTACTGCCACCCAATCATTTGCCAGTTGTGCCAAGCTGCAAAAATAAAAGCCTTTTGTTTATGGACCTTAAGTATTGTGTATACTATTTCCCAGCCAAAGGGACCCACCAACCTGAGTCACCTCTCCCCAACCCATACCTCTGGGGGACGTCACACACCTGCAAAACTATAAATCATTTTACTGCACAAGAACCAGAGTATCTGCAAGAGCGCTCTATCCAAAACACTTCTAACCAACAATCTCTGAGAAAACTCGGCTTAAGAAAAAGCTTAGAGAAACAATTTTTTCATAAAATGTTTCAAGACTCAAGCACGGGCCGTTACTATGTGCTTTTTTAGAGTTACCAGAGTGGGCGTCACCAAGGTAAGGAAACCGATCCGATGTCTGCACTGAAACAGAAATCACTGAACTTAGTCTTGCATGAGTGAGGACCTAGATTTGTAGCCACACTGGCAAAGACATCACAAATGCTCAGGACCCATCCTCCGTTATGAGGAGTGGCAACTGCGTAGCCTAGCAGTGGCGGCACCTAATTTGAAGGATTCCGGGTGCATCTTGAGGCAAGCCCAACATTCCCCAGATGACCTGCCCGAGCGTTTTACTTGATGTTTTTAATGACACCTCTGGGAAAACTTCTGCATAAAGGCAAGGAGCTGCTGAGGTGAAGAGGACGAGAGGTTTGGTTTGGTATGGGTGCGGTTTGTTGGGCATCCCTGCTCATACAGAGCCTTGGAGCTGCAGTACCTTTCTGAATTTGCCAAGCCAGATAAACCACTCATGAAATACTACGAGCCCTGCCCTGATAGAGAACGTGTCCTCTGTGGTTTTGCCCTCTCTATCTGTTAGCCTCCTTCTCTCTTTTTTCCCTTCTCTTCACATGTCTCGTTCAAGAGCTCATTCCTCTGAGACACATCCCAGGAAACACGCTTGGCCTTCCCAGCTCTTCTGCCAAGCTGCAGACGGCAGCTAACAGAGGACTAAATCGCCCTTACACTTTTTTCTGCAAGTGTCTCCTGGGTGTGCCCATGATGTTTTCCTCTTCTGTCGGTAGAGAGGTTGTGTTCCCAACACAACCGCACTTTTAAGGCAGAGGTTCTCCCAGGTCTGTTGTTCAACAAGCAAGAGAAGCACTCTTCTCCTGAACTAAAAACCTTCTAAGGGTCCTTTGCCTGAAATTTTGCCTTTGTGCAGGCCTTTCTGTTATCTGTGCATCCTCAAGACTGTCTTGGAATGGGACGAGAGCAACAGAAGACTGTAATGAAATCACTGAGTAAAGGACTATGTCATTAAGAAGCTGGCGTACCTGAAGATACAGCTCATGGTGGACAAGGAAACTTAAAGGACTTCACATATGATATCTTTGGCTTTTCAAGCAGTCCACACAAACAAAGGGTTTGTAGAGTTCATACACATTTTTATTAATTCAAACCATTCTGTGGCTAGAAGGATCAGAAAAGGACTTGCATGTTGTCAGAGACGAAGGCGTAAATGGTCGAAGCTTGCGAGCACAGTACTCTTCCAATTCCGAAGCCTTCATGCGCTTAGGACAAGATTTCAACAGAACAGTGTGAGGCAGAAGGAGAAGACAAGCACAGCTTCAAACCCAGCCCTGTGGGGATCATTTGTAAATTTGATGTTGGACTTTCTTCAGATGACCTAGATGCTGGAATGTTGCACATGTCCTTGTTGTTTTAGAGAAGTTCTCTGGATGGAGGCCTGTCCTTGTAAACAGGCAGATGAAACAACGGTTGCCAGAAAAGCCTGCACAGAGATCATGTTCCTGGGTTTAGTGTTCCCCTCCAGCCAGAGAGCACCACGGCAGCCCATTCTGCTTGGTGAGAATGCAGAAAGATTGTGCAGCCCTACAACTAGAACCAGAGTGCTGTTGTGCCTATCACCACCAATCCGGCGAGGCTGCAGAGAGGAAAAACTCCGTGTTTAAAACTGAATGGGCAAAAAAATTGTGCAGAGACTGCCTAAAATGTCTGCATGTGTTGCCTCTGCCATTGATGTAGGCAAGAAGGATTGTGAACGGCAAGTATGGGCTGTCACCCAACAAGATGTTAATGGGCAGACCCAGATGGCTGACTTTAGCACCCTTGATTCTCCTGCAGTCAAGCTTGGAAAGAACAGATAATGACCTTCCAAAAGGAAAAGAAGAGCATGGGCTAATGAGTGGAAATGATTATAAAAGTCAGAGGTAAGAACAGCTCATGAGACCCTGAGCCCCCCAAAGTCACGAGCAGGGGCTCTGCAGCCCTTCAGCCACCCCGGCACTACGACTCCTCTCTGCAAATCCCCGCATCGCACAGGGAAAGGCAGCTCCCAGCTGCGGGAGGCGACACGCGGCCATGGGCAGTCCATGCCGACTCGTCCCACCACGCTCCCCCTCGTGGGAGACCTGTGCACAGTGTCAGGAGTGGGGACAAGACACAGTCACAGACACGAGTTGCAGGTGACAAAGCTTGGACAGCAGGGAAATGTAGAAGCAAAACCAACAGACACTCTGTTCTTCTTTCTCCTGCTGTTGTGCACATGCAGGGTTGCAGGCCGGCTGGGACCTCACCAAGTGGTGGAGGGCGACGTCAGCGAGCCATGGACTGTGACATCATGGAGCCACGCACTGTGACCTCGCATCCCTCGCTGCTTATCTCCGGGCGCCGGCAGAGCCCGGCTCAGCCTGGCTCGTGCCTGGACTCCTGCCGAGCAGCCCGCGAGGTGTGGACGTCAGAGCGAGGCTTCTCCTGGTGCTGGGTGGTGCTTTGGGGGCTGCTGGTGGCAGCTCTCGCTCCCATCCCAGAGCCATCCCCCGTGTTTCCCCAGCCCTGCCTGCTTCAGGCAGCCGGGCACCGCGGCACACACTTGCAGCAGCGGAGGTGAGCTGTGTGGCAAACGTCCCCCGGGCTGGCTGTGGGGTGGGCGATGGGGCTCGAGGAGCCGGCAGGGTGACCTTCTCGAGTTGCCTGGGCATTCCTTGCTCCCTTCCCCTCCCATCCACGGGACAGCCAAGGACCGTGGCCTCTCTCCTTTTGCAGTGCTCAACCCCTTTGGCAGCAGCGGGACCAGCCAGGGGAAGCAGCTCTTCCTCCTCAGCTCTCCCCAACCCGCTGCACAGCACAACCATGGCCACCGAGACAGCGTGGAGCTGCCCCATCTGCCAGGAAGCTCGCAAGGCCGTTGCCTTCGTGCAGCCCTGCCAGCACCAGTTCTGCTTGGGCTGCATCCTGCGGTGGGCTAAAAGGACATCAACTTGCCCACTCTGCAGAAGCCAGATGGAAGAGATCAAGTTTTCTGTGCGGGGAGATGACTGGCTGTGTGTCAGCATGTCCCCTGCACAGCCAGCCCTGGCCAGCATCCAGGCAAGCGCAGCTCCCAGCCGCCCGGTCAGCAGCAGCCGCTCTGGCCCCGCGGGGTCCCCGCTGTTCTTTGTGATGGGGACCCCGTTCCCGGAAGAGCAGGGGGCTGTGGAGACTGAGGACACGGCTGCCGTGGACGGGCTCCCACCCCAGGTCTGGGCAGGGCTTTTCCGGCAACACCAGCACCTCCTGGAGCCCGTGCTGCCCTGGCTGAGCCTGGAGCTGGAGGCCATCTATGAGGAGCAGTGGTGGCTGGCAGTGGCAACACAGAGGATCATCCTGTACGGCCTGTGCTGCCACGGGCTGGACCAGGACGCCCTGGTGCAGTGGATGGAGCCCCACCTGCAGGAAAATGCAGCACCGCTGGTCCGTGGCCTCATCCAGGTCATCGTGGAGCGGTGCAGCGAGGACGCCTGGAGGCTGCTGTGCTCCTACGGGGCCGAGGAGGAGGACTACGGGCGCGCAACCAGCCCCAGCCCCACCAGCTCCCGCGTGGGGACTCCCGACCCCAGGCTGTCCCCCACCAGCCCTGCAGGCTCCGACGTGGAGGATGAAGACAGCACGTCGGAGGCCGCCCTGCGCAGGCCTCCCAGCTGCCTTCCATCTGCGCCCGGGCCTGCACAGCAGGAGCAGCCCCAGGAGGAGCCGGGGCAGGCGGGGGCAGGTCCCTCTGCCCAGGGCTGCAGCCGCAGCCCCTCCGCTGCCGGCCGGGGCACGGACCGCTCGCCCGGGGGGCCCCGGCGCCCCCCAAAGAGGACGAACCCCGGCCCCCACGACTCTCCCCAACCCCGCAAGAGGCCGTCCCGCCGGAGGCACTAGCGGGGCTCCAGCTTCCATTAGTGGAAGAAAAAGGAAATAAACTTCTGTTTCCTTGACACGGTCTCTGGTTGCTGCTTTCTCTCCCTTCTCCTGGGGCCTTTCCCTGTCACCACACCAACCGTGGCTGCCACCAGCCTGCTGGGGGGCACGGCCATGGGCCCCCACAGCCCCAGGGCCACGGCGGCGGTGCCACCTCCCCAGGAACGCTGATGCAGCCGCACACTCGCAGCGAGGGCAGAGCAGGTGTGAAGTGCCTACGAACCCCGTCACACACAAAGAGGAGCCATAGGCACGGTGAAATCTCTCTCTCTCTCCCTCTTCTTTCTTTCTTCCCTGTACTTCTATTTGTTTGCTTTCCTTTTCTTAAGTAACATACTGACGTCAGATTGACAGGCCCACATGTGCTGCAAAGTTTGTGTGTTTACCAATTGAGCCTAAACATCCTAATTCCTACTGCCACCCAATCATTTGCCAGTTGTGCCAAGCTGCAAAAATAAAAGCCTTTTGTTTATGGACCTTAAGTATTGTGTATACTATTTCCCAGCCAAAGGGACCCACCAACCTGAGTCACCTCTCCCCAACCCATACCTCTGGGGGACGTCACACTCCTGCAAAACTATAAATCATTTTACTGCACAAGAACCAGAGTATCTGCAAGAGCGCTCTATCCAAAACACTTCTAACCAACAATCTCTGAGAAAACTCGGCTTAAGAAAAAGCTTAGAGAAACAATTTTTTCATAAAATGTTTCAAGACTCAAGCACGGGCCGTTACTATGTGCTTTTTTAGAGTTACCAGAGTGGGCGTCACCAAGGTAAGGAAACCGATCCGATGTCTGCACTGAAACAGAAATCACTGAACTTAGTCTTGCATGAGTGAGGACCTAGATTTGTAGCCACACTGGCAAAGACATCACAAATGCTCAGGACCCATCCTCCGTTATGAGGAGTGGCAACTGCGTAGCCTAGCAGTGGCGGCACCTAATTTGAAGGATTCCGGGTGCATCTTGAGGCAAGCCCAACATTCCCCAGATGACCTGCCCGAGCGTTTTACTTGATGTTTTTAATGACACCTCTGGGAAAACTTCTGCATAAAGGCAAGGAGCTGCTGAGGTGAAGAGGACGAGAGGTTTGGTTTGGTATGGGTGCGGTTTGTTGGGCATCCCTGCTCATACAGAGCCTTGGAGCTGCAGTACCTTTCTGAATTTGCCAAGCCAGATAAACCACTCATGAAATACTACGAGCCCTGCCCTGATAGAGAACGTGTCCTCTGTGGTTTTGCCCTCTCTATCTGTTAGCCTCCTTCTCTCTTTTTTCCCTTCTCTTCACATGTCTCGTTCAAGAGCTCATTCCTCTGAGACACATCCCAGGAAACACGCTTGGCCTTCCCAGCTCTTCTGCCAAGCTGCAGACGGCAGCTAACAGAGGACTAAATCGCCCTTACACTTTTTTCTGCAAGTGTCTCCTGGGTGTGCCCATGATGTTTTCCTCTTCTGTCGGTAGAGAGGTTGTGTTCCCAACACAACCGCACTTTTAAGGCAGAGGTTCTCCCAGGTCTGTTGTTCAACAAGCAAGAGAAGCACTCTTCTCCTGAACTAAAAACCTTCCAGGGTTCCTTTGCCTGAAATTTTGCCTTTGTGCAGGCCTTTCTGTTATCTGTGCATCCTCAAGATTGTCTTGGAATGGGACGAGAGCAACAGAAGACTGTAATGAAATCACTGAGTAAAGGACTATGTCATTAAGAAGCTGGCGTACCTGAAGATACAGCTCATGGTGGACAAGGAAACTTAAAGGACTTCACATATGATATCTTTGGCTTTTCAAGCAGTCCACACAAACAAAGGGTTTGTAGAGTTCATACACATTTTTATTAATTCAAACCATTCTGTGGCTAGAAGGATCAGAAAAGGACTTGCATGTTGTCAGAGACGAAGGCGTAAATGGTCGAAGCTTGCGAGCACAGTACTCTTCCAATTCCGAAGCCTTCATGCGCTTAGGACAAGATTTCAACAGAACAGTGTGAGGCAGAAGGAGAAGACAAGCACAGCTTCAAACCCAGCCCTGTGGGGATCATTTGTAAATTTGATGTTGGACTTTCTTCAGATGACCTAGATGCTGGAATGTTGCACATGTCCTTGTTGTTTTAGAGAAGTTCTCTGGATGGAGGCCTGTCCTTGTAAACAGGCAGATGAAACAACGGTTGCCAGAAAAGCCTGCACAGAGATCATGTTCCTGGGTTTAGTGTTCCCCTCCAGCCAGAGAGCACAACGGCAGCCCATTCTGCTTGGTGAGAATGCAGAAAGATTGTGCAGCCCTACAACTAGAACCAGAGTGCCCTTGTGCCTATCACCACCAATCCGGCGAGGCTGCAGAGAGGAAAAACTCTGTGTTTAAAACTGAATGGGCAAAAAAATTGTGCAGAGACTGCCTAAAATGTCTGCATGTGTTGCCTCTGCCATTGATGTAGGCAAGAAGGATTGTGAACGGCAAGTATGGGCTGTCACCCAACAAGATGTTAATGGGCAGACCCAGATGGCTGACTTTAGCACCCTTGATTCTCCTGCAGTCAAGCTTGGAAAGAACAGATAATGACCTTCCAAAAGGAAAAGAAGAGCATGGGCTAATGAGTGGAAATGATTATAAAAGTCAGAGGTAAGAACAGCTCATGAGACCCTGAGCCCCCCAAAGTCACGAGCAGGGGCTCTGCAGCCCTTCAGCCACCCCGGCACTACGACTCCTCTCTGCAAATCCCCGCATCGCACAGGGAAAGGCAGCTCCCAGCTGCGGGAGGCGACACGCGGCCATGGGCAGTCCATGCCGACTCGTCCCACCACGCTCCCCCTCGCGGGAGACCTGTGCACAGTGTCAGGAGTGGGGACAAGACACAGTCACAGACACGAGTTGCAGGTGACAAAGCTTGGACGGCAGGGAAATGTAGAAGCAAAACCAACAGACACTCTGTTCTTCTTTCTCCTGCTGTTGTGCACATGCAGGGTTGCAGGCCGGCTGGGACCTCACCAAGTGGTGGAGGGCGACGTCAGCGAGCCATGGACTGTGACATCATGGAGCCACGCACTGTGACCTCGCATCCCTCGCTGCTTATCTCCGGGCGCCGGCAGAGCCCGGCTCAGCCTGGCTCGTGCCTGGACTCCTGCCGAGCAGCCCGCGAGGTGTGGACGTCAGAGCGAGGCTTCTCCTGGTGCTGGGTGGTGCTTTGGGGGCTGCTGGTGGCAGCTCTCGCTCCCATCCCAGAGCCATCCCCCGTGTTTCCCCAGCCCTGCCTGCTTCAGGCAGCCGGGCACCGCGGCACACACTTGCAGCAGCGGAGGTGAGCTGTGTGGCAAACGTCCCCCGGGCTGGCTGTGGGGTGGGCGATGGGGCTCGAGGAGCCGGCAGGGTGACCTTCTCGAGTTGCCTGGGCATTCCTTGCTCCCTTCCCCTCCCATCCACGGGACAGCCAAGGACCGTGGCCTCTCTCCTTTTGCAGTGCTCAACCCCTTTGGCAGCAGCGGGACCAGCCAGGGGAAGCAGCTCTTCCTCCTCAGCTCTCCCCAACCCGCTGCACAGCACAACCATGGCCACCGAGACAGCGTGGAGCTGCCCCATCTGCCGGGAAGCTCGCAAGGCCGTTGCCTTCGTGCAGCCCTGCCAGCACCAGTTCTGCTTGGGCTGCATCCTGCGGTGGGCTAAAAGGACATCAACTTGCCCACTCTGCAGAAGCCAGATGGAAGAGATCAAGTTTTCTGTGCGGGGAGATGACTGGCTGTGTGTCAGCATGTCCCCTGCACAGCCAGCCCTGGCCAGCATCCAGGCAAGCGCAGCTCCCAGCCGCCCGGTCAGCAGCAGCCGCTCTGGCCCCGCGGGCTCCCCGCTGTTCTTTGTGATGGGGACCCCGTTCCCGGAAGAGCAGGGGGCTGTGGAGACTGAGGACACGGCTGCCGTGGACGGGCTCCCGCCCCAGGTCTGGGCAGGGCTTTTCCGGCAACACCAGCACCTCCTGGAGCCCGTGCTGCCCTGGCTGAGCCTGGAGCTGGAGGCCATCTATGAGGAGCAGTGGTGGCTGGCAGTGGCAACACAGAGGATCATCCTGTACGGCCTGTGCTGCCACGGGCTGGACCAGGACGCCCTGGTGCAGTGGATGGAGCCCCACCTGCAGGAAAATGCAGCACCGCTGGTCCGTGGCCTCATCCAGGTCATCGTGGAGCGGTGCAGCGAGGACGCCTGGAGGCTGCTGTGCTCCTACGGGGCCGAGGAGGAGGACTACGGGCGCGCAACCAGCCCCAGCCCCACCAGCTCCCGCGTGGGGACTCCCGACCCCAGGCTGGCCCCCACCAGCCCTGCAGGCTCCGACGTGGAGGATGAAGACAGCACGTCGGAGGCCGCCCTGCGCAGGCCTCCCAGCTGCCTTCCATCTGCGCCCGGGCCTGCGCAGCAGGAGCAGCCCCAGGAGGAGCCGGGGCAGGCGGGGGCAGGTCCCTCTGCCCAGGGCTGCAGCCGCAGCCCCTCCGCTGCCGGCCGGGGCACGGACCGCTCGCCCGGGGGGCCCCGGCGCCCCCCAAAGAGGACGAACCCCGGCCCCCACGACTCTCCCCAACCCCGCAAGAGGCCGTCCCGCCGGAGGCACTAGCGGGGCTCCAGCTTCCATTAGTGGAAGAAAAAGGAAATAAACTTCTGTTTCCTTGACACGGTCTCTGGTTGCTGCTTTCTCTCCCTTCTCCTGGGGCCTTTCCCTGTCACCACACCAACCGTGGCTGCCACCAGCCTGCTGGGGGGCACGGCCATGGGCCCCCACAGCCCCAGGGCCACGGCGGCGGTGCCACCTCCCCAGGAACGCTGATGCAGCCGCACACTCGCAGCGAGGGCAGAGCAGGTGTGAAGTGCCTACGAACCCCGTCACACACAAAGAGGAGCCATAGGCACGGTGAAATCTCTCTCTCTCTCCCTCTTCTTTCTTTCTTCCCTGTACTTCTATTTGTTTGCTTTCCTTTTCTTAAGTAACATACTGACGTCAGATTGACAGGCCCACATGTGCTGCAAAGTTTGTGTGTTTACCAATTGAGCCTAAACATCCTAATTCCTACTGCCACCCAATCATTTGCCAGTTGTGCCAAGCTGCAAAAATAAAAGCCTTTTGTTTATGGACCTTAAGTATTGTGTATACTATTTCCCAGCCAAAGGGACCCACCAACCTGAGTCACCTCTCCCCAACCCATACCTCTGGGGGACGTCACACACCTGCAAAACTATAAATCATTTTACTGCACAAGAACCAGAGTATCTGCAAGAGCGCTCTATCCAAAACACTTCTAACCAACAATCTCTGAGAAAACTCGGCTTAAGAAAAAGCTTAGAGAAACAATTTTTTCATAAAATGTTTCAAGACTCAAGCACGGGCCGTTACTATGTGCTTTTTTAGAGTTACCAGAGTGGGCGTCACCAAGGTAAGGAAACCGATCCGATGTCTGCACTGAAACAGAAATCACTGAACTTAGTCTTGCATGAGTGAGGACCTAGATTTGTAGCCACACTGGCAAAGACATCACAAATGCTCAGGACCCATCCTCCGTTATGAGGAGTGGCAACTGCGTAGCCTAGCAGTGGCGGCACCTAATTTGAAGGATTCCGGGTGCATCTTGAGGCAAGCCCAACATTCCCCAGATGACCTGCCCGAGCGTTTTACTTGATGTTTTTAATGACACCTCTGGGAAAACTTCTGCATAAAGGCAAGGAGCTGCTGAGGTGAAGAGGACGAGAGGTTTGGTTTGGTATGGGTGCGGTTTGTTGGGCATCCCTGCTCATACAGAGCCTTGGAGCTGCAGTACCTTTCTGAATTTGCCAAGCCAGATAAACCACTCATGAAATACTACGAGCCCTGCCCTGATAGAGAACGTGTCCTCTGTGGTTTTGCCCTCTCTATCTGTTAGCCTCCTTCTCTCTTTTTTCCCTTCTCTTCACATGTCTCGTTCAAGAGCTCATTCCTCTGAGACACATCCCAGGAAACACGCTTGGCCTTCCCAGCTCTTCTGCCAAGCTGCAGACGGCAGCTAACAGAGGACTAAATCGCCCTTACACTTTTTTCTGCAAGTGTCTCCTGGGTGTGCCCATGATGTTTTCCTCTTCTGTCGGTAGAGAGGTTGTGTTCCCAACACAACCGCACTTTTAAGGCAGAGGTTCTCCCAGGTCTGTTGTTCAACAAGCAAGAGAAGCACTCTTCTCCTGAACTAAAAACCTTCCAGGGTTCCTTTGCCTGAAATTTTGCCTTTGTGCAGGCCTTTCTGTTATCTGTGCATCCTCAAGATTGTCTTGGAATGGGACGAGAGCAACAGAAGACTGTAATGAAATCACTGAGTAAAGGACTATGTCATTAAGAAGCTGGCGTACCTGAAGATACAGCTCATGGTGGACAAGGAAACTTAAAGGACTTCACATATGATATCTTTGGCTTTTCAAGCAGTCCACACAAACAAAGGGTTTGTAGAGTTCATACACATTTTTATTAATTCAAACCATTCTGTGGCTAGAAGGATCAGAAAAGGACTTGCATGTTGTCAGAGACGAAGGCGTAAATGGTCGAAGCTTGCGAGCACAGTACTCTTCCAATTCCGAAGCCTTCATGCGCTTAGGACAAGATTTCAACAGAACAGTGTGAGGCAGAAGGAGAAGACAAGCACAGCTTCAAACCCAGCCCTGTGGGGATCATTTGTAAATTTGATGTTGGACTTTCTTCAGATGACCTAGATGCTGGAATGTTGCACATGTCCTTGTTGTTTTAGAGAAGTTCTCTGGATGGAGGCCTGTCCTTGTAAACAGGCAGATGAAACAACGGTTGCCAGAAAAGCCTGCACAGAGATCATGTTCCTGGGTTTAGTGTTCCCCTCCAGCCAGAGAGCACCACGGCAGCCCATTCTGCTTGGTGAGAATGCAGAAAGATTGTGCAGCCCTACAACTAGAACCAGAGTGCCCTTGTGCCTATCACCACCAATCCGGCGAGGCTGCAGAGAGGAAAAACTCTGTGTTTAAAACTGAATGGGCAAAAAAATTGTGCAGAGACTGCCTAAAATGTCTGCATGTGTTGCCTCTGCCATTGATGTAGGCAAGAAGGATTGTGAACGGCAAGTATGGGCTGTCACCCAACAAGATGTTAATGGGCAGACCCAGATGGCTGACTTTAGCACCCTTGATTCTCCTGCAGTCAAGCTTGGAAAGAACAGATAATGACCTTCCAAAAGGAAAAGAAGAGCATGGGCTAATGAGTGGAAATGATTATAAAAGTCAGAGGTAAGAACAGCTCATGAGACCCTGAGCCCCCCAAAGTCACGAGCAGGGGCTCTGCAGCCCTTCAGCCACCCCGGCACTACGACTCCTCTCTGCAAATCCCCGCATCGCACAGGGAAAGGCAGCTCCCAGCTGCGGGAGGCGACACGCGGCCATGGGCAGTCCATGCCGACTCGTCCCACCACGCTCCCCCTCGCGGGAGACCTGTGCACAGTGTCAGGAGTGGGGACAAGACACAGTCACAGACACGAGTTGCAGGTGACAAAGCTTGGACGGCAGGGAAATGTAGAAGCAAAACCAACAGACACTCTGTTCTTCTTTCTCCTGCTGTTGTGCACATGCAGGGTTGCAGGCCGGCTGGGACCTCACCAAGTGGTGGAGGGCGACGTCAGCGAGCCATGGACTGTGACATCATGGAGCCACGCACTGTGACCTCGCATCCCTCGCTGCTTATCTCCGGGCGCCGGCAGAGCCCGGCTCAGCCTGGCTCGTGCCTGGACTCCTGCCGAGCAGCCCGCGAGGTGTGGACGTCAGAGCGAGGCTTCTCCTGGTGCTGGGTGGTGCTTTGGGGGCTGCTGGTGGCAGCTCTCGCTCCCATCCCAGAGCCATCCCCCGTGTTTCCCCAGCCCTGCCTGCTTCAGGCAGCCGGGCACCGCGGCACACACTTGCAGCAGCGGAGGTGAGCTGTGTGGCAAACGTCCCCCGGGCTGGCTGTGGGGTGGGCGATGGGGCTCGAGGAGCCGGCAGGGTGACCTTCTCGAGTTGCCTGGGCATTCCTTGCTCCCTTCCCCTCCCATCCACGGGACAGCCAAGGACCGTGGCCTCTCTCCTTTTGCAGTGCTCAACCCCTTTGGCAGCAGCGGGACCAGCCAGGGGAAGCAGCTCTTCCTCCTCAGCTCTCCCCAACCCGCTGCACAGCACAACCATGGCCAGCGAGACAGCGTGGAGCTGCCCCATCTGCCGGGAAGCTCGCAAGGCCGTTGCCTTCGTGCAGCCCTGCCAGCACCAGTTCTGCTTGGGCTGCATCCTGCGGTGGGCTAAAAGGACATCAACTTGCCCACTCTGCAGAAGCCAGATGGAAGAGATCAAGTTTTCTGTGCGGGGAGATGACTGGCTGTGTGTCAGCATGTCCCCTGCACAGCCAGCCCTGGCCAGCATCCAGGCAAGCGCAGCTCCCAGCCGCCCGGTCAGCAGCAGCCGCTCTGGCCCCGCGGGCTCCCCGCTGTTCTTTGTGATGGGGACCCCGTTCCCGGAAGAGCAGGGGGCTGTGGAGACTGAGGACACGGCTGCCGTGGACGGGCTCCCGCCCCAGGTCTGGGCAGGGCTTTTCCGGCAACACCAGCACCTCCTGGAGCCCGTGCTGCCCTGGCTGAGCCTGGAGCTGGAGGCCATCTATGAGGAGCAGTGGTGGCTGGCAGTGGCAACACAGAGGATCATCCTGTACGGCCTGTGCTGCCACGGGCTGGACCAGGACGCCCTGGTCCAGTGGATGGAGCCCCACCTGCAGGAAAATGCAGCACCGCTGGTCCGTGGCCTCATCCAGGTCATCGTGGAGCGGTGCAGCGAGGACGCCTGGAGGCTGCTGTGCTCCTACGGGGCCGAGGAGGAGGACTACGGGCGCGCAACCAGCCCCAGCCCCACCAGCTCCCGCGTGGGGACTCCCGACCCCAGGCTGGCCCCCACCAGCCCTGCAGGCTCCGACGTGGAGGATGAAGACAGCACGTCGGAGGCCGCCCTGCGCAGGCCTCCCAGCTGCCTTCCATCTGCGCCCGGGCCTGCGCAGCAGGAGCAGCCCCAGGAGGAGCCGGGGCAGGCGGGGGCAGGTCCCTCTGCCCAGGGCTGCAGCCGCAGCCCCTCCGCTGCCGGCCGGGGCACGGACCGCTCGCCCGGGGGGCCCCGGCGCCCCCCAAAGAGGACGAACCCCGGCCCCCACGACTCTCCCCAACCCCGCAAGAGGCCGTCCCGCCGGAGGCACTAGCGGGGCTCCAGCTTCCATTAGTGGAAGAAAAAGGAAATAAACTTCTGTTTCCTTGACACGGTCTCTGGTTGCTGCTTTCTGTCCCTTCTCCTGGGGCCTTTCCCTGTCACCGCACCAACCGTGGCTGCCACCAGCCTGCTGGGGGGCACGGCCATGGGCCCCCACAGCCCCAGGGCCACGGCGGCGGTGCCACCTCCCCAGGAACGCTGATGCAGCCGCACACCCGCAGCGAGGGCAGAGCAGGTGTGAAGTGCCTACGAACCCCGTCACACACAAAGAGGAGCCATAGGCACGGTGAAATCTCTCTCTCTCTCCCTCTTCTTTCTTTCTTCCCTGTACTTCTATTTGTTTGCTTTCCTTTTCTTAAGTAACATACTGACGTCAGATTGACAGGCCCACATGTGCTGCAAAGTTTGTGTGTTTACCAATTGAGCCTAAACATCCTAATTCCTACTGCCACCCAATCATTTGCCAGTTGTGCCAAGCTGCAAAAATAAAAGCCTTTTGTTTATGGACCTTAAGTATTGTGTATACTATTTCCCAGCCAAAGGGACCCACCAACCTGAGTCACCTCTCCCCAACCCATACCTCTGGGGGACGTCACACACCTGCAAAACTATAAATCATTTTACTGCACAAGAACCAGAGTATCTGCAAGAGCGCTCTATCCAAAACACTTCTAACCAACAATCTCTGAGAAAACTCGGCTTAAGAAAAAGCTTAGAGAAACAATTTTTTCATAAAATGTTTCAAGACTCAAGCACGGGCCGTTACTATGTGCTTTTTTAGAGTTACCAGAGTGGGCGTCACCAAGGTAAGGAAACCGATCCGATGTCTGCACTGAAACAGAAATCACTGAACTTAGTCTTGCATGAGTGAGGACCTAGATTTGTAGCCACACTGGCAAAGACATCACAAATGCTCAGGACCCATCCTCCGTTATGAGGAGTGGCAACTGCGTAGCCTAGCAGTGGCGGCACCTAATTTGAAGGATTCCGGGTGCATCTTGAGGCAAGCCCAACATTCCCCAGATGACCTGCCCGAGCGTTTTACTTGATGTTTTTAATGACACCTCTGGGAAAACTTCTGCATAAAGGCAAGGAGCTGCTGAGGTGAAGAGGACGAGAGGTTTGGTTTGGTATGGGTGCGGTTTGTTGGGCATCCCTGCTCATACAGAGCCTTGGAGCTGCAGTACCTTTCTGAATTTGCCAAGCCAGATAAACCACTCATGAAATACTACGAGCCCTGCCCTGATAGAGAACGTGTCCTCTGTGGTTTTGCCCTCTCTATCTGTTAGCCTCCTTCTCTCTTTTTTCCCTTCTCTTCACATGTCTCGTTCAAGAGCTCATTCCTCTGAGACACATCCCAGGAAACACGCTTGGCCTTCCCAGCTCTTCTGCCAAGCTGCAGACGGCAGCTAACAGAGGACTAAATCGCCCTTACACTTTTTTCTGCAAGTGTCTCCTGGGTGTGCCCATGATGTTTTCCTCTTCTGTCGGTAGAGAGGTTGTGTTCCCAACACAACCGCACTTTTAAGGCAGAGGTTCTCCCAGGTCTGTTGTTCAACAAGCAAGAGAAGCACTCTTCTCCTGAACTAAAAACCTTCCAGGGTTCCTTTGCCTGAAATTTTGCCTTTGTGCAGGCCTTTCTGTTATCTGTGCATCCTCAAGATTGTCTTGGAATGGGACGAGAGCAACAGAAGACTGTAATGAAATCACTGAGTAAAGGACTATGTCATTAAGAAGCTGGCGTACCTGAAGATACAGCTCATGGTGGACAAGGAAACTTAAAGGACTTCACATATGATTTCTTTGGCTTTTCAAGCAGTCCACACAAACAAAGGGTTTGTAGAGTTCATACACATTTTTATTAATTCAAACCATTCTGTGGCTAGAAGGATCAGAAAAGGACTTGCATGTTGTCAGAGACGAAGGCGTAAATGGTCGAAGCTTGCGAGCACAGTACTCTTCCAATTCCGAAGCCTTCATGCGCTTAGGACAAGATTTCAACAGAACAGTGTGAGGCAGAAGGAGAAGACAAGCACAGCTTCAAACCCAGCCCTGTGGGGATCATTTGTAAATTTGATGTTGGACTTTCTTCAGATGACCTAGATGCTGGAATGTTGCACATGTCCTTGTTGTTTTAGAGAAGTTCTCTGGATGGAGGCCTGTCCTTGTAAACAGGCAGATGAAACAACGGTTGCCAGAAAAGCCTGCACAGAGATCCTGTTCCTGGGTTTAGTGTTCCCCTCCAGCCAGAGAGCACCACGGCAGCCCATTCTGCTTGGTGAGAATGCAGAAAGATTGTGCAGCCCTACAACTAGAACCAGAGTGCCCTTGTGCCTATCACCACCAATCCGGCGAGGCTGCAGAGAGGAAAAACTCCGTGTTTAAAACTGAATGGGCAAAAAAATTGTGCAGAGACTGCCTAAAATGTCTGCATGTGTTGCCTCTGCCATTGATGTAGGCAAGAAGGATTGTGAACGGCAAGTATGGGCTGTCACCCAACAAGATGTTAATGGGCAGACCCAGATGGCTGACTTTAGCACCCTTGATTCTCCTGCAGTCAAGCTTGGAAAGAACAGATAATGACCTTCCAAAAGGAAAAGAAGAGCATGGGCTAATGAGTGGAAATGATTATAAAAGTCAGAGGTAAGAACAGCTCATGAGACCCTGAGCCCCCCAAAGTCACGAGCAGGGGCTCTGCAGCCCTTCAGCCACCCCGGCACTACGACTCCTCTCTGCAAATCCCCGCATCGCACAGGGAAAGGCAGCTCCCAGCTGCGGGAGGCGACACGCGGCCATGGGCAGTCCATGCCGACTCGTCCCACCACGCTCCCCCTCGCGGGAGACCTGTGCACAGTGTCAGGAGTGGGGACAAGACACAGTCACAGACACGAGTTGCAGGTGACAAAGCTTGGACGGCAGGGAAATGTAGAAGCAAAACCAACAGACACTCTGTTCTTCTTTCTCCTGCTGTTGTGCACATGCAGGGTTGCAGGCCGGCTGGGACCTCACCAAGTGGTGGAGGGCGACGTCAGCGAGCCATGGACTGTGACATCATGGAGCCACGCACTGTGACCTCGCATCCCTCGCTGCTTATCTCCGGGCGCCGGCAGAGCCCGGCTCAGCCTGGCTCGTGCCTGGACTCCTGCCGAGCAGCCCGCGAGGTGTGGACGTCAGAGCGAGGCTTCTCCTGGTGCTGGGTGGTGCTTTGGGGGCTGCTGGTGGCAGCTCTCGCTCCCATCCCAGAGCCATCCCCCGTGTTTCCCCAGCCCTGCCTGCTTCAGGCAGCCGGGCACCGCGGCACACACTTGCAGCAGCGGAGGTGAGCTGTGTGGCAAACGTCCCCCGGGCTGGCTGTGGGGTGGGCGATGGGGCTCGAGGAGCCGGCAGGGTGACCTTCTCGAGTTGCCTGGGCATTCCTTGCTCCCTTCCCCTCCCATCCACGGGACAGCCAAGGACCGTGGCCTCTCTCCTTTTGCAGTGCTCAACCCCTTTGGCAGCAGCGGGACCAGCCAGGGGAAGCAGCTCTTCCTCCTCAGCTCTCCCCAACCCGCTGCACAGCACAACCATGGCCAGCGAGACAGCGTGGAGCTGCCCCATCTGCCGGGAAGCTCGCAAGGCCGTTGCCTTCGTGCAGCCCTGCCAGCACCAGTTCTGCTTGGGCTGCATCCTGCGGTGGGCTAAAAGGACATCAACTTGCCCACTCTGCAGAAGCCAGATGGAAGAGATCAAGTTTTCTGTGCGGGGAGATGACTGGCTGTGTGTCAGCATGTCCCCTGCACAGCCAGCCCTGGCCAGCATCCAGGCAAGCGCAGCTCCCAGCCGCCCGGTCAGCAGCAGCCGCTCTGGCCCCGCGGGGTCCCCGCTGTTCTTTGTGATGGGGACGCCGTTCCCGGAAGAGCAGGGGGCTGTGGAGACTGAGGACACGGCTGCCGTGGACGGGCTCCCGCCCCAGGTCTGGGCAGGGCTTTTCCGGCAACACCAGCACCTCCTGGAGCCCGTGCTGCCCTGGCTGAGCCTGGAGCTGGAGGCCATCTATGAGGAGCAGTGGTGGCTGGCAGTGGCAACACAGAGGATCATCCTGTACGGCCTGTGCTGCCACGGGCTGGACCAGGACGCCCTGGTCCAGTGGATGGAGCCCCACCTGCAGGAAAATGCAGCACCGCTGGTCCGTGGCCTCATCCAGGTCATCGTGGAGCGGTGCAGCGAGGACGCCTGGAGGCTGCTGTGCTCCTACGGGGCCGAGGAGGAGGACTACGGGCGCGCAACCAGCCCCAGCCCCACCAGCTCCCGCGTGGGGACTCCCGACCCCAGGCTGGCCCCCACCAGCCCTGCAGGCTCCGACGTGGAGGATGAAGACAGCACGTCGGAGGCCGCCCTGCGCAGGCCTCCCAGCTGCCTTCCATCTGCGCCCGGGCCTGCGCAGCAGGAGCAGCCCCAGGAGGAGCCGGGGCAGGCGGGGGCAGGTCCCTCTGCCCAGGGCTGCAGCCGCAGCCCCTCCGCTGCCGGCCGGGGCACGGACCGCTCGCCCGGGGGGCCCCGGCGCCCCCCAAAGAGGACGAACCCCGGCCCCCACGACTCTCCCCAACCCCGCAAGAGGCCGTCCCGCCGGAGGCACTAGCGGGGCTCCAGCTTCCATTAGTGGAAGAAAAAGGAAATAAACTTCTCTTTCCTTGACACGGTCTCTGGTTGCTGCTTTCTGTCCCTTCTCCTGGGGCCTTTCCCTGTCACCGCACCAACCGTGGCTGCCACCAGCCTGCTGGGGGGCACGGCCATGGGCCCCCACAGCCCCAGGGCCACGGCGGCGGTGCCACCTCCCCAGGAACGCTGATGCAGCCGCACACCCGCAGCGAGGGCAGAGCAGGTGTGAAGTGCCTACGAACCCCGTCACACACAAAGAGGAGCCATAGGCATGGTGAAATCTCTCTCTCTCTCCCTCTTCTTTCTTTCTTCCCTGTACTTCTATTTGTTTGCTTTCCTTTTCTTAAGTAACATACTGACGTCAGATTGACAGGCCCACATGTGCTGCAAAGTTTGTGTGTTTACCAATTGAGCCTAAACATCCTAATTCCTACTGCCACCCAATCATTTGCCAGTTGTGCCAAGCTGCAAAAATAAAAGCCTTTTGTTTATGGACCTTAAGTATTGTGTATACTATTTCCCAGCCAAAGGGACCCACCAACCTGAGTCACCTCTCCCCAACCCATACCTCTGGGGGACGTCACACACCTGCAAAACTATAAATCATTTTACTGCACAAGAACCAGAGTATCTGCAAGAGCGCTCTATCCAAAACACTTCTAACCAACAATCTCTGAGAAAACTCGGCTTAAGAAAAAGCTTAGAGAAACAATTTTTTCATAAAATGTTTCAAGACTCAAGCACGGGCCGTTACTATGTGCTTTTTTAGAGTTACCAGAGTGGGCGTCACCAAGGTAAGGAAACCGATCCGATGTCTGCACTGAAACAGAAATCACTGAACTTAGTCTTGCATGAGTGAGGACCTAGATTTGTAGCCACACTGGCAAAGACATCACAAATGCTCAGGACCCATCCTCCGTTATGAGGAGTGGCAACTGCGTAGCCTAGCAGTGGCGGCACCTAATTTGAAGGATTCCGGATGCCTCTTGAGGCAAGCCCAACATTCCCCAGATGACCTGCCCGAGCGTTTTACTTGATGTTTTTAATGACACCTCTGGGAAAACTTCTGCATAAAGGCAAGGAGCTGCTGAGGTGAAGAGGACGAGAGGTTTGGTTTGGTATGGGTGCGGTTTGTTGGGCATCCCTGCTCATACAGAGCCTTGGAGCTGCAGTACCTTTCTGAATTTGCCAAGCCAGATAAACCACTCATGAAATACTACGAGCCCTGCCCTGATAGAGAACGTGTCCTCTGTGGTTTTGCCCTCTCTATCTGTTAGCCTCCTTCTCTCTTTTTTCCCTTCTCTTCACATGTCTCGTTCAAGAGCTCATTCCTCTGAGACACATCCCAGGAAACACGCTTGGCCTTCCCAGCTCTTCTGCCAAGCTGCAGACGGCAGCTAACAGAGGACTAAATCGCCCTTACACTTTTTTCTGCAAGTGTCTCCTGGGTGTGCCCATGATGTTTTCCTCTTCTGTCGGTAGAGAGGTTGTGTTCCCAACACAACCGCACTTTTAAGGCAGAGGTTCTCCCAGGTCTGTTGTTCAACAAGCAAGAGAAGCACTCTTCTCCTGAACTAAAAACCTTCCAGGGTTCCTTTGCCTGAAATTTTGCCTTTGTGCAGGCCTTTCTGTTATCTGTGCATCCTCAAGATTGTCTTGGAATGGGACGAGAGCAACAGAAGACTGTAATGAAATCACTGAGTAAAGGACTATGTCATTAAGAAGCTGGCGTACCTGAAGATACAGCTCATGGTGGACAAGGAAACTTAAAGGACTTCACATATGATTTCTTTGGCTTTTCAAGCAGTCCACACAAACAAAGGGTTTGTAGAGTTCATACACATTTTTATTAATTCAAACCATTCTGTGGCTAGAAGGATCAGAAAAGGACTTGCATGTTGTCAGAGACGAAGGCGTAAATGGTCGAAGCTTGCGAGCACAGTACTCTTCCAATTCCGAAGCCTTCATGCGCTTAGGACAAGATTTCAACAGAACAGTGTGAGGCAGAAGGAGAAGACAAGCACAGCTTCAAACCCAGCCCTGTGGGGATCATTTGTAAATTTGATGTTGGACTTTCTTCAGATGACCTAGATGCTGGAATGTTGCACATGTCCTTGTTGTTTTAGAGAAGTTCTCTGGATGGAGGCCTGTCCTTGTAAACAGGCAGATGAAACAACGGTTGCCAGAAAAGCCTGCACAGAGATCCTGTTCCTGGGTTTAGTGTTCCCCTCCAGCCAGAGAGCACCACGGCAGCCCATTCTGCTTGGTGAGAATGCAGAAAGATTGTGCAGCCCTACAACTAGAACCAGAGTGCTGTTGTGCCTATCACCACCAATCCGGCGAGGCTGCAGAGAGGAAAAACTCCGTGTTTAAAACTGAATGGGCAAAAAAATTGTGCAGAGACTGCCTAAAATGTCTGCATGTGTTGCCTCTGCCATTGATGTAGGCAAGAAGGATTGTGAACGGCAAGTATGGGCTGTCACCCAACAAGATGTTAATGGGCAGACCCAGATGGCTGACTTTAGCACCCTTGATTCTCCTGCAGTCAAGCTTGGAAAGAACAGATAATGACCTTCCAAAAGGAAAAGAAGAGCATGGGCTAATGAGTGGAAATGATTATAAAAGTCAGAGGTAAGAACAGCTCATGAGACCCTGAGCCCCCCAAAGTCACGAGCAGGGGCTCTGCAGCCCTTCAGCCACCCCGGCACTACGACTCCTCTCTGCAAATCCCCGCATCGCACAGGGAAAGGCAGCTCCCAGCTGCGGGAGGCGACACGCGGCCATGGGCAGTCCATGCCGACTCGTCCCACCACGCTCCCCCTCGCGGGAGACCTGTGCACAGTGTCAGGAGTGGGGACAAGACACAGTCACAGACACGAGTTGCAGGTGACAAAGCTTGGACGGCAGGGAAATGTAGAAGCAAAACCAACAGACACTCTGTTCTTCTTTCTCCTGCTGTTGTGCACATGCAGGGTTGCAGGCCGGCTGGGACCTCACCAAGTGGTGGAGGGCGACGTCAGCGAGCCATGGACTGTGACATCATGGAGCCACGCACTGTGACCTCGCATCCCTCGCTGCTTATCTCCGGGCGCCGGCAGAGCCCGGCTCAGCCTGGCTCGTGCCTGGACTCCTGCCGAGCAGCCCGCGAGGTGTGGACGTCAGAGCGAGGCTTCTCCTGGTGCTGGGTGGTGCTTTGGGGGCTGCCGGTGGCAGCTCTCGCTCCCATCCCAGAGCCATCCCCCGTGTTTCCCCAGCCCTGCCTGCTTCAGGCAGCCGGGCACCGCGGCACACACTTGCAGCAGCGGAGGTGAGCTGTGTGGCAAACGTCCCCCGGGCTGGCTGTGGGGTGGGCGATGGGGCTCGAGGAGCCGGCAGGGTGACCTTCTCGAGTTGCCTGGGCATTCCTTGCTCCCTTCCCCTCCCATCCACGGGACAGCCAAGGACCGTGGCCTCTCTCCTTTTGCAGTGCTCAACCCCTTTGGCAGCAGCGGGACCAGCCAGGGGAAGCAGCTCTTCCTCCTCAGCTCTCCCCAACCCGCTGCACAGCACAACCATGGCCACCGAGACAGCGTGGAGCTGCCCCATCTGCCAGGAAGCTCGCAAGGCCGTTGCCTTCGTGCAGCCCTGCCAGCACCAGTTCTGCTTGGGCTGCATCCTGCGGTGGGCTAAAAGGACATCAACTTGCCCACTCTGCAGAAGCCAGATGGAAGAGATCAAGTTTTCTGTGCGGGGAGATGACTGGCTGTGTGTCAGCATGTCCCCTGCACAGCCAGCCCTGGCCAGCATCCAGGCAAGCGCAGCTCCCAGCCGCCCGGTCAGCAGCAGCCGCTCTGGCCCCGCGGGCTCCCCGCTGTTCTTTGTGATGGGGACCCCGTTCCCGGAAGAGCAGGGGGCTGTGGAGACTGAGGACACGGCTGCCGTGGACGGGCTCCCGCCCCAGGTCTGGGCAGGGCTTTTCCGGCAACACCAGCACCTCCTGGAGCCCGTGCTGCCCTGGCTGAGCCTGGAGCTGGAGGCCATCTATGAGGAGCAGTGGTGGCTGGCAGTGGCAACACAGAGGATCATCCTGTACGGCCTGTGCTGCCACGGGCTGGACCAGGACGCCCTGGTGCAGTGGATGGAGCCCCACCTGCAGGAAAATGCAGCACCGCTGGTCCGTGGCCTCATCCAGGTCATCGTGGAGCGGTGCAGCGAGGACGCCTGGAGGCTGCTGTGCTCCTACGGGGCCGAGGAGGAGGACTACGGGCGCGCAACCAGCCCCAGCCCCACCAGCTCCCGCGTGGGGACTCCCGACCCCAGGCTGGCCCCCACCAGCCCTGCAGGCTCCGACGTGGAGGATGAAGACAGCACGTCGGAGGCCGCCCTGCGCAGGCCTCCCAGCTGCCTTCCATCTGCGCCCGGGCCTGCGCAGCAGGAGCAGCCCCAGGAGGAGCCGGGGCAGGCGGGGGCAGGTCCCTCTGCCCAGGGCTGCAGCCGCAGCCCCTCCGCTGCCGGCCGGGGCACGGACCGCTCGCCCGGGGGGCCCCGGCGCCCCCCAAAGAGGACGAACCCCGGCCCCCACGACTCTCCCCAACCCCGCAAGAGGCCGTCCCGCCGGAGGCACTAGCGGGGCTCCAGCTTCCATTAGTGGAAGAAAAAGGAAATAAACTTCTGTTTCCTTGACACGGTCTCTGGTTGCTGCTTTCTGTCCCTTCTCCTGGGGCCTTTCCCTGTCACCGCACCAACCGTGGCTGCCACCAGCCTGCTGGGGGGCACGGCCATGGGCCCCCACAGCCCCAGGGCCACGGCGGCGGTGCCACCTCCCCAGGAACGCTGATGCAGCCGCACACCCGCAGCGAGGGCAGAGCAGGTGTGAAGTGCCTACGAACCCCGTCACACACAAAGAGGAGCCATAGGCATGGTGAAATCTCTCTCTCTCTCCCTCTTCTTTCTTTCTTCCCTGTACTTCTATTTGTTTGCTTTCCTTTTCTTAAGTAACATACTGACGTCAGATTGACAGGCCCACATGTGCTGCAAAGTTTGTGTGTTTACCAATTGAGCCTAAACATCCTAATTCCTACTGTCACCCAATCATTTGCCAGTTGTGCCAAGCTGCAAAAATAAAAGCCTTTTGTTTATGGACCTTAAGTATTGTGTATACTATTTCCCAGCCAAAGGGACCCACCAACCTGAGTCACCTCTCCCCAACCCATACCTCTGGGGGACGTCACACACCTGCAAAACTATAAATCATTTTACTGCACAAGAACCAGAGTATCTGCAAGAGCGCTCTATCCAAAACACTTCTAACCAACAATCTCTGAGAAAACTCGGCTTAAGAAAAAGCTTAGAGAAACAATTTTTTCATAAAATGTTTCAAGACTCAAGCACGGGCCGTTACTATGTGCTTTTTTAGAGTTACCAGAGTGGGCGTCACCAAGGTAAGGAAACCGATCCGATGTCTGCACTGAAACAGAAATCACTGAACTTAGTCTTGCATGAGTGAGGACCTAGATTTGTAGCCACACTGGCAAAGACATCACAAATGCTCAGGACCCATCCTCCGTTATGAGGAGTGGCAACTGCGTAGCCTAGCAGTGGCGGCACCTAATTTGAAGGATTCCGGGTGCATCTTGAGGCAAGCCCAACATTCCCCAGATGACCTGCCCGAGCGTTTTACTTGATGTTTTTAATGACACCTCTGGGAAAACTTCTGCATAAAGGCAAGGAGCTGCTGAGGTGAAGAGGACGAGAGGTTTGGTTTGGTATGGGTGCGGTTTGTTGGGCATCCCTGCTCATACAGAGCCTTGGAGCTGCAGTACCTTTCTGAATTTGCCAAGCCAGATAAACCACTCATGAAATACTACGAGCCCTGCCCTGATAGAGAACGTGTCCTCTGTGGTTTTGCCCTCTCTATCTGTTAGCCTCCTTCTCTCTTTTTTCCCTTCTCTTCACATGTCTCGTTCAAGAGCTCATTCCTCTGAGACACATCCCAGGAAACACGCTTGGCCTTCCCAGCTCTTCTGCCAAGCTGCAGACGGCAGCTAACAGAGGACTAAATCGCCCTTACACTTTTTTCTGCAAGTGTCTCCTGGGTGTGCCCATGATGTTTTCCTCTTCTGTCGGTAGAGAGGTTGTGTTCCCAACACAACCGCACTTTTAAGGCAGAGGTTCTCCCAGGTCTGTTGTTCAACAAGCAAGAGAAGCACTCTTCTCCTGAACTAAAAACCTTCCAGGGTTCCTTTGCCTGAAATTTTGCCTTTGTGCAGGCCTTTCTGTTATCTGTGCATCCTCAAGATTGTCTTGGAATGGGACGAGAGCAACAGAAGACTGTAATGAAATCACTGAGTAAAGGACTATGTCATTAAGAAGCTGGCGTACCTGAAGATACAGCTCATGGTGGACAAGGAAACTTAAAGGACTTCACATATGATTTCTTTGGCTTTTCAAGCAGTCCACACAAACAAAGGGTTTGTAGAGTTCATACACATTTTTATTAATTCAAACCATTCTGTGGCTAGAAGGATCAGAAAAGGACTTGCATGTTGTCAGAGACGAAGGCGTAAATGGTCGAAGCTTGCGAGCACAGTACTCTTCCAATTCCGAAGCCTTCATGCGCTTAGGACAAGATTTCAACAGAACAGTGTGAGGCAGAAGGAGAAGACAAGCACAGCTTCAAACCCAGCCCTGTGGGGATCATTTGTAAATTTGATGTTGGACTTTCTTCAGATGACCTAGATGCTGGAATGTTGCACATGTCCTTGTTGTTTTAGAGAAGTTCTCTGGATGGAGGCCTGTCCTTGTAAACAGGCAGATGAAACAACGGTTGCCAGAAAAGCCTGCACAGAGATCCTGTTCCTGGGTTTAGTGTTCCCCTCCAGCCAGAGAGCACCACGGCAGCCCATTCTGCTTGGTGAGAATGCAGAAAGATTGTGCAGCCCTACAACTAGAACCAGAGTGCCGTTGTGCCTATCACCACCAATCCGGCGAGGCTGCAGAGAGGAAAAACGTGTTGCCTCTGCCATTGATGTAGGCAAGAAGGATTGTGAACGGCAAGTATGGGCTGTCACCCAACAAGATGTTAATGGGCAGACCCAGATGGCTGACTTTAGCACCCTTGATTCTCCTGCAGTCAAGCTTGGAAAGAACAGATAATGACCTTCCAAAAGGAAAAGAAGAGCATGGGCTAATGAGTGGAAATGATTATAAAAGTCAGAGGTAAGAACAGCTCATGAGACCCTGAGCCCCCCAAAGTCACGAGCAGGGGCTCTGCAGCCCTTCAGCCACCCCGGCACTACGACTCCTCTCTGCAAATCCCCGCATCGCACAGGGAAAGGCAGCTCCCAGCTGCGGGAGGCGACACGCGGCCATGGGCAGTCCATGCCGACTCGTCCCACCACGCTCCCCCTCGCGGGAGACCTGTGCACAGTGTCAGGAGTGGGGACAAGACACAGTCACAGACACGAGTTGCAGGTGACAAAGCTTGGACGGCAGGGAAATGTAGAAGCAAAACCAACAGACACTCTGTTCTTCTTTCTCCTGCTGTTGTGCACATGCAGGGTTGCAGGCCGGCTGGGACCTCACCAAGTGGTGGAGGGCGACGTCAGCGAGCCATGGACTGTGACATCATGGAGCCACGCACTGTGACCTCGCATCCCTCGCTGCTTATCTCCGGGCGCCGGCAGAGCCCGGCTCAGCCTGGCTCGTGCCTGGACTCCTGCCGAGCAGCCCGCGAGGTGTGGACGTCAGAGCGAGGCTTCTCCTGGTGCTGGGTGGTGCTTTGGGGGCTGCTGGTGGCAGCTCTCGCTCCCATCCCAGAGCCATCCCCCGTGTTTCCCCAGCCCTGCCTGCTTCAGGCAGCCGGGCACCGCGGCACACACTTGCAGCAGCGGAGGTGAGCTGTGTGGCAAACGTCCCCCGGGCTGGCTGTGGGGTGGGCGATGGGGCTCGAGGAGCCGGCAGGGTGACCTTCTCGAGTTGCCTGGGCATTCCTTGCTCCCTTCCCCTCCCATCCACGGGACAGCCAAGGACCGTGGCCTCTCTCCTTTTGCAGTGCTCAACCCCTTTGGCAGCAGCGGGACCAGCCAGGGGAAGCAGCTCTTCCTCCTCAGCTCTCCCCAACCCGCTGCACAGCACAACCATGGCCACCGAGACAGCGTGGAGCTGCCCCATCTGCCAGGAAGCTCGCAAGGCCGTTGCCTTCGTGCAGCCCTGCCAGCACCAGTTCTGCTTGGGCTGCATCCTGCGGTGGGCTAAAAGGACATCAACTTGCCCACTCTGCAGAAGCCAGATGGAAGAGATCAAGTTTTCTGTGCGGGGAGATGACTGGCTGTGTGTCAGCATGTCCCCTGCACAGCCAGCCCTGGCCAGCATCCAGGCAAGCGCAGCTCCCAGCCGCCCGGTCAGCAGCAGCCGCTCTGGCCCCGCGGGGTCCCCGCTGTTCTTTGTGATGGGGACGCCGTTCCCGGAAGAGCAGGGGGCTGTGGAGACTGAGGACACGGCTGCCGTGGACGGGCTCCCGCCCCAGGTCTGGGCAGGGCTTTTCCGGCAACACCAGCACCTCCTGGAGCCCGTGCTGCCCTGGCTGAGCCTGGAGCTGGAGGCCATCTATGAGGAGCAGTGGTGGCTGGCAGTGGCAACACAGAGGATCATCCTGTACGGCCTGTGCTGCCACGGGCTGGACCAGGACGCCCTGGTCCAGTGGATGGAGCCCCACCTGCAGGAAAATGCAGCACCGCTGGTCCGTGGCCTCATCCAGGTCATCGTGGAGCGGTGCAGCGAGGACGCCTGGAGGCTGCTGTGCTCCTACGGGGCCGAGGAGGAGGACTACGGGCGCGCAACCAGCCCCAGCCCCACCAGCTCCCGCGTGGGGACTCCCGACCCCAGGCTGGCCCCCACCAGCCCTGCAGGCTCCGACGTGGAGGATGAAGACAGCACGTCGGAGGCCGCCCTGCGCAGGCCTCCCAGCTGCCTTCCATCTGCGCCCGGGCCTGCGCAGCAGGAGCAGCCCCAGGAGGAGCCGGGGCAGGCGGGGGCAGGTCCCTCTGCCCAGGGCTGCAGCCGCAGCCCCTCCGCTGCCGGCCGGGGCACGGACCGCTCGCCCGGGGGGCCCCGGCGCCCCCCAAAGAGGACGAACCCCGGCCCCCACGACTCTCCCCAACCCCGCAAGAGGCCGTCCCGCCGGAGGCACTAGCGGGGCTCCAGCTTCCATTAGTGGAAGAAAAAGGAAATAAACTTCTGTTTCCTTGACACGGTCTCTGGTTGCTGCTTTCTCTCCCTTCTCCTGGGGCCTTTCCCTGTCACCGCACCAACTGTGGCTGCCACCAGCCTGCTGGGGGGCACGGCCATGGGCCCCCACAGCCCCAGGGCCACGGCGGCGGTGCCACCTCCCCAGGAACGCTGATGCAGCCGCACACTCGCAGCGAGGGCAGAGCAGGTGTGAAGTGCCTACGAACCCCGTCACACACAAAGAGGAGCCATAGGCATGGTGAAATCTCTCTCTCTCTCCCTCTTCTTTCTTTCTTCCCTGTACTTCTATTTGTTTGCTTTCCTTTTCTTAAGTAACATACTGACGTCAGATTGACAGGCCCACATGTGCTGCAAAGTTTGTGTGTTTACCAATTGAGCCTAAACATCCTAATTCCTACTGCCACCCAATCATTTGCCAGTTGTGCCAAGCTGCAAAAATAAAAGCCTTTTGTTTATGGACCTTAAGTATTGTGTATACTATTTCCCAGCCAAAGGGACCCACCAACCTGAGTCACCTCTCCCCAACCCATACCTCTGGGGGACGTCACACACCTGCAAAACTATAAATCATTTTACTGCACAAGAACCAGAGTATCTGCAAGAGCGCTCTATCCAAAACACTTCTAACCAACAATCTCTGAGAAAACTCGGCTTAAGAAAAAGCTTAGAGAAACAATTTTTTCATAAAATGTTTCAAGACTCAAGCACGGGCCGTTACTATGTGCTTTTTTAGAGTTACCAGAGTGGGCGTCACCAAGGTAAGGAAACCGATCCGATGTCTGCACTGAAACAGAAATCACTGAACTTAGTCTTGCATGAGTGAGGACCTAGATTTGTAGCCACACTGGCAAAGACATCACAAATGCTCAGGACCCATCCTCCGTTATGAGGAGTGGCAACTGCGTAGCCTAGCAGTGGCGGCACCTAATTTGAAGGATTCCGGGTGCATCTTGAGGCAAGCCCAACATTCCCCAGATGACCTGCCCGAGCATTTTACTTGATGTTTTTAATGACACCTCTGGGAAAACTTCTGCATAAAGGCAAGGAGCTGCTGAGGTGAAGAGGACGAGAGGTTTGGTTTGGTATGGGTGCGGTTTGTTGGGCATCCCTGCTCATACAGAGCCTTGGAGCTGCAGTACCTTTCTGAATTTGCCAAGCCAGATAAACCACTCATGAAATACTACGAGCCCTGCCCTGATAGAGAACGTGTCCTCTGTGGTTTTGCCCTCTCTATCTGTTAGCCTCCTTCTCTCTTTTTTCCCTTCTCTTCACATGTCTCGTTCAAGAGCTCATTCCTCTGAGACACATCCCAGGAAACACGCTTGGCCTTCCCAGCTCTTCTGCCAAGCTGCAGACGGCAGCTAACAGAGGACTAAATCGCCCTTACACTTTTTTCTGCAAGTGTCTCCTGGGTGTGCCCATGATGTTTTCCTCTTCTGTCGGTAGAGAGGTTGTGTTCCCAACACAACCGCACTTTTAAGGCAGAGGTTCTCCCAGGTCTGTTGTTCAACAAGCAAGAGAAGCACTCTTCTCCTGAACTAAAAACCTTCCAGGGTTCCTTTGCCTGAAATTTTGCCTTTGTGCAGGCCTTTCTGTTATCTGTGCATCCTCAAGATTGTCTTGGAATGGGACGAGAGCAACAGAAGACTGTAATGAAATCACTGAGTAAAGGACTATGTCATTAAGAAGCTGGCGTACCTGAAGATACAGCTCATAGTGGACAAGGAAACTTAAAGGACTTCACATATGACATCTTTGGCTTTTCAAGCAGTCCACACAAACAAAGGGTTTGTAGAGTTCATACACATTTTTATTAATTCAAACCATTCTGTGGCTAGAAGGATCAGAAAAGGACTTGCATGTTGTCAGAGACGAAGGCGTAAATGGTCGAAGCTTGCGAGCACAGTACTCTTCCAATTCCGAAGCCTTCATGCGCTTAGGACAAGATTTCAACAGAACAGTGTGAGGCAGAAGGAGAAGACAAGCACAGCTTCAAACCCAGCCCTGTGGGGATCATTTGTAAATTTGATGTTGGACTTTCTTCAGATGACCTAGATGCTGGAATGTTGCACATGTCCTTGTTGTTTTAGAGAAGTTCTCTGGATGGAGGCCTGTCCTTGTAAACAGGCAGATGAAACAACGGTTGCCAGAAAAGCCTGCACAGAGATCATGTTCCTGGGTTTAGTGTTCCCCTCCAGCCAGAGAGCACCACGGCAGCCCATTCTGCTTGGTGAGAATGCAGAAAGATTGTGCAGCCCTACAACTAGAACCAGAGTGCCGTTGTGCCTATCACCACCAATCCGGCGAGGCTGCAGAGAGGAAAAACTCCGTGTTTAAAACTGAATGGGCAAAAAAATTGTGCAGAGACTGCCTAAAATGTCTGCATGTGTTGCCTCTGCCATTGATGTAGGCAAGAAGGATTGTGAACGGCAAGTATGGGCTGTCACCCAACAAGATGTTAATGGGCAGACCCAGATGGCTGACTTTAGCACCCTTGATTCTCCTGCAGTCAAGCTTGGAAAGAACAGATAATGACCTTCCAAAAGGAAAAGAAGAGCATGGGCTAATGAGTGGAAATGATTATAAAAGTCAGAGGTAAGAACAGCTCATGAGACCCTGAGCCCCCCAAAGTCACGAGCAGGGGCTCTGCAGCCCTTCAGCCACCCCGGCACTACGACTCCTCTCTGCAAATCCCCGCATCGCACAGGGAAAGGCAGCTCCCAGCTGCGGGAGGCGACACGCGGCCATGGGCAGTCCATGCCGACTCGTCCCACCACGCTCCCCCTCGCGGGAGACCTGTGCACAGTGTCAGGAGTGGGGACAAGACACAGTCACAGACACGAGTTGCAGGTGACAAAGCTTGGACGGCAGGGAAATGTAGAAGCAAAACCAACAGACACTCTGTTCTTCTTTCTCCTGCTGTTGTGCACATGCAGGGTTGCAGGCCGGCTGGGACCTCACCAAGTGGTGGAGGGCGACGTCAGCGAGCCATGGACTGTGACATCATGGAGCCACGCACTGTGACCTCGCATCCCTCGCTGCTTATCTCCGGGCGCCGGCAGAGCCCGGCTCAGCCTGGCTCGTGCCTGGACTCCTGCCGAGCAGCCCGCGAGGTGTGGACGTCAGAGCGAGGCTTCTCCTGGTGCTGGGTGGTGCTTTGGGGGCTGCTGGTGGCAGCTCTCGCTCCCATCCCAGAGCCATCCCCCGTGTTTCCCCAGCCCTGCCTGCTTCAGGCAGCCGGGCACCGCGGCACACACTTGCAGCAGCGGAGGTGAGCTGTGTGGCAAACGTCCCCCGGGCTGGCTGTGGGGTGGGCGATGGGGCTCGAGGAGCCGGCAGGGTGACCTTCTCGAGTTGCCTGGGCATTCCTTGCTCCCTTCCCCTCCCATCCACGGGACAGCCAAGGACCGTGGCCTCTCTCCTTTTGCAGTGCTCAACCCCTTTGGCAGCAGCGGGACCAGCCAGGGGAAGCAGCTCTTCCTCCTCAGCTCTCCCCAACCCGCTGCACAGCACAACCATGGCCACCGAGACAGCGTGGAGCTGCCCCATCTGCCAGGAAGCTCGCAAGGCCGTTGCCTTCGTGCAGCCCTGCCAGCACCAGTTCTGCTTGGGCTGCATCCTGCGGTGGGCTAAAAGGACATCAACTTGCCCACTCTGCAGAAGCCAGATGGAAGAGATCAAGTTTTCTGTGCGGGGAGATGACTGGCTGTGTGTCAGCATGTCCCCTGCACAGCCAGCCCTGGCCAGCATCCAGGCAAGCGCAGCTCCCAGCCGCCCGGTCAGCAGCAGCCGCTCTGGCCCCGCGGGGTCCCCGCTGTTCTTTGTGATGGGGACGCCGTTCCCGGAAGAGCAGGGGGCTGTGGAGACTGAGGACACGGCTGCCGTGGACGGGCTCCCGCCCCAGGTCTGGGCAGGGCTTTTCCGGCAACACCAGCACCTCCTGGAGCCCGTGCTGCCCTGGCTGAGCCTGGAGCTGGAGGCCATCTATGAGGAGCAGTGGTGGCTGGCAGTGGCAACACAGAGGATCATCCTGTACGGCCTGTGCTGCCACGGGCTGGACCAGGACGCCCTGGTCCAGTGGATGGAGCCCCACCTGCAGGAAAATGCAGCACCGCTGGTCCGTGGCCTCATCCAGGTCATCGTGGAGCGGTGCAGCGAGGACGCCTGCAGGCTGCTGTGCTCCTACGGGGCCGAGGAGGAGGACTACGGGCGCGCAACCAGCCCCAGCCCCACCAGCTCCCGCGTGGGGACTCCCGACCCCAGGCTGGCCCCCACCAGCCCTGCAGGCTCCGACGTGGAGGATGAAGACAGCACGTCGGAGGCCGCCCTGCGCAGGCCTCCCAGCTGCCTTCCATCTGCGCCCGGGCCTGCGCAGCAGGAGCAGCCCCAGGAGGAGCCGGGGCAGGCGGGGGCAGGTCCCTCTGCCCAGGGCTGCAGCCGCAGCCCCTCCGCTGCCGGCCGGGGCACGGACCGCTCGCCCGGGGGGCCCCGGCGCCCCCCAAAGAGGACGAACCCCGGCCCCCACGACTCTCCCCAACCCCGCAAGAGGCCGTCCCGCCGGAGGCACTAGCGGGGCTCCAGCTTCCATTAGTGGAAGAAAAAGGAAATAAACTTCTGTTTCCTTGACACGGTCTCTGGTTGCTGCTTTCTCTCCCTTCTCCTGGGGCCTTTCCCTGTCACCGCACCAACCGTGGCTGCCACCAGCCTGCTGGGGGGCACGGCCATGGGCCCCCACAGCCCCAGGGCCACGGCGGCGGTGCCACCTCCCCAGGAACGCTGATGCAGCCGCACACTCGCAGCGAGGGCAGAGCAGGTGTGAAGTGCCTACGAACCCCGTCACACACAAAGAGGAGCCATAGGCATGGTGAAATCTCTCTCTCTCTCCCTCTTCTTTCTTTCTTCCCTGTACTTCTATTTGTTTGCTTTCCTTTTCTTAAGTAACATACTGACGTCAGATTGACAGGCCCACATGTGCTGCAAAGTTTGTGTGTTTACCAATTGAGCCTAAACATCCTAATTCCTACTGCCACCCAATCATTTGCCAGTTGTGCCAAGCTGCAAAAATAAAAGCCTTTTGTTTATGGACCTTAAGTATTGTGTATACTATTTCCCAGCCAAAGGGACCCACCAACCTGAGTCACCTCTCCCCAACCCATACCTCTGGGGGACGTCACACACCTGCAAAACTATAAATCATTTTACTGCACAAGAACCAGAGTATCTGCAAGAGCGCTCTATCCAAAACACTTCTAACCAACAATCTCTGAGAAAACTCGGCTTAAGAAAAAGCTTAGAGAAACAATTTTTTCATAAAATGTTTCAAGACTCAAGCACGGGCCGTTACTATGTGCTTTTTTAGAGTTACCAGAGTGGGCGTCACCAAGGTAAGGAAACCGATCCGATGTCTGCACTGAAACAGAAATCACTGAACTTAGTCTTGCATGAGTGAGGACCTAGATTTGTAGCCACACTGGCAAAGACATCACAAATGCTCAGGACCCATCCTCCGTTATGAGGAGTGGCAACTGCGTAGCCTAGCAGTGGCGGCACCTAATTTGAAGGATTCCGGGTGCATCTTGAGGCAAGCCCAACATTCCCCAGATGACCTGCCCGAGCGTTTTACTTGATGTTTTTAATGACACCTCTGGGAAAACTTCTGCATAAAGGCAAGGAGCTGCTGAGGTGAAGAGGACGAGAGGTTTGGTTTGGTATGGGTGCGGTTTGTTGGGCATCCCTGCTCATACAGAGCCTTGGAGCTGCAGTACCTTTCTGAATTTGCCAAGCCAGATAAACCACTCATGAAATACTACGAGCCCTGCCCTGATAGAGAACGTGTCCTCTGTGGTTTTGCCCTCTCTATCTGTTAGCCTCCTTCTCTCTTTTTTCCCTTCTCTTCACATGTCTCGTTCAAGAGCTCATTCCTCTGAGACACATCCCAGGAAACACGCTTGGCCTTCCCAGCTCTTCTGCCAAGCTGCAGACGGCAGCTAACAGAGGACTAAATCGCCCTTACACTTTTTTCTGCAAGTGTCTCCTGGGTGTGCCCATGATGTTTTCCTCTTCTGTCGGTAGAGAGGTTGTGTTCCCAACACAACCGCACTTTTAAGGCAGAGGTTCTCCCAGGTCTGTTGTTCAACAAGCAAGAGAAGCACTCTTCTCCTGAACTAAAAACCTTCCAGGGTTCCTTTGCCTGAAATTTTGCCTTTGTGCAGGCCTTTCTGTTATCTGTGCATCCTCAAGATTGTCTTGGAATGGGACGAGAGCAACAGAAGACTGTAATGAAATCACTGAGTAAAGGACTATGTCATTAAGAAGCTGGCGTACCTGAAGATACAGCTCATAGTGGACAAGGAAACTTAAAGGACTTCACATATGATATCTTTGGCTTTTCAAGCAGTCCACACAAACAAAGGGTTTGTAGAGTTCATACACATTTTTATTAATTCAAACCATTCTGTGGCTAGAAGGATCAGAAAAGGACTTGCATGTTGTCAGAGACGAAGGCGTAAATGGTCGAAGCTTGCGAGCACAGTACTCTTCCAATTCCGAAGCCTTCATGCGCTTAGGACAAGATTTCAACAGAACAGTGTGAGGCAGAAGGAGAAGACAAGCACAGCTTCAAACCCAGCCCTGTGGGGATCATTTGTAAATTTGATGTTGGACTTTCTTCAGATGACCTAGATGCTGGAATGTTGCACATGTCCTTGTTGTTTTAGAGAAGTTCTCTGGATGGAGGCCTGTCCTTGTAAACAGGCAGATGAAACAACGGTTGCCAGAAAAGCCTGCACAGAGATCATGTTCCTGGGTTTAGTGTTCCCCTCCAGCCAGAGAGCACCACGGCAGCCCATTCTGCTTGGTGAGAATGCAGAAAGATTGTGCAGCCCTACAACTAGAACCAGAGTGCCCTTGTGCCTATCACCACCAATCCGGCGAGGCTGCAGAGAGGAAAAACTCCGTGTTTAAAACTGAATGGGCAAAAAAATTGTGCAGAGACTGCCTAAAATGTCTGCATGTGTTGCCTCTGCCATTGATGTAGGCAAGAAGGATTGTGAACGGCAAGTATGGGCTGTCACCCAACAAGATGTTAATGGGCAGACCCAGATGGCTGACTTTAGCACCCTTGATTCTCCTGCAGTCAAGCTTGGAAAGAACAGATAATGACCTTCCAAAAGGAAAAGAAGAGCATGGGCTAATGAGTGGAAATGATTATAAAAGTCAGAGGTAAGAACAGCTCATGAGACCCTGAGCCCCCCAAAGTCACGAGCAGGGGCTCTGCAGCCCTTCAGCCACCCCGGCACTACGACTCCTCTCTGCAAATCCCCGCATCGCACAGGGAAAGGCAGCTCCCAGCTGCGGGAGGCGACACGCGGCCATGGGCAGTCCATGCCGACTCGTCCCACCACGCTCCCCCTCGCGGGAGACCTGTGCACAGTGTCAGGAGTGGGGACAAGACACAGTCACAGACACGAGTTGCAGGTGACAAAGCTTGGACGGCAGGGAAATGTAGAAGCAAAACCAACAGACACTCTGTTCTTCTTTCTCCTGCTGTTGTGCACATGCAGGGTTGCAGGCCGGCTGGGACCTCACCAAGTGGTGGAGGGCGACGTCAGCGAGCCATGGACTGTGACATCATGGAGCCACGCACTGTGACCTCGCATCCCTCGCTGCTTATCTCCGGGCGCCGGCAGAGCCCGGCTCAGCCTGGCTCGTGCCTGGACTCCTGCCGAGCAGCCCGCGAGGTGTGGACGTCAGAGCGAGGCTTCTCCTGGTGCTGGGTGGTGCTTTGGGGGCTGCTGGTGGCAGCTCTCGCTCCCATCCCAGAGCCATCCCCCGTGTTTCCCCAGCCCTGCCTGCTTCAGGCAGCCGGGCACCGTGGCACACACTTGCAGCAGCGGAGGTGAGCTGTGTGGCAAACGTCCCCCGGGCTGGCTGTGGGGTGGGCGATGGGGCTCGAGGAGCCGGCAGGGTGACCTTCTCGAGTTGCCTGGGCATTCCTTGCTCCCTTCCCCTCCCATCCACGGGATAGCCAAGGACCGTGGCCTCTCTCCTTTTGCAGTGCTCAACCCCTTTGGCAGCAGCGGGACCAGCCAGGGGAAGCAGCTCTTCCTCCTCAGCTCTCCCCAACCCGCTGCACAGCACAACCATGGCCACCGAGACAGCGTGGAGCTGCCCCATCTGCCAGGAAGCTCGCAAGGCCGTTGCCTTCGTGCAGCCCTGCCAGCACCAGTTCTGCTTGGGCTGCATCCTGCGGTGGGCTAAAAGGACATCAACTTGCCCACTCTGCAGAAGCCAGATGGAAGAGATCAAGTTTTCTGTGCGGGGAGATGACTGGCTGTGTGTCAGCATGTCCCCTGCACAGCCAGCCCTGGCCAGCATCCAGGCAAGCGCAGCTCCCAGCCGCCCGGTCAGCAGCAGCCGCTCTGGCCCCGCGGGGTCCCCGCTGTTCTTTGTGATGGGGACGCCGTTCCCGGAAGAGCAGGGGGCTGTGGAGACTGAGGACACGGCTGCCGTGGACGGGCTCCCGCCCCAGGTCTGGGCAGGGCTTTTCCGGCAACACCAGCACCTCCTGGAGCCCGTGCTGCCCTGGCTGAGCCTGGAGCTGGAGGCCATCTATGAGGAGCAGTGGTGGCTGGCAGTGGCAACACAGAGGATCATCCTGTACGGCCTGTGCTGCCACGGGCTGGACCAGGACGCCCTGGTCCAGTGGATGGAGCCCCACCTGCAGGAAAATGCAGCACCGCTGGTCCGTGGCCTCATCCAGGTCATCGTGGAGCGGTGCAGCGAGGACGCCTGGAGGCTGCTGTGCTCCTACGGGGCCGAGGAGGAGGACTACGGGCGCGCAACCAGCCCCAGCCCCACCAGCTCCCGCGTGGGGACTCCCGACCCCAGGCTGGCCCCCACCAGCCCTGCAGGCTCCGACGTGGAGGATGAAGACAGCACGTCGGAGGCCGCCCTGCGCAGGCCTCCCAGCTGCCTTCCATCTGCGCCCGGGCCTGCACAGCAGGAGCAGCCCCAGGAGGAGCCGGGGCAGGCGGGGGCAGGTCCCTCTGCCCAGGGCTGCAGCCACAGCCCCTCCGCTGCCGGCCGGGGCACGGACCGCTCGCCCGGGGGGCCCCGGCGCCCCCCAAAGAGGACGAACCCCGGCCCCCACGACTCTCCCCAACCCCGCAAGAGGCCGTCCCGCCGGAGGCACTAGCGGGGCTCCAGCTTCCATTAGTGGAAGAAAAAGGAAATAAACTTCTGTTTCCTTGACACGGTCTCTGGTTGCTGCTTTCTCTCCCTTCTCCTGGGGCCTTTCCCTGTCACCGCACCAACCGTGGCTGCCACCAGCCTGCTGGGGGGCACGGCCATGGGCCCCCACAGCCCCAGGGCCACGGCGGCGGTGCCACCTCCCCAGGAACGCTGATGCAGCCGCACACTCGCAGCGAGGGCAGAGCAGGTGTGAAGTGCCTACGAACCCCGTCACACACAAAGAGGAGCCATAGGCACGGTGAAATCTCTCTCTCTCTCCCTCTTCTTTCTTTCTTCCCTGTACTTCTATTTGTTTGCTTTCCTTTTCTTAAGTAACATACTGACGTCAGATTGACAGGCCCACATGTGCTGCAAAGTTTGTGTGTTTACCAATTGAGCCTAAACATCCTAATTCCTACTGCCACCCAATCATTTGCCAGTTGTGCCAAGCTGCAAAAATAAAAGCCTTTTGTTTATGGACCTTAAGTATTGTGTATACTATTTCCCAGCCAAAGGGACCCACCAACCTGAGTCACCTCTCCCCAACCCATACCTCTGGGGGACGTCACACACCTGCAAAACTATAAATCATTTTACTGCACAAGAACCAGAGTATCTGCAAGAGCGCTCTATCCAAAACACTTCTAACCAACAATCTCTGAGAAAACTCGGCTTAAGAAAAAGCTTAGAGAAACAATTTTTTCATAAAATGTTTCAAGACTCAAGCACGGGCCGTTACTATGTGCTTTTTTAGAGTTACCAGAGTGGGCGTCACCAAGGTAAGGAAACCGATCCGATGTCTGCACTGAAACAGAAATCACTGAACTTAGTCTTGCATGAGTGAGGACCTAGATTTGTAGCCACACTGGCAAAGACATCACAAATGCTCAGGACCCATCCTCCGTTATGAGGAGTGGCAACTGCGTAGCCTAGCAGTGGCGGCACCTAATTTGAAGGATTCCGGGTGCATCTTGAGGCAAGCCCAACATTCCCCAGATGACCTGCCCGAGCGTTTTACTTGATGTTTTTAATGACACCTCTGGGAAAACTTCTGCATAAAGGCAAGGAGCTGCTGAGGTGAAGAGGACGAGAGGTTTGGTTTGGTATGGGTGCGGTTTGTTGGGCATCCCTGCTCATACAGAGCCTTGGAGCTGCAGTACCTTTCTGAATTTGCCAAGCCAGATAAACCACTCATGAAATACTATGAGCCCTGCCCTGATAGAGAACGTGTCCTCTGTGGTTTTGCCCTCTCTATCTGTTAGCCTCCTTCTCTCTTTTTTCCCTTCTCTTCACATGTCTCGTTCAAGAGCTCATTCCTCTGAGACACATCCCAGGAAACACGCTTGGCCTTCCCAGCTCTTCTGCCAAGCTGCAGACGGCAGCTAACAGAGGACTAAATCGCCCTTACACTTTTTTCTGCAAGTGTCTCCTGGGTGTGCCCATGATGTTTTCCTCTTCTGTCGGTAGAGAGGTTGTGTTCCCAACACAACCGCACTTTTAAGGCAGAGGTTCTCCCAGGTCTGTTGTTCAACAAGCAAGAGAAGCACTCTTCTCCTGAACTAAAAACCTTCCAGGGTTCCTTTGCCTGAAATTTTGCCTTTGTGCAGGCCTTTCTGTTATCTGTGCATCCTCAAGATTGTCTTGGAATGGGACGAGAGCAACAGAAGACTGTAATGAAATCACTGAGTAAAGGACTATGTCATTAAGAAGCTGGCGTACCTGAAGATACAGCTCATGGTGGACAAGGAAACTTAAAGGACTTCACATATGATTTCTTTGGCTTTTCAAGCAGTCCACACAAACAAAGGGTTTGTAGAGTTCATACACATTTTTATTAATTCAAACCATTCTGTGGCTAGAAGGATCAGAAAAGGACTTGCATGTTGTCAGAGACGAAGGCGTAAATGGTCGAAGCTTGCGAGCACAGTACTCTTCCAATTCCGAAGCCTTCATGCGCTTAGGACAAGATTTCAACAGAACAGTGTGAGGCAGAAGGAGAAGACAAGCACAGCTTCAAACCCAGCCCTGTGGGGATCATTTGTAAATTTGATGTTGGACTTTCTTCAGATGACCTAGATGCTGGAATGTTGCACATGTCCTTGTTGTTTTAGAGAAGTTCTCTGGATGGAGGCCTGTCCTTGTAAACAGGCAGATGAAACAACGGTTGCCAGAAAAGCCTGCACAGAGATCCTGTTCCTGGGTTTAGTGTTCCCCTCCAGCCAGAGAGCACCACGGCAGCCCATTCTGCTTGGTGAGAATGCAGAAAGATTGTGCAGCCCTACAACTAGAACCAGAGTGCCGTTGTGCCTATCACCACCAATCCGGCGAGGCTGCAGAGAGGAAAAACTCCGTGTTTAAAACTGAATGGGCAAAAAAATTGTGCAGAGACTGCCTAAAATGTCTGCATGTGTTGCCTCTGCCATTGATGTAGGCAAGAAGGATTGTGAACGGCAAGTATGGGCTGTCACCCAACAAGATGTTAATGGGCAGACCCAGATGGCTGACTTTAGCACCCTTGATTCTCCTGCAGTCAAGCTTGGAAAGAACAGATAATGACCTTCCAAAAGGAAAAGAAGAGCATGGGCTAATGAGTGGAAATGATTATAAAAGTCAGAGGTAAGAACAGCTCATGAGACCCTGAGCCCCCCAAAGTCACGAGCAGGGGCTCTGCAGCCCTTCAGCCACCCCGGCACTACGACTCCTCTCTGCAAATCCCCGCATCGCACAGGGAAAGGCAGCTCCCAGCTGCGGGAGGCGACACGCGGCCATGGGCAGTCCATGCCGACTCGTCCCACCACGCTCCCCCTCGCGGGAGACCTGTGCACAGTGTCAGGAGTGGGGACAAGACACAGTCACAGACACGAGTTGCAGGTGACAAAGCTTGGACGGCAGGGAAATGTAGAAGCAAAACCAACAGACACTCTGTTCTTCTTTCTCCTGCTGTTGTGCACATGCAGGGTTGCAGGCCGGCTGGGACCTCACCAAGTGGTGGAGGGCGACGTCAGCGAGCCATGGACTGTGACATCATGGAGCCACGCACTGTGACCTCGCATCCCTCGCTGCTTATCTCCGGGCGCCGGCAGAGCCCGGCTCAGCCTGGCTCGTGCCTGGACTCCTGCCGAGCAGCCCGCGAGGTGTGGACGTCAGAGCGAGGCTTCTCCTGGTGCTGGGTGGTGCTTTGGGGGCTGCTGGTGGCAGCTCTCGCTCCCATCCCAGCGCCATCCCCCGTGTTTCCCCAGCCCTGCCTGCTTCAGGCAGCCGGCACCGCGGCACACACTTGCAGCAGCGGAGGTGAGCTGTGTGGCAAACGTCCCCCGGGCTGGCTGTGGGGTGGGCGATGGGGCTCGAGGAGCCGGCAGGGTGACCTTCTCGAGTTGCCTGGGCATTCCTTGCTCCCTTCCCCTCCCATCCACGGGACAGCCAAGGACCGTGGCCTCTCTCCTTTTGCAGTGCTCAACCCCTTTGGCAGCAGCGGGACCAGCCAGGGGAAGCAGCTCTTCCTCCTCAGCTCTCCCCAACCCGCTGCACAGCACAACCATGGCCACCGAGACAGCGTGGAGCTGCCCCATCTGCCAGGAAGCTCGCAAGGCCGTTGCCTTCGTGCAGCCCTGCCAGCACCAGTTCTGCTTGGGCTGCATCCTGCGGTGGGCTAAAAGGACATCAACTTGCCCACTCTGCAGAAGCCAGATGGAAGAGATCAAGTTTTCTGTGCGGGGAGATGACTGGCTGTGTGTCAGCATGTCCCCTGCACAGCCAGCCCTGGCCAGCATCCAGGCAAGCGCAGCTCCCAGCCGCCCGGTCAGCAGCAGCCGCTCTGGCCCCGCGGGGTCCCCGCTGTTCTTTGTGATGGGGACGCCGTTCCCGGAAGAGCAGGGGGCTGTGGAGACTGAGGACACGGCTGCCGTGGACGGGCTCCCGCCCCAGGTCTGGGCAGGGCTTTTCCGGCAACACCAGCACCTCCTGGAGCCCGTGCTGCCCTGGCTGAGCCTGGAGCTGGAGGCCATCTATGAGGAGCAGTGGTGGCTGGCAGTGGCAACACAGAGGATCATCCTGTACGGCCTGTGCTGCCACGGGCTGGACCAGGACGCCCTGGTGCAGTGGATGGAGCCCCACCTGCAGGAAAATGCAGCACCGCTGGTCCGTGGCCTCATCCAGGTCATCGTGGAGCGGTGCAGCGAGGACGCCTGCAGGCTGCTGTGCTCCTACGGGGCCGAGGAGGAGGACTACGGGCGCGCAACCAGCCCCAGCCCCACCAGCTCCCGCGTGGGGACTCCCGACCCCAGGCTGGCCCCCACCAGCCCTGCAGGCTCCGACGTGGAGGATGAAGACAGCACGTCGGAGGCCGCCCTGCGCAGGCCTCCCAGCTGCCTTCCATCTGCGCCCGGGCCTGCGCAGCAGGAGCAGCCCCAGGAGGAGCCGGGGCAGGCGGGGGCAGGTCCCTCTGCCCAGGGCTGCAGCCGCAGCCCCTCCGCTGCCGGCCGGGGCACGGACCGCTCGCCCGGGGGGCCCCGGCGCCCCCCAAAGAGGACGAACCCCGGCCCCCACGACTCTCCCCAACCCCGCAAGAGGCCGTCCCGCCGGAGGCACTAGCGGGGCTCCAGCTTCCATTAGTGGAAGAAAAAGGAAATAAACTTCTGTTTCCTTGACACGGTCTCTGGTTGCTGCTTTCTCTCCCTTCTCCTGGGGCCTTTCCCTGTCACCACACCAACCGTGGCTGCCACCAGCCTGCTGGGGGGCACGGCCATGGGCCCCCACAGCCCCAGGGCCACGGCGGCGGTGCCACCTCCCCAGGAACGCTGATGCAGCCGCACACTCGCAGCGAGGGCAGAGCAGGTGTGAAGTGCCTACGAACCCCGTCACACACAAAGAGGAGCCATAGGCATGGTGAAATCTCTCTCTCTCTCCCTCTTCTTTCTTTCTTCCCTGTACTTCTATTTGTTTGCTTTCCTTTTCTTAAGTAACATACTGACGTCAGATTGACAGGCCCACATGTGCTGCAAAGTTTGTGTGTTTACCAATTGAGCCTAAACATCCTAATTCCTACTGCCACCCAATCATTTGCCAGTTGTGCCAAGCTGCAAAAATAAAAGCCTTTTGTTTATGGACCTTAAGTATTGTGTATACTATTTCCCAGCCAAAGGGACCCACCAACCTGAGTCACCTCTCCCCAACCCATACCTCTGGGGGACGTCACACACCTGCAAAACTATAAATCATTTTACTGCACAAGAACCAGAGTATCTGCAAGAGCGCTCTATCCAAAACACTTCTAACCAACAATCTCTGAGAAAACTCGGCTTAAGAAAAAGCTTAGAGAAACAATTTTTTCATAAAATGTTTCAAGACTCAAGCACGGGCCGTTACTATGTGCTTTTTTAGAGTTACCAGAGTGGGCGTCACCAAGGTAAGGAAACCGATCCGATGTCTGCACTGAAACAGAAATCACTGAACTTAGTCTTGCATGAGTGAGGACCTAGATTTGTAGCCACACTGGCAAAGACATCACAAATGCTCAGGACCCATCCTCCGTTATGAGGAGTGGCAACTGCGTAGCCTAGCAGTGGCGGCACCTAATTTGAAGGATTCCGGATGCCTCTTGAGGCAAGCCCAACATTCCCCAGATGACCTGCCCGAGCGTTTTACTTGATGTTTTTAATGACACCTCTGGGAAAACTTCTGCATAAAGGCAAGGAGCTGCTGAGGTGAAGGGGACGAGAGGTTTGGTTTGTTATGGGTGCGGTTTGTTGGGCATCCCTGCTCATACAGAGCCTTGGAGCTGCAGTACCTTTCTGAATTTGCCAAGCCAGATAAACCACTCATGAAATACTACGAGCCCTGCCCTGATAGAGAACGTGTCCTCTGTGGTTTTGCCCTCTCTATCTGTTAGCCTCCTTCTCTCTTTTTTCCCTTCTCTTCACATGTCTCGTTCAAGAGCTCATTCCTCTGAGACACATCCCAGGAAACACGCTTGGCCTTCCCAGCTCTTCTGCCAAGCTGCAGACGGCAGCTAACAGAGGACTAAATCGCCCTTACACTTTTTTCTGCAAGTGTCTCCTGGGTGTGCCCATGATGTTTTCCTCTTCTGTCGGTAGAGAGGTTGTGTTCCCAACACAACCGCACTTTTAAGGCAGAGGTTCTCCCAGGTCTGTTGTTCAACAAGCAAGAGAAGCACTCTTCTCCTGAACTAAAAACCTTCCAGGGTTCCTTTGCCTGAAATTTTGCCTTTGTGCAGGCCTTTCTGTTATCTGTGCATCCTCAAGATTGTCTTGGAATGGGACGAGAGCAACAGAAGACTGTAATGAAATCACTGAGTAAAGGACTATGTCATTAAGAAGCTGGCGTACCTGAAGATACAGCTCATAGTGGACAAGGAAACTTAAAGGACTTCACATATGATATCTTTGGCTTTTCAAGCAGTCCACACAAACAAAGGGTTTGTAGAGTTCATACACATTTTTATTAATTCAAACCATTCTGTGGCTAGAAGGATCAGAAAAGGACTTGCATGTTGTCAGAGACGAAGGCGTAAATGGTCGAAGCTTGCGAGCACAGTACTCTTCCAATTCCGAAGCCTTCATGCGCTTAGGACAAGATTTCAACAGAACAGTGTGAGGCAGAAGGAGAAGACAAGCACAGCTTCAAACCCAGCCCTGTGGGGATCATTTGTAAATTTGATGTTGGACTTTCTTCAGATGACCTAGATGCTGGAATGTTGCACATGTCCTTGTTGTTTTAGAGAAGTTCTCTGGATGGAGGCCTGTCCTTGTAAACAGGCAGATGAAACAACGGTTGCCAGAAAAGCCTGCACAGAGATCATGTTCCTGGGTTTAGTGTTCCCCTCCAGCCAGAGAGCACCACGGCAGCCCATTCTGCTTGGTGAGAATGCAGAAAGATTGTGCAGCCCTACAACTAGAACCAGAGTGCTGTTGTGCCTATCACCACCAATCCAGCGAGGCTGCAGAGAGGAAAAACTCCGTGTTTAAAACTGAATGGGCAAAAAAATTGTGCAGAGACTGCCTAAAATGTCTGCATGTGTTGCCTCTGCCATTGATGTAGGCAAGAAGGATTGTGAACGGCAAGTATGGGCTGTCACCCAACAAGATGTTAATGGGCAGACCCAGATGGCTGACTTTAGCACCCTTGATTCTCCTGCAGTCAAGCTTGGAAAGAACAGATAATGACCTTCCAAAAGGAAAAGAAGAGCATGGGCTAATGAGTGGAAATGATTATAAAAGTCAGAGGTAAGAACAGCTCATGAGACCCTGAGCCCCCCAAAGTCACGAGCAGGGGCTCTGCAGCCCTTCAGCCACCCCGGCACTACGACTCCTCTCTGCAAATCCCCGCATCGCACAGGGAAAGGCAGCTCCCAGCTGCGGGAGGCGACACGCGGCCATGGGCAGTCCATGCCGACTCGTCCCACCACGCTCCCCCTCGCGGGAGACCTGTGCACAGTGTCAGGAGTGGGGACAAGACACAGTCACAGACACGAGTTGCAGGTGACAAAGCTTGGACGGCAGGGAAATGTAGAAGCAAAACCAACAGACACTCTGTTCTTCTTTCTCCTGCTGTTGTGCACATGCAGGGTTGCAGGCCGGCTGGGACCTCACCAAGTGGTGGAGGGCGACGTCAGCGAGCCATGGACTGTGACATCATGGAGCCACGCACTGTGACCTCGCATCCCTCGCTGCTTATCTCCGGGCGCCGGCAGAGCCCGGCTCAGCCTGGCTCGTGCCTGGACTCCTGCCGAGCAGCCCGCGAGGTGTGGACGTCAGAGCGAGGCTTCTCCTGGTGCTGGGTGGTGCTTTGGGGGCTGCTGGTGGCAGCTCTCGCTCCCATCCCAGAGCCATCCCCCGTGTTTCCCCAGCCCTGCCTGCTTCAGGCAGCCGGGCACCGCGGCACACACTTGCAGCAGCGGAGGTGAGCTGTGTGGCAAACGTCCCCCGGGCTGGCTGTGGGGTGGGCGATGGGGCTCGAGGAGCCGGCAGGGTGACCTTCTCGAGTTGCCTGGGCATTCCTTGCTCCCTTCCCCTCCCATCCACGGGACAGCCAAGGACCGTGGCCTCTCTCCTTTTGCAGTGCTCAACCCCTTTGGCAGCAGCGGGACCAGCCAGGGGAAGCAGCTCTTCCTCCTCAGCTCTCCCCAACCCGCTGCACAGCACAACCATGGCCACCGAGACAGCGTGGAGCTGCCCCATCTGCCAGGAAGCTCGCAAGGCCGTTGCCTTCGTGCAGCCCTGCCAGCACCAGTTCTGCTTGGGCTGCATCCTGCGGTGGGCTAAAAGGACATCAACTTGCCCACTCTGCAGAAGCCAGATGGAAGAGATCAAGTTTTCTGTGCGGGGAGATGACTGGCTGTGTGTCAGCATGTCCCCTGCACAGCCAGCCCTGGCCAGCATCCAGGCAAGCGCAGCTCCCAGCCGCCCGGTCAGCAGCAGCCGCTCTGGCCCCGCGGGGTCCCCGCTGTTCTTTGTGATGGGGACGCCGTTCCCGGAAGAGCAGGGGGCTGTGGAGACTGAGGACACGGCTGCCGTGGACGGGCTCCCGCCCCAGGTCTGGGCAGGGCTTTTCCGGCAACACCAGCACCTCCTGGAGCCCGTGCTGCCCTGGCTGAGCCTGGAGCTGGAGGCCATCTATGAGGAGCAGTGGTGGCTGGCAGTGGCAACACAGAGGATCATCCTGTACGGCCTGTGCTGCCACGGGCTGGACCAGGACGCCCTGGTCCAGTGGGTGGAGCCCCACCTGCAGGAAAATGCAGCACCGCTGGTCCGTGGCCTCATCCAGGTCATCGTGGAGCGGTGCAGCGAGGACGCCTGGAGGCTGCTGTGCTCCTACGGGGCCGAGGAGGAGGACTACGGGCGCGCAACCAGCCCCAGCCCCACCAGCTCCCGCGTGGGGACTCCCGACCCCAGGCTGTCCCCCACCAGCCCTGCAGGCTCCGACGTGGAGGATGAAGACAGCACGTCGGAGGCCGCCCTGCGCAGGCCTCCCAGCTGCCTTCCATCTGCGCCCGGGCCTGCGCAGCAGGAGCAGCCCCAGGAGGAGCCGGGGCAGGCGGGGGCAGGTCCCTCTGCCCAGGGCTGCAGCCGCAGCCCCTCCGCTGCCGGCCGGGGCACGGACCGCTCGCCCGGGGGGCCCCGGCGCCCCCCAAAGAGGACGAACCCCGGCCCCCACGACTCTCCCCAACCCCGCAAGAGGCCGTCCCGCCGGAGGCACTAGCGGGGCTCCAGCTTCCATTAGTGGAAGAAAAAGGAAATAAACTTCTGTTTCCTTGACACGGTCTCTGGTTGCTGCTTTCTGTCCCTTCTCCTGGGGCCTTTCCCTGTCACCGCACCAACCGTGGCTGCCACCAGCCTGCTGGGGGGCACGGCCATGGGCCCCCACAGCCCCAGGGCCACGGCGGCGGTGCCACCTCCCCAGGAACGCTGATGCAGCCGCACACCCGCAGCGAGGGCAGAGCAGGTGTGAAGTGCCTACGAACCCCGTCACACACAAAGAGGAGCCATAGGCATGGTGAAATCTCTCTCTCTCTCCCTCTTCTTTCTTTCTTCCCTGTACTTCTATTTGTTTGCTTTCCTTTTCTTAAGTAACATACTGACGTCAGATTGACAGGCCCACATGTGCTGCAAAGTTTGTGTGTTTACCAATTGAGCCTAAACATCCTAATTCCTACTGCCACCCAATCATTTGCCAGTTGTGCCAAGCTGCAAAAATAAAAGCCTTTTGTTTATGGACCTTAAGTATTGTGTATACTATTTCCCAGCCAAAGGGACCCACCAACCTGAGTCACCTCTCCCCAACCCATACCTCTGGGGGACGTCACACACCTGCAAAACTATAAATCATTTTACTGCACAAGAACCAGAGTATCTGCAAGAGCGCTCTATCCAAAACACTTCTAACCAACAATCTCTGAGAAAACTCGGCTTAAGAAAAAGCTTAGAGAAACAATTTTTTCATAAAATGTTTCAAGACTCAAGCACGGGCCGTTACTATGTGCTTTTTTAGAGTTACCAGAGTGGGCGTCACCAAGGTAAGGAAACCGATCCGATGTCTGCACTGAAACAGAAATCACTGAACTTAGTCTTGCATGAGTGAGGACCTAGATTTGTAGCCACACTGGCAAAGACATCACAAATGCTCAGGACCCATCCTCCGTTATGAGGAGTGGCAACTGCGTAGCCTAGCAGTGGCGGCACCTAATTTGAAGGATTCCGGGTGCATCTTGAGGCAAGCCCAACATTCCCCAGATGACCTGCCCGAGCGTTTTACTTGATGTTTTTAATGACACCTCTGGGAAAACTTCTGCATAAAGGCAAGGAGCTGCTGAGGTGAAGAGGACGAGAGGTTTGGTTTGGTATGGGTGCGGTTTGTTGGGCATCCCTGCTCATACAGAGCCTTGGAGCTGCAGTACCTTTCTGAATTTGCCAAGCCAGATAAACCACTCATGAAATACTACGAGCCCTGCCCTGATAGAGAACGTGTCCTCTGTGGTTTTGCCCTCTCTATCTGTTAGCCTCCTTCTCTCTTTTTTCCCTTCTCTTCACATGTCTCGTTCAAGAGCTCATTCCTCTGAGACACATCCCAGGAAACACGCTTGGCCTTCCCAGCTCTTCTGCCAAGCTGCAGACGGCAGCTAACAGAGGACTAAATCGCCCTTACACTTTTTTCTGCAAGTGTCTCCTGGGTGTGCCCATGATGTTTTCCTCTTCTGTCGGTAGAGAGGTTGTGTTCCCAACACAACCGCACTTTTAAGGCAGAGGTTCTCCCAGGTCTGTTGTTCAACAAGCAAGAGAAGCACTCTTCTCCTGAACTAAAAACCTTCCAGGGTTCCTTTGCCTGAAATTTTGCCTTTGCGCAGGCCTTTCTGTTATCTGTGCATCCTCAAGATTGTCTTGGAATGGGACGAGAGCAACAGAAGACTGTAATGAAATCACTGAGTAAAGGACTATGTCATTAAGAAGCTGGCGTACCTGAAGATACAGCTCATGGTGGACAAGGAAACTTAAAGGACTTCACATATGATATCTTTGGCTTTTCAAGCAGTCCACACAAACAAAGGGTTTGTAGAGTTCATACACATTTTTATTAATTCAAACCATTCTGTGGCTAGAAGGATCAGAAAAGGACTTGCATGTTGTCAGAGACGAAGGCGTAAATGGTCGAAGCTTGCGAGCACAGTACTCTTCCAATTCCGAAGCCTTCATGCGCTTAGGACAAGATTTCAACAGAACAGTGTGAGGCAGAAGGAGAAGACAAGCACAGCTTCAAACCCAGCCCTGTGGGGATCATTTGTAAACTTGATGTTGGACTTTCTTCAGATGACCTAGATGCTGGAATGTTGCACATGTCCTTGTTGTTTTAGAGAAGTTCTCTGGATGGAGGCCTGTCCTTGTAAACAGGCAGATGAAACAACGGTTGCCAGAAAAGCCTGCACAGAGATCATGTTCCTGGGTTTAGTGTTCCCCTCCAGCCAGAGAGCACCACG